>NW_027396077.1:0-313866 GCF_047715535.1 Aspergillus foveolatus | reverse complement strand
CAAAGGATACTGGCCATTCCGGCTCTGAGTCTAGTGTATTTGCAAAGAATACCAACGGTTCTAGCTTTGGGCCGTCTCGCTCTCTATTCAAAGCCTCCACAGAGGGTACTAGCGGTTCTATCTCTGAATGGTCTGGCTCTCTATTCGGCGCTTCTGAAAAGAACACTAGCAGCTCTGGCTTTGGTTCGTCTGGCTCTCTATTCGGCACACCAGCAAAAGATACGAGCGACCCTTTCGCTCGCTCCGTCGACAACCCGTTCTTTTCCTCCGTCTCACAGGCTAAAGATCGGGTTGACCCACCTACATACCCAACTACAAAGGGCAAGAAATGGTAGTACTATGTATTTTTTAGGTTGAATAAAGCCATTTGTTTGTGATGAAGATTGACCAAGACCGCTTTGACCCTGTATCAGATGTACATTAATACTGATGGCCGTATCTTACTTTTAGGACGGAATTCGAAGAAATGAGCAACGAATCGAATCACATAGGGATTTTCCAGCACATTTGTTGCAACAGGTCATTTAGCAAGTATTCGCCTGAGGTGGGTGTCCCTCGAGTTATTCCTAATGACCCTTCGGACTCCGAAAAACATACTAAGCTTGGTGATTTACAGGAACTTCGCCTTGGCGATTATACCCTCTAGCATAAGTCACACTCCGATAACTCAGCAACCGTGAAGATTGACAAACATCTGTATCCCAACATGCAATATTCGTTGACTGACTAGCTGCATTTCGACACTCCTTTTGGAAATGCAAGTACAGCTACACGTTGTTTTCTGCATCGCGCGTTGAGTCCTAGGTAATAATTCTGACTGCTAATATCTACTCAAATGAAGTCTTTCAGGACCGTGACCACCCTGACTGACTCATACTTCTACAAGTCAAGCCTGCGAAAGGACGGAAATCAGGGCGGAATTGATTCTGACCCGTGAGCTATGTCTGACTCGTCTAAGTACCAGGTATACCTGACTACATAGCTGCCTGTGTATCTACTCGCTATCCTTTCTAAATATAGTCCTGAGTCAGCACCTTGACTATAACTCATAATGTCTGCTTAGTTTTGTACTCGCCAGTGGATCTTCCATTGGACATTGTTCAGCAGAGTCCAGATTTATATTAAAATATACGATGCTGCGCGGCCTCTAGCGGCTTTGCCACACACAGATTTCACACCTGAGAGCTTTCTCTTCGATGTATACACAGCAATAAAAATAAGGATCCATTCAGAAAGCCTCTATCATTATTAGTGTCCGCTCCTTCGTAGGCTATGCACATGTGGCTGATGTAGTGTCATTCTGTCTTCGCCGCGTATTCAGAACACAGATATAGTCGCTTACTCCACGGACACCGTAAAATTGAAAATATATAAATACTTCAGATCAAACAACAGAGAAGGAACAAAAGCGTATTTTGGAGGACTAAAGCCTTCCAGGAAATGGCAAAGCAGAGGAGAGAACAGGAGGCCTTTCTGATGTCTTAGGGTTAGCTGCAGACCAGTTCTCCAGTTATGCCGATTAATCTTAGGTTGAAGTATCTCGAATGAAACAGCTATGAACCAGTGTCAAGCCCAGTGTCAACATTTCAACATAGAGAGGATGGGGTAAGTAGATGTTAAAAGCTAACAGATTACCTAACTCACCCTGCTCACAAAGCCACAACGTCAGGATTAGGTTGGAAAGAGGCGCTCGTAGCTTTTAAGAGTTACCTACCTAGCCGATTTTTCTCGTCTGAGTGGTCCCTAGGATGAGTTCAATATAGGTGGGAGCTACAGGATACTTACTCCGTGCAATCTTAGTATTAGGAGCTAGTTGCCCTGTCAGAACATTAGAACAAGCTGCTCGAAGTATAAAATCGGCTTTATACATGCAGGGTCCGCCTTTTTATACACCGTAAGCTGTGTAGCCAGTTTGAAGAGGAGGTTGCACTCTCCCAGCCCAGACTGATGCAGTGGCATGCAATACCTATATCAATTACTTAGCGCTTTTATCTCCTCGTCACTCTAACCCAGAAATCCACCGGCTTGACAAACCACCGGTTCCTCGCTTCCAAATCTCTCTCTCCCTGTATGTCAAAATCATAGTCCCTAACTAAAACGGGGACCAGCATCCCCATCTCCAAAAGCGAGATATTCTTCCCAAGGCAAGTCCTCGACCCTATCCCAAACGGCATGTAATTCTGCTCCATGGTTTTCAGCTGCTGTTCATCTGCTTCGAGCCATCGCTCGGGTCTAAAAATGGATGCGTCTGCGCCGTATATATTAGTGTCATAGTGTAGGACCCAGCTGTTGATTCCTACGTTCACCTAGTGGTCTAAAGTGGTCAGTTACGCTGGAAATATGGTCACAAATGCCCGCGGTACTTACTCCTCCAGGGAAGAATTGGCCAGCGAGGACGTGGCCACCTTTAGGGACGACTCTGAACAATGGAAATCTGGTCCCTGGATGGACGCGGAGGGCTTCCTTAAGCACAGCCTGAAGATAGGGCATCGCCTGCGTGCTCTTGAACGCCGGGATCTCTGCGCCAATGCCGGCAGACTCGATTTCCTCGCGCAGCTTTGCCAGACAACGGGGTTGTCGATAGAGATGGTACAGAGACGAGCTCAAGCTGATCGCCGTGGTATCGCTCCCAGCTCCGACATTCGCACCAACAATGGCTAGGATATCCCAGTCAGATATTCTGTTTGGGTTTTCGGTCTGCGCTTAAACAAGTTTCACGGCCATGTACGATGGGAGGTCTTTGCGGGAACCCTTCATCGCCGCTCTTGTTTCCTGGATATGACGCAGGCTGAATTCGTTCACGTAGCTGAGCCCTTGACGTAGATATCCGAGGATGCGGAGGTAGAAGGGGTAGATCCACGGATACAAGCCGAGATATGAGGACGCCGCCAGCCCGTCTTCGATGGACTTCATGACGCCGCCGACATCGTTTCCAGCATCGAGGAAACCAAACCGGCTGCCAAACTATCTTGCCAATCAGGGATGCGTCTAGGGTATGCGTCTAGGGATGGATAGGGGAGGGGAATTGGGACCACGTACGGTGATCTCACCAATAACATCAAATGCATAGCACTGCAGCCAGTGCACCATGTTGACGGTCCTGCCCTGCGCAGAGATCCCATCGAGCCGCTGCTTGAACACGGCAATGCAGTTGTCCACATACGTTTCATACGCAACAAGCGAGCTCATGGAGTACATGGACGCGACTTCCCTGCGGTTCTCTGCGTGTCGCTGAGATACCCGTTCAGAGAAGAGATTCGTCTGGGCGGGATCGGGCGTGACATTCCACGCCTCGTACCACTCTGACTTGATGAACTTGGTGCCATGGCCGTAGACAGCCTCGACGGCCGACGGGTCGGAGATGCTGAAATACTTGGGGGCAATACGGACGACAGGTCCGTTCTGCTGGTGGAGCTTGATGTTGGTGCGTGGAAGTCGCCTCGTCGCATCTGCCATAAATACCATCCATTGGTGAAACGGGCAGGGCAAGGGCCGGGCCGGGGATGGAGCCATTTGGAGAGTTGGCCAGGGAACGGACGAGTCGGATAATACAGCGTGCGATAAAAAAAAAAAAGGATTGCTGGAAGAGAAAGAAGTGAAGACAGCATGGTCGTAGTATGGGCAACAATGGGACAATAGGGCTGGGTAGGTGGACAAGTATCGACTGGGTTGTCGAGCGGGAGTATTCCTCTCTGCCTCCAACAAATCGTATAAATACCCAAAAGGTCCTGGTGCAGATATCTGACCAGATATTTGTAGACTTGTTGTGTCCGCTGACTTAGGCAGCCCATCTACAGCATCCATTTCTTCCATGGGTAGTCGGATATTTGCCAATCGGGGGTCGCCCTCTGGGATTGATTCTCGCCCATACTGTAAGCGCCATAGTGGGTAAGCTCTAGAGCCCTCGCGCTCGGTCCTACCAGGCCACCCTGGAGATACTACTCTGTATACTCTACGGAGTTTATGCCGAGCACCTCTGGTCGCCTTAATCATGATTGTCTCAGTATTTTCTCTATTTGGAGAGTATCCCCACCCCCATGCAGCACAGCACTTAGCGGCAATGTTGTTTCTCAACTTCCGATCTCGAAAACGCAGCTGATTGGAGGTCGTAGGTTATAGCCTAAACTTGGAGACTCCTCGTATGGGAAATGTGTTCGTTGCGATCCTCTGTTAGAGGCAATACCCGTCAAGAGCAGTATCAACTAAGTCGGAATAAAATCGGCGAGTACGACCAGATTATACGCAAAGCAAGCATTGACTGGTCAGGTTCCTGGGTATATGTATATGTAAATATGTGTAAAAATATATAGAAATAGAGCCACTGGCATGAGGATGGCTGATGGATTAGCAGGACGGGACGAGGTTTCTTAGGGCGCAAGGAGAGTCTTACAGCTTGCAGCTAAAACAGCCTTCCTTGGCTTTGGATGGCAGTCCAACTTTGAGCAGATATGGCACTATATGTTTGATTAGATGGAACGTTCTGCGGTTGGTCAGAAGGGAATCACTGGGAACTGGAGAGTGTAAAAGGATGATAGAAGATCAGAATAGCACCTGCGTTTCCCACCCATTGCACATCAGTCTCAGCAAGACCACCCCTATTTATATATACATACATGCATATATATAATTGTAATTTTTATTTTCACGTTACTTATAGCTGTTTATATTCTTGTTCAGATTGAAGTGGAGTTTGAACCGAAATAAACCTCGTAGTAATAATTACTTGTGTACCTAGTCCAATAATGGACTCTGTGGGCTCAGCGGCATCACATACACAAAAGCATTGTATGCACACAGAGTCAGAAGGAACGGCTTACTACAGTTATATACATAATCAAAACCCACCCGTCCCCCTAACCCGATGCACAACCCCCACTGCCCCCTTGGCCCAAGCAAACCTCCCCGGATCAAGCCCGATTGACCCCTCGGGTATCTCACCGGTCGCCGGATTGTGCCAGCAGCCATCGTCAGGACTGACGAGGCCGTATTTCGCTGTGTTCTGGTTCCGGTTAAGCGCATCAAGCCAGGTCCGGCAGACGAGCGCGGAGTCGAGAAGCAGATTGACTTCTTGGCTGTGGTAGTAGGACTGGGTGTCAAGGTTGCCGTTTCCTAGCCAGTTGCGTTGTTTTGTCAGACCAAGTTAGGGGTCTGGGGAAGGACTTAGGGTTACGCCACCTTGTATAGCGACCGCCTCATCAATGATCATCAGCTTGATGTGGCAGCTTCGTTTCTTGAACTTATTGTGGATAGGGCGCGTCTGATCTTTGGCGACGTAGTTGAAGATCCGCAGCCGCGATCTCTCTTCGTCCGTCTCAAGGGACGTGTATAATCGGTTGGAGATCATCTCGTTGGTTCCATTTTGGAAGGGGAGGAGTTGGCCCGCGTCGTTGTAGCCTAAGCAGAGGTAGCACGTGACGATTACGCCGCGGCGGACGGCGTTCAGAAGCGGTTCTAGCAGTGGTTCGGCATTCATGTTTGGTGTTTGAATGAATATTGAGCGTTTGGCGTGGTTGATTGCGGCCAGCCATGCTGCGTTCTGTGGCACAACTGTACTCGTATGATCCGGGGCTGTACTAGTTAGTACGCCAAAATCTGGTAGCCGGTATAAGTCTTACATCCGTATGGTTCTCTGTTTACCAACGCCATAGGGAATGGTTTGTGCTGCGGGGTGAGGATGTAGGGCTCCATCTGGTTTTCTTGATCTTCGTCGGACGCGTCACCCGTTGTCGACTTCTGACGGGTGTGGTCTGGACATAAGTTAGCTAGAGAGCATTATGCTTAGATGAGGACGTACTGAGTAGACGAGTGACCGGCTGCGTCCGTGTCTCTCCTTTCTTGGGCGTTAGCGATCCGTTCACTCTCCTTGTTTCGGTGGTGATGTCCGCATCGTAATTCTCGTCTTCAGTCGTATGCTGTCGCAGAAAGCCATTCTCCTCAGGATGTCCATTGATAGTCACCTGAGCGCTGGGTAATGGAGCATCCGCTGCTGGCGAGTCAAGCATAGGCAACGGCGGCTCCAACGCTTTCCCCCAAGATATCAGCGCCGTGTCATATAAGGAATCCACTATCGCCCCTTCAACACGAACCATCATCTCGAGATTGTCATTATCCTGGATATTATTGCTCTGCAGCAACGCAACCCGCCTATCTACGATCATAAACTTGGCGTGAAAAGTTCCAAAGATGGGCCGATGGTAGTTGATCACTTGCATATCCAGGTGCGGGATCTCCTCTGTCGCCGGCAGATTGACCTTGCCAGCAGCATACTTTTTCTCGTCGACAGTGAGATGGTTGTCCCAGACCTATCTAGCATCAGCTATCTGTGCCGGACATGTTCCAGCATTCCCCAGCGTACCTGCTTAGGATCCCCCCGGTCATACAGAATCTTCACAACAACCTTCTCACCGCGGCCTCCGGCGCGCCTCGACAACTCCTTCAAGGCATTGGTGATCAGCGTCGACGCATCAGAGAAGATCCAATAGTTTGTAGCGAGAAACACCTCCTTCCGCGCGCGAGCAATACAGTTCGCCATGTGTCGGCAGATATCCGGGAGCGGGGCAACAATCGTCAGTGGAACGACGCCGTTGCTCCCCATGAGCGGCGGAGAGACCACCCCTCCAAGCGGATTCCTGCCCAGCACAGCAAGCGCATCGTGATAGATCTACACCACGGTAAGCACACGTACCAACTATTCCTGACAGCGCGCACTGGGTAGGTGGATCATACCCGAAGAAACAATCTGCTAGGTTCAGCGCCTCCCCAGTGCCCGCACTCTTTGGCCTTGCGCAGTTCATCGCTTTCCACTTCCTTCTCTTGCGTGGCCAACTCTGGGCTCTTTTCGACATCTTTACGCTCGTACAGATCCTTGAAGACCTTGTACGACGCTTTTGTTGGATTATGGGAGACTTCTGAGCTGACGGTTCGGTCGCTTCGGCACATGCTATACACAGACCGTGTAATCATTCTGGGGGATTGTTGCTTGCCTTGTTGACTGAGCCCGAAAGAGCGCTTTAATAAGAATAGAGAGAAGACTAAGAATAGAGAGAAGATTAAGAATAGAGAAAAGACCGAGAAGGCGCAGTCTGCTACTTGACAGAGATTTATGAATGGCATGTTTAATAATGTGATGATAGTTGGATTGAGATAGTGTATAACGTACCTCGTACCGTTCCCTTTCCGGGAACACATGACGATGACATCACCGGGGCCTAGGCACCAGAATATCAGTTAACTCTTTGGTGAACCCTGTGTCTGTTGTGCAGTTTGCTTCTGATTTCCATCGAAAGAAATGTAGATAATGCTGAATATCAGCGCAGGCTTCAGTGAGTCGGTGCAAATTAGCAGCGTCGAGTAGTGCTGCAGTATCATATTGAAGTATCATACTGAAGTACCACATCGGCACGATGCAAAGATAACAAGAACAGCTATTTCACAGTAGTATCCTACTTCTTAGAAGAAGATCAGACTTATATCAAAGGCGTGACGTAGCTTGACATTTATGTTCGAGCCGCAATCCACGGCCCGTCGGTTCAGCCCGATTCCATGTGGCTACGTTGGCGTAACAGCAGCCTTGGACGAACAAGCTTCGATGTCATTACTTTTCAGCCCACCGGCTCCTTGATCCAGCATTCTAGACCCATCAGTCTTGCCGAAATCGCGCAGCCTGACACCATTGTTGAAGAGCCAGTCGACCTGCTCCAGCGTCTTACCCTTGCACTCAGGTACGCAGAAATAAGTGAAGACAAGCGACAAGAACGCGACGGCGCCAAAAATGAACCCCACTTTGCTTTCCAGGCCTGCTTCGTCTTCGAAAACAAGATATGGGACGGAGAAGTTGACGGCGAAACTGTGGAGCAACGAGTGTAAGCGGAACGGAAAACATATTGGTGAGAGGTGTACGCTCACGTACTTGAAACAGACGTTGATGGCAAATCCAAGGCGAGAGGTATGGTCCCGCAGTCGCAGCGAGCTTACTTCGGTCACCACGACATAGGTCAACGGACCCCAACCACTGGCGAAGCCGACGCCAAAGACAACCATCAAGGAGATGACGCCTTTCATCCGTTGTGTGGTGACCGGCTCGTTAACGCCTAAGCCGGCCATGGTGATGAGGCCAGAAAGCATGATGATGGATGAGAGCATGAGTAGCTTCCTGGGCAGGATCAGCAAGTCGAGCAGATACAGACTGCCAGGAGTTGACAACATACCGTCTCCCGACCTTGTCCGCTATAAATAAAATACATATCATGACAAAGGACGAGATGCAGCTGCTCATAAGAGTATATAACATGGGATTGAATACCTTCAGCGACCGAACATAGACCCCACCATACTGCGACGTAAAGGCCTGTCCAGTAGCTTGCTGGAAGAAGTTGACGGCCACCACGATGAAGGTGCGCTTGAGGTTCTTTTCCCGAAACAGTTCAGTGAAATTTCCCTGCTCAATTTCATTTTCCAGGGCAAACTCCAGCTCTCTAAATTCCCTGTCGACTTGATCCGCTGTGAAAGCCCCTTCGCGAAGCCTCTGCAGGCTCGCCTTCGCTTCCTCTACTCGGTTCTGCTGAAGCAGCCACCTGGGAGACTCGGGAAGGAAGAATATTGAGGCCACGATGATGGTAGGGACTATGTAGAATAGGCCGAGAGGGATGCGCCATGCGCGGTTATCAGTAAGCCCACTGGTACCATAGCAAACAGCGTTGATGACCACGCCACCCAATGTGAGACTAAGCTGATACGTCCCGACAACTAGACCCCGTACTTTGGCTGGAACTGTTCGTCCTTGTTAATGGCGGATCCGTTGCGAAGTCAAGCAGTATCCATACCAATCTCCGCTTGGAACACGGGAACCACAGAAAGTTCCATGCCCACGTAAACGTAGTTGAGAATCCGGGCCGCCATAATTTGAGCAGGGCTGTTGGAAGTAACGGTGATAGTGGCGGTTATGAGCGCATAGACACTCATAGTGAACATGCACCAACGCCGTCCAAGTCGCGCTGATATGAGACTACCCACAATAACACCTAGACGAGAGAGCGTGTCAGAGAGTCGATGCACTATCTGCAGCAAGGTGCCTGCAACGTACCTGTGGCAAACCCTATATAGTTTAGGCTGTTGAAGAGGGACAACCAACGAGAGTTGAGTGCGTACTCCCCCGTGCTCTCATCGTACTCGCCAAAATGTTCAGTAAAGGTATCCATTGCTTGGGTGGTAGCAAAGGCTTGGTTATCGAAGCCATAGTTGAACGTCGACACGGCAATGACAAAGACTGACAAGGAAAGCGTTCGATTGAAGTAACGGGCTTTGTCAAATAACCAGCCCATGACGGATATATGGTTTAGGAGACCAGATGGTACTCGACTCTAAACTATGGATCAACTAGGGGCTTTTCAAAGAACAGTCGAACAAAACGGAAGCGATTCAAGAGGTGCACATGATGGCCATGAAGCCACTTAAGTACATGTTGCCGAACTTAAGGAGCATGAGCTCATTCCTTCCACTGGAGCGCCAGACATAATCGTACAGTAGGAACTGGGCCAAAACCTGGGGAAGCTAAAGTCGACGCTCGTTAACGCTCCACAGCGAGATCCGATGCAGGTCGGGGCTTTCCGCTACACGGAGCGGCTCGGTATATAGACCGTGGACCGGATACTCCCTGTTGGGGGCGGCATCGGTCACATAAATGCCCTTAAAGGACCAGATAGCCTGAGAAATAATTCCCGTCAGAACCTGGACTCCATTCACAATTTATTCTCCGAATGGCGTCATTTTCTCTCCCTCCCAAGCCTCTCCCGTTGAAGGTCTCGTCCAAGAATGGCGGGGACAGGCCCAACTATGTTATATTTATGCCGGATCAACTGAGATACGACGCGCTGGGATGTACAACAAACGGCACAGCTGGAATCAAGACACCGAACATCGACGCGTTTCGCCAGCGTGCCACACTCTTTACCAACTGTTTCGCTCAGGCTTCGGTCTGCTCTCAGTCAAGATGTAGTATGTTCACCGGTTGCTACCCGCATGTGAGCGGTCATCGCAGTCTCGAAAACCTCATAAAGCCGTGGGAGCCCAATATTTTCCGCAGCATGAAAGATAATGGCTATCATGTAGCCTGCCTGGCACCTAGAGGCGATACGTTCGCGCCGACAGTCACAGAGCTGAGTGTGACAGAATATGGTTTTCTGGAAACGCCCGAGTTTATGCCCAAGTTCGCTGGTGGCAGCAACAAGGACATCGATACGGATGATATCTTGGGGCGATTGTTCTATAAAGGTCTTAGGAACGCCAGCGAGGCCCTGGACTATGATGAGGCAGTTGTGCTGTCGGCATTGAAGTGGCTCGAATGTCCGCCGAGTGACAAACCATGGGTACTGTTCATGCCACTCCTCTTTCCTCACTGTCCGTTTCAGGTAGAGGAGCCTTACTTCTCCATGTATGACCGCTCGCAAATTACCAATGCCGTCTCGAAACCGGAGAAGAAGACGGGATATGAGCCTCGTTATATGAAGACAATCAGGGAGAGGTATGGAACGGGCTGTGCCACTGAAGATATGTGGAGGGAGGTTAAGGCCACATACTACGGAATGATCACTCGCCTAGATGACCAATTCGGCCGTGTCCTAGCGAAGATAGACGACCTGGGGCTATGGAAGGACACTGTGGCCATGTTCTTCACCGACCATGGCGAGTACTTGGGGGACCACGGCCTGATTGAGAAATGGCCCTCGGGGCTGTCAGAGACACTCGTGCGTGAGCCTCTGATCATAGGAGGTGCTGGTCTTCCGAAGGGCAAGACGGTCAACGCCATGGCCGAGATGGTAGACTTGGTACCCACAATGCTAGAACTCTCAGGTATCGGTGAGCATTTTCCTCATAACGGCAAATCATGGGTTCCAGTGCTTCTCAACGAGTCAGCAAAGCATAAAAAATACGCATTTTCGGAGGGTGGCTTCTTGAAATCCGAGGAACCATTGCTCGAAGAGGCACCATACCCGTACGACATCAAGGCAGGCCTTCAACACGAGGATACTACCCTAGTCGGCAAAGCAATCTCTCTAAGGGACGAGCGACATGCGTACATCTATCGGCTGTACGAGCCCGCAGAGCTGTACGACCGCGCTGCCGATCCGCATGAAATGCACAACCTCGCTGCGGAGCCTGAATACCAGGATCTAATATATCACTACGAGAAGGAAGTCCTTCGCTGGCTTGTGAAGGGCAGTGACTTCTTGTCATGGCAGAAGGACAATCGATTCCCACAAGTAAACCTCAAGAGTCCACAGGAACAAATGGAGGAGCGTCTCCGAATGGCTGGCTAGACTCGGCTATGGGTAGGCTTCAACAGAGTTCACGACCCTGATATCTGGCGTAGAAAATCATTGTGAAGGATCAATACATTATCAGTTGTATCATTCTCTGAGATTTGAGTATTGGTATCCTAGCCTGTATCCACCATAAGTTCGTTTGTCCTCCGTAGCAGATGAGTTTATCTTTGTCAGAATATCCCACGGAGTACATAATTCCTGCCACCATTCCAGAATCAGCACAGGTAGCGTGCTGTCGCCATCGGAAGGATGTCGCACGCAAAGCCGTCGGCCGGATAAGGGGCCGGGACGTGCCCTCCGAGCCAGGGGTTCCAATGGCTCTATCCGCTGCCGACATCCGCTCCTTTTCTCCTGCTCAAACAGTACCATGGCTTTATCTCCTAACCATGTAGATTGCGCTGCTGTATCTGGGGAGGCCCCTGAAATCCAAGGCAATGGTTTTCATCCTACCAACGCCTTGCCAGCATGCAATCGGTGTCGCTCTCGGAAGGTCAAATGCGACCGTGGGCGGCCTATCTGCGGGGATTGTACGCGGCTGAAACTTCATTGCTCGTATCACAGGAGATCAACCAGTCCTATTCCAGAAAACAGGAATTCAGCAAGTTATACCGAGGCTGGCATTAAGAGGAAACGAACTCGGCTGGCGTGCGGAGCCTGTCGGGTTCGCAAAGCGAAATGTTCTGGAACAAGTCCCTGTGGAAGATGCATCTCCAGAGGCATATCCTGCGACCTTGCCACTGACGGCGATGACGGGGTTATGAGCATATCCACGCCGAGGATGACAATCAGTATTAGCCCTAGCACGATAACATGGCCGTCGGACAAAGCAACGGCAAGACGTTATCTCGATGCTTACTTTGACTTTGCAAACAAAACGCTTTCCGCATTTCTTCATAAGCCGAGTGTCCTAGCTGACTGGAGCAAAGATGTCCTTGATCAGCGTTTGCTGAAGTGTATCATGGCATTTGGGCTGTTCGTGAGTGACCACCGATCAGAAGCTTGTGCAGCAGCTCGGGCTTGGATGCAGGAAGTGCAGGATTATGTCTTGAAGCGGATAGGTAAGCAGTCGGTTGCTCATTTGAAAATATTGGTCACTTTGCTGCGCTTTCGCTTCCACGCCGGCGATTTCTCAGACGCCTGGAGTCTCCTGGCTATTGCTGCTCGCTCGGCTTTCACAATGCGACTAAATTATGAGCATGACGGATTAGATCCTCTAATCCAAGAGTCGAGCAGGCGGCTTGTCTGGGCAATATACCAACTAGATCGCCTATACTCCGGTGGCATGGAGGACTTGGCTGTCTGTCCTGTAGAAAGAATGCATATCCGTTTACCGTGCGACGAGCGGAGCTTTGAAATGGGGATATCGTCAAAGGCGAGTTTTCTCGATGACATTGGCCTCGAACCTGAAGCAAATGTCGATGCTCATGCATTTAAGCTCAGGCTCCTCGCAATAAGAGACAGAATCCTGAGGCAAGTGTTTGCAAACGCACTCGTTGAAGAACCCTGGTTAACCAGTTACAGGTACACCAAAGGCGTTCGGAGGATGGGTAATAGTCCTGCTGAGAGCCGTACCGCTATGGAGGCTCTCCAGGCTGAGCTCAACACATTTGAGCGGACCCTTCCTGCCGAGCTCAAGCTCACACCGCAGAGGCTAGTGGTCATGGGCCACTCTCGCGAGGCCAGTACCTATGCCGGGCTCCATGCGCTTTGGATGATGTGTCATTGTGATCTCTACCGCTTCTGTGTTCCTGGGATTCGGGAGTCAGTTTCTAAGGATGCACTAGCTCGGACGCCTTCGAACTTCAAAGATTTCTGCCAGCAAGCGTGCTTTAGTATGGCTGTTCGACTTTGTGGGCTGTGGTCCGACTTATATCATCTTGAGTCCAGCGAGTACTTTGGCGACGAATTCCTTGCAGTATCGATATATCAAGTAACTCAAATCCTGCATCACATTCCTCACCTCATGTCAGAGCACGGTGAAAACAGTGTTGAGTCCCTGAAGAAGAAGCTCAACGAGGCGTTGCAGCTTGCCGCACCCCTGAGATGGGTATACGCCAGTGCGATCAACTGCCTTAGGGATACCGAACGCCTGGTCAGCGCACTAGGGCGATTGTCTAGTGCCCAGTCTTCTCCAGATGCCAATTCTGGGGAAATAGATACTTCACGAGAACATCTCGCCTCGAAACACTCGGTATTACCGCACTTGTACAGAGATAAAGAGGCTGCCGACGATGCTGCTGGATATCAAACACCAATGCAACGGTCCGATGAAGGAGAAATGGAGCTCTCGTATTCTAACACAAGCTCGAGTTTGTTAGACCGTGAAAGGAGGGAAGAGCAGAGTACTGAACTTGGCCAATCTGACATGGTCTTTTTTGACCCCTTCAATATGCAATTGAACGGATATTATGATCCCGAGCTCGATTTTTCACTTATTTAATTGTGGCTGAGTTGAATTTGGTCGGCTGTTGGGTTGTTTGTCTAGACGTTGTCTCTATGTTGTTGCTAAGGTTGAGAAGGCAGCAGAGCGCATGTGACCTAGGTAATCTAGGTACTATATCCACCCTCAGGTCTCAATTTACTCTACAGTCAATTACCTACGCGGAGGAAGGTACTTCCAGATCGTTTACTCCAATCTTATACAGTCTGGCATTATCGCAGGAAAGGAAATCTGATACACCGGTCAAGTTCAATGATACTATCAACCACTATCCAACCAGCAAACTGAAGCAGTCTTTTCAGGCCTTCTTCGTGGTGGCCTTATTATACGCCTCCCCATACGCATCATACCACTTCCTCAAAAAGTTCGCACTTGGTCCAGCTCCAATCATCTCCTCTCCAGCCTCCAACTGCGGCGACACCTCATTCATAAACTCTTCGATGCTCAATGAGTTCGGATTATTCTTTTTCTTATTATCATCCGGATTCTCCCTTTCACGATGCAAGTCCGTCTCCACGCTCGGCGGTGCAATCTCAATCACCTTGATCCGATCCTTTAGTCCCGCCCACTCAATCTGCGTTCTCAGAGTCACCGTCCAAAAATGTAGCCACGCCTTGGTTCCGTTATAAACTGGGTTAATCACCGAGAAGGGTATGAAACCTAGCACTGAGGAAACGTTGATAATAGCCGCCGACGGCTTCGTCTTGAAATGCTCGAGTAGCCCGAGGGTTAGATGCATTGGGCCCCGGATATTGATATCGATTTCCTGGTCTCCTTTCTGGAGATACTCCTCGGTTGGGGTCTTGAATACTTCCAAAGGCCGTTGCACGCCTGCATTGTTCATAAGGCAATCCAGCTCGGGATGCTCCCTTGTTACGCGCGAGATAAATTGGGGGATTGTATCAGTCCTGCCTGTATCCAGCACATAGTATGCTGCTGCCCCAATTTCGCGTGCCGTCGACTGGAGATTTGATTCTGTCCGGCCGGCGATGATGACTTTGACGCCCTTGGAGATCAAATAGGCTGAGAACGCTTTGCCGATGCCGCCGCCGCCGCCAGTGACAAGTGCGCAGGTGAATGGGAGGTTAGAGGCCGACATTCTGAGTATATATGCTTGGTTGAAAGGAAGTATCTTCGGTTTCGAGTCCTACAGCTAAAGTGTCTTCTATTCCAGGCGAGAAAATACTCCGCTGGTACGGACGTCAGGAAGGCATCATGTGAAGAAGTAGTGAAACAAAGATCCGGATGATGTCACGGGTGTATCCTGGTCGCGACTCGATGTCTAGGGAGCCATAATAATTGGCAAAGTTAGTGGTCTGACCTTTCAGCCCCGGGTCACAATATCTATAAGAAGCATGCTTGACAGGTGCATTATGACATTGTTGGGCGAACCATCGCATACAAAGCATCGAGGAAATGAAATATGTATCTCTACTCGAATCAAGAACGATACCAGCAATCCGCTGATGTAACCTGTATTTCCAAGTTCAGTCTATCATGTTGAAGACTAGTATGTGTCTTCTCTAAAGATGTTTTACTACTATGGTTATCTATGCTCCTTTCCAGTATTGCTTACACCTACGCCACCGAAAGCTCCGCTATCTCCGGATGCATTCCCCGCACTACAAATGCCCGCGTCAACAGCGAAGACGATGCTACAAATTCCCAAACAGCAGCTATAACTACAATGGCCGCAGTTCTCCAAAGCCAGAAGACCGCCCTCATCACCGGTGCAGCATCGGGCATCGGCTTCGCCGTCGCGAAGCTCTGCCGCAGTCGGAGAATGCACCTTGCCCTGCTCGACATCGACGCCGCCAATCTCCAAAAGGCCAAGGAGGTGCTGGTATCTGAGTCAACTGACTCATCGCTAAAGACAGAAGCATACGTTATTGACGTAGGGGACAAGTCGCAATGGGATGATATCGCCGCTCAGGTGCAGTCATCTTTCGCGACTCTCGACCTTGTCCTCTTGAATGCGGCACGGGGCACGAAGCCCAAGGAATTGGATCCGTGGGTTCAGAGCACAGAGTATTGGAGACAGGTTGGGCTATTTACAGAGGGTCCTCTGAAGGGAATACTGTCTGCTAATGTGAAGGGCCATAGATCTTCGACACGAACGTTTTCGGCCCCGTAAACGGCATCAGCGCGGCCCTCCCACTACTTAAGAAGGACCCTTCCTCGGCCAAAGCGATCATCATCACCGGCTCGAAACAAGGCATCACCAATCCGCCTGGCGCCCACAACCCGGCCTACAATTCCTCGAAAGGCGCAATCAAGATCTTGGCCGAACATCTGGCTCACGATCTCCGCTCTGACAGTACCTCAGCACACATCTCAGCTCACTTACTTGTTCCTGGCTGGACATGGACTGGGTTAATGGGAAATGTCGGTCCGACAGATGAAAAAGAGATTAAGAAGATGAAGGGGTCATGGGCACCGAGTCAGGTTGCGGAGGAACTGGAGAGGGGGTTGCAGAGGGGCTCATTCTACATTATCTGCCCAGACGATGATGTTGACCGAGCTTTGGATCAGGCACGGATGCAGTGGGGTTGTGATGATATTCTGGAGGATCGCCCGGCGCTGTCGAGGTGGGAGGAGGGTTGGAAGGAGATGGCTGAGCAGGCGATTCGAGAGGATGCTGAGAGGAGGAGGAAATAGATTAAGGCGTGGTATGATTCTGAGCTGCTTCTTCCCGAATTCGGAAACCGGTGGTTGTCTGCTATCTACTCGGTCAGGTCTTGGATGGATAATTACCCTGGCGTATATAGTAATAGACCGTCGATTAAGTTACATCCAGTTGGAGTAGGCAGCATAAACTACCTAGTCTAACTCATCATCTGGCAGGCTGACGAAATATGAGACAAGAATGCAGCCCGTTTAGCCAACTGGCTCAACTACATATTGCCCCCGGTATGTCTGTCAGGTTCCTGCGTTCCCTGCCGACTTCAAGCGTGGGGCCTTACCGAAACTGTTGCAGTGACCCGTCTTGGGTCGCCACGAGAGCAACGAATAACGATGGCAAGCTCGGCTAATGCGATGCCAATAATTATGTGCATGTCGCTATTGGTTAAGCGCTATCAGCTCATTACAGTCTACTCAAAGTCATGCCTAGACCAACTTGTGGAGCTACCAGCCTGAACCTCTTCAACCTCGGAAAAGAGCAGTTGCCAACCCTGCCAAGCAGAGGGGATCAGACGATCTGCATCACCGGTCTCTCTCCCCAACTACTCCAACTAACCCCTCCCCAATCATCTTTACCGTCTCTTTCTCACCAGATCAGATGAGAACAGACCAATCCAGACACTCTTTGGAACCAGCAACATTTCGATCATCGAAAATCGGGATCATCCATCACTCAAGATGGTCAAGCATTCGAGAATCGAGATCCGGCCCCCACGGCTTCGCAACACCAGATCTACCTAGTTTCAATGTACAATCCAACACACCATCCGTCGCTAACCAAGTGAGACCGAGACACTTCATCTAAAATCACTCTATATAAATTCCGCTCCCTTGTCGCTGCAGGACGCCAAGCTTTAAAGCCTCGCCGGAGTTCCCCGTAGTGGCTACAGGGTTACACTTGAGGAGATCGATAATATCACTTGGCTTCAAAGCCCAGGATGGCCAGGGCATCCTCATCAGGCTCCTGGTCCGTGTGATTGGACTCTAACCTCTCATCCTGTATAGCGTTATCAGTCGGCTGCCTCCTGCTTGTGAGAAGGACGGGCGCTATCACGACCCCTGCCGAGCCACACGACCAGTCACCATTTCCTCTGCGCTGCTTCCTTGACAAGGAACCCGCGTCGACCACCGAGTTTAATTTGGAGGTAAGGCTCAGGGTGGATAATGAGGAGAGAGTTGCAATGACCAGTTTCCCATTCCTTTGCTTTGGGAGTATCAGAAGACAATTCCAGACACATGCGATACTTGTGTCGTACCAGAGCCGATATTCAGTCACAGGAAGCTATGTCTTATCACAAGCATGCAATCGATTTGCAATGCCCGTTACTACTCCATCTCGCCAAGTAGCAGTTGGACTGGATACTTTAGCTTATAGCGCTACCGAAGTGATCGGCGCTCGTTTTCCTGGGGCTGCGACTCAGTAGTGGGAAAAATGCTCCGGTGGCTCCGGCTTGTTCTAGAAAAATCCCGGCAACCCGTCGTCGCTTAGGGCCCAAGACCACCCCTGACGGAACAAAGCGCAGACAACGGCGCATCGCGCATGAGGTGCCAAGCATGTAAAGAGTTACACTGGGCCATGAGAGCGAATCATGAAGCTTTTCCGTCCGTTCAGAGCTCTTTCGCACAACGCTAGCTCCGGCTGCAGATAGCCCAGTGTACTACCTTCCTGATGAGGATGCAGGGCAAAGACGAGCGGAAAAGAGAGGTGGAGCGCTAAAGGCGCATGTGAGGAGAAGCACTGGCACGGTATGCGCCGTGGCATCGTGATAACAATCCAGCTGCTTGTCTATACCTGGTGACCTAACAATCTAGCTCTCTTAGCAGCTCGAGACTAATGGATCCTCCGGCGATCATGGCACTCGCTGGCGTGCTTTGCATCGGCACTCACCACACTGATAACGATGTCTCCGATGGAGCACAATAATTGAGTCGTCTGAAGGACGCAATGTCACCCTGTGAGTTTTCACGAGTCGACCCTGGTTAATTCGTGATGAACGAGGTCAATGACGCAGAATTGGAGGTGATGAAGTGAGCGGGAAAGGTATAAGAGTGGGGTGTGTCCATCGCTCCTTCCTCGAATTCGATCAGTACCGAAGCATCTCTCTTCATTCTCTGAACAATCTCATCCCGGCCCTGGTCGTTGGAACTCCTTCAGGACTCCCGTCATGCATTCGTTAAAGCGCTCACTCCTCCTCCTCGGAGCCCTCCTTCCTGCCGTCTTTGGAGCTCCCGTCGAACCTCGCCGAGCAGCTGAAAAGGTTCCCGGAAAGTACATTGTCACCTTCAAGTCCGGCCTCAACGTTGACCAGATTGATGCTCACACCACTTGGGCCTCGAACGTCCACAAGCGCAACCTCGAGCGCCGCGGCCTAGCTGAACGCGACCAGTACTCTGGCATTGAGAAGAATTACAAGATCAACAAGTTCGCGGCTTACTCTGGCTCTTTCGACGATGCCACTATTGAGGAGATTCGGAATAGCGCAGATGTGAGTGTCTTGCAGTCTTCGGCCACTGTCAAAGTATACAGACGCTGACGATTATGCAGGTCGCCCACGTCGAAGAGGACCAAATCTGGTACATTGACGCCCTGACCTCCCAGAGCGGCGCTCCCTGGGGTCTTGGAGCTATCTCACACAAGGGCGAAGCGAGCACCACCTACATCTACGACACCAGTGCGGGAGAGGGCACTTACGCCTATGTCGTGGACACTGGCATCAATGTCAACCACGAGGAATTTGGCGGCCGCGCCAGCCTTGCATACAACGCTGTTGGTGGCCAGCATGTTGACAGCGTCGGCCACGGCACCCATGTTGCTGGCACTATCGGCGGTGAAACCTACGGTGTTTCCAAGAAGGCGAACCTTCTGTCCGTCAAGGTTTTCCAGGGCGAATCTAGCAGCACTTCTATTATTCTCGACGGTTTCAACTGGGCTGCCAACGATATCGTGAGCAAGGGCCGCACCGGCAAGAGCGCAATCAACATGAGCTTGGGTGAGTATCATCAGCTGTCACCACAGACTATGACCATACTGACAAGTGGTTATCCAGGTGGTGGATACTCTTACGCCTTCAACCAGGCTGTTGAGGACGCGTACGACGAAGGTGTCCTCTCTGTTGTGGCCGCTGGAAATGACAACGTGAGTCCGCTCAATGGTCATGCAAAGTACCTATCTAACAGGCGCAACCCTAGACCGACGCTTCAGACAGCAGCCCCGCCTCTGCGCCCAATGCTCTTACTGTTGCGGCTAGCACCAAATCGAACGCCCGGGCATCCTTCTCCAACTACGGTAGCGTTGTAGATATTTTTGCCCCTGGTCAGGATATCCTCTCCGCTTGGATTGGCTCCACTACTGCTACCAACACGATCTCTGGTACCTCCATGGCCACACCCCACGTCGTCGGCTTGTCTCTGTACCTGATCGCTCTCGAGGGACTCTCCTCTCCCAGTGCTGTGGTCTCCCGCATTAAGGAACTCGCTACTCAGGGCGTTCTCTCCAACGTTCGAGGCAGCCCTAACTTGCTTGCCTACAACGGTGCCGACGAATAGACAGCGCCAACTTAACAAACCTAAATTATGAACACGACCATGGTCCACATGGAAGAAGGACGAGAAGAGATGGAAGCAGCGGCTAGAATAGGATGATTCATGTGACCTTATTACGAATGCACATATTTCTATTCTCTATATAGGTCCATCTCGTAGATCATCCAAGAAACAACTCGAATAATTTTGGATTTGAAGATCCATCCCTCGACTCTTATCTGTGACTACTAACAGGTTGAACCCAGTTTGACCGAGACCGGATGACGTTCTGCCTCAGCTGGTGCCCGCGAGGAATGTTGAAGATGGCCCGTGACAACAACTTGAGCAACACCAGTCTTCCTTGACGTTCTTCATCCCTGCGTCTCCTCGATGGTCACTGCGTCTACAGCGCTCCCGCAATTGAGTCTCCTATGTTTCATCCGGAGAGTTCTAGCGTCGTTTCGGTCCGTGATACGAGGAGCGAAAAACAAACGTCTAGCCGTTTGGGGCGCACTCCCTCTCCATGACGCCTGCTTCCCCTCATATATTAAGGAAGCTTCTTCCACATACTCACCACCTCACCATCCAATTATCAACCTCCCTGCATGGAGTGCAGCAAGTATACGTCCGTCCAGTGGACCAGGTCTGCGAATATCCCGCTGAGTTTCATTGATTGGAATGCAGGAACCCAAAGAGGCCCATCCAGAATTCTCACCGGAGGCCAATACTGTTGGTTGACGGGTTAAACTTTACACAAAGGCTTCGGGTGTGACATACAAGCAGTCAGTGCATCACATCGCATCCCTTGCTTGCATTCATTCATTCGATTATCTCGGTCTCCCTCTCCTCGTTCGCCCCCTTGTCTTGCGGAGCGGATGCTAACTCTGCTAGAGTACTTTTAGGCCCTATCAAGGACCTACTGCGGAGGCAATGGCTGGCTACCTATGCGCTTACTTTCCTCTCCTTACCCCGAGTCTACTTGCATTCAAGACCCGCCTAATCTATCATATAAAGTGACGCGAACCGCCTCTTCGAATCAGACTCTGCGGAAGTGATAGCGATGTCTCAACTAGAGTCCGACAAGGATGTCCTACAGCAGTCTCTAGCCCAGTACGGGCTCAGAGTCGCTGCTGATGGGTACCATATTCAATGGGCTGTCGGGAATCCGAGGCACCCTCGCAACTGGGTTTTTTCAAGAAAGATTCACGATATCTCACTCCTGATCTTTCTCGAGTTCTTCACGTACGTTCAATGTTATCACCTGCTCTGATTCGACAGTGCTGAAATAAGCTAATCTTCCGTCATGCGTGTAGCACGGCTGTCAGTACGGCTGGTGTAGGTCCCTTGCTTCTGTAAAACGCCCACACGCGGTGAATCTGCTGACATCAACAGTCAACGGCTGCTAATGTTGCGACGAAAGAGTTTGGAATATCCAACGGGTTGTCTATCTTCATCTTCGTGACAGTGTTCGTCCAATCTGTTGTGTTTCCGGTATTGCAGAAAAGAACTACGTGCTAAGCTGACTTGCAGGTATTTGCTCGGACAAGCTCTTGGGGGTATCATCCTACCGCCGTACTCGGAATGTTTTGGGCGGAAGAAGCTGTATATCATCAGCTCAGCCACGTACAGCATCTGCTGTGTGATCATCGCTGCTGTCCCATCCGTCAAAGGCGTAGTTTTTGGTCGAATGCTCAGCGGGTTTCTCTCCGCTATTCCGAGCACCATAGTCGTTGGAAGCGTCGAGGACATGTTCAATTCGCGAGACCGCGTTTGGATGATATGGATCTGGGCTTTGGTAGCGAATCTCGGCCTGGTTGTTGGGCCCATCATGGGTACCTTTATCACGGCGGATTTACATTGGTACGCGTCTACAAGTGCCCTTAGTTTTCTGTCGCCTGGTTGAATTGGTTGAATAGTTGGTTAACGATCTCTTTTAGGACATGGCTTTTCTACGTTGCGGCCATTGTAACCGGAATCCTGACCCTCCTGCTGCTGGGCATCCGTGAATCTCGTCCCGCCCTACTTCTCGAAAGAGAAGTGGCTAATCTTCGAGAAATAACCAAGATCGACTACCTGGTGAGCCTTAACCCGGACAGTGCACCCGATCTGCGAACGTTCGCACGTGTCGCACTAGGCCGGCCGATCCGGCTTTTCTTCACTGAGCTCATTGTCTTCACCGTCTCGGTTATGAGCGCCGTAGCAACTGCCCTCGTCTACCTCTTCACTCAATGTCTGCCGCCGATCTACAAGAGTCTAGGTTTCTCAGAGAGACAAGCCTGTCTTCCATTTATCGCCATCGGCGCTGGCTTGAGCCTGGGGCTACTTACAAGGTACCTCGATATGCACCTTATCGAGCGGCGCCGCAGGCATGGCACCATTCTTTTGCCAGAGCACAAGCTCGCCGGGTTCTGGATCGGCTCCGGGGTTCTCGCTGGTGCACTCTGGGTCTTTGCCTGGACAATACCACCGGCCGTCCAGCACTTGCATTGGATAGTGTCCGTACTGGCACTGGTCCTTATCGGATACGCGCTGAACGAGATTGACTACGTGCTCGGCGGATATCTCGCCGACAGTTACCTCAGTTACGCTGCCAGTGGACTGGCGGCGCTGAGCTTGATCCGGGCTCTACTCTCAGGTATCCTGCCTCTCGTATCAAGCCCGATGTTCACGAATCTTGGAGCCAATGTGGCGGTCTCGCTCTTGGCTACTGTAGCCACATTATTTTGCCTTGTGCCTCCGTTGTTTTCACGGTTTGGAGAGACCATCCGGGCGCGCAGCAAGTTCGCCAAATATAGCTTGGACATGTATCAGGAGCATAGTGTGGATGAGGATGGGTACTAGATTCCGAGGTCATCTGACAGGGAGTCAGGTATCAATTGACAGACTGTTTATTCATATCTTTGGGGCAAGAAGCCATCCGTGTTTTGAGTCTCTTGAAGTATGGTTGGGTTTGTCGTATGTGATTGTCGTACAGGATCAGCAGAGCAGGCGAGCTCAACATACGACCCTTCTTACTCTATTTGTTTCCCTTGATAAATGACTTGCAAGACATAGACACATGAAATATCATTCCCTGATTGTATTTAGCGCGGCAGAGTTGATTTCCTTGAGGAGCAGCTGCAGCGGCATTCTAATGGGGCCAAAATGAGCCGTCCACAATCAAACTCCCGCCGCTTCAACCCCGCGTTTCCTCCCCTTAAAAGCAGCGTCCACGGTCCAAGAACCCCAGCCTGCGACCCAAACTATAGGATTCCGGCGTCCTAAAGAAGGCGAGTTCTTCAAGCTCTTGAAATGGACGACCTGGAACTGCGATCCCCTGACTCCCTTCGTCCTCTCCAGCCGTTACTTTCTTCCGTCGCGGAAAACGCGTCGAACCTAACTGCCAACGTGAAGCACCAACACCAACAATATAACGATTACGAAGACCACCAGCACGAGCATAATTTTGATGTGGCCGTAGAAGCGCGATCTTTACAGCCTCTGCAATCTGCAGTTGCGGATTATGACCATTATGAGCTTCATCAGCATCAGCATCAGCACGAAAACCAGGATCAATTGGAGGAGCGACAGTTTCGGCCTGAAGATGCTTATGGCTCGTTGATGGTTAGTACAGCATACAACTCCATATACATGCGATACCATCATTGAGATTTGTGAAATTGCGAAATCGCTAACGAAGTCAAATAAGCCCCAGGACCAATCCGCATCCCTGCGCATCCAACGATCCCAAAACACGAGCGAGTCTATCTTCTCCTCCAAAGAGCACGGTTACCTCCGCGATGTCGCGTCAATAGCTAATCCGCCTGACTTGGAAGCTTGGAGAGACCGTCTCTTCAACGTAGACGAGATGATTGTGATGAGCGAAGAAGAGTATGCGCTATCTACCACCCTTTGCGCGACCGCATTATGCCTACCTTTGTGTCCACACGAAGACGCATTGACTAACAAGCCACACTTACCAGATTCCGGACCTACTTCCCACATGTTGACAACGTCTACTCCCACCGCTCAACACAACACTACAAGCGCAAGCCTCTCGTTTCGCACTACTGGGACTGCCGCCTAAAGGGCCGTCCACCGGGGACGCCCAAATCCGATGACCCAAACAAGAAGAAACGCAAGCGGACGGCGCGGCAGCGGGATCTCTGCGACGTCAAGATTAAGATTACTGAGTACTTCCCTGGCTATGCAGTGGGCCTTGGCGCTGGCGCTGATGTTGGTGGTGCGGAAGGGTTAGGCTCAGCCGAGCAGCAGCAGCAGTTCTCTTTACCCTTTTCTCCTAACGGCGTTGGCGTCGACACGCCGCTTACAACCGTCGAGTCACTGCCTGGTGTGAATACACTACTTCATTTTCCGTCTGCCGCCGGTGGTGGTAGTTTCGTCCCTGGGAATCCAGCTGGGACGGGAGAGATGTACAATCAAAATGCGAGCCAGAGCCAGAACCAGCCGTTTGGCATCCTCACGCCAAACCCGCGCCTACCAGAGGGGCACCCAGGAGCAGACGGGAAGCGGTTTTTCACAATCCAGCGTGTGAATGGGAACGGAGCAAATGGGAAAAACGATGGGGTGAGCGGAGGGCACCGTCATACGCTGGAGGAAAGCGATCGGGTGAAGAAGAACAGCGTGCAGCGATTTCTACTGAAAGAGGCGAGGGAGAGGAAGAAAGCATTGTCGGCGACTGTGAGTTTATCCCCTCCGTCCATTCTGTCTTGTCTACAGAGTATTACCGTTCAAGGGCTCCTGCCTTCTTGTATGATTTGTCTGCGACGGGTTACGTCACGCGGCGACAGGGGCATGCCACACCTGCCACGCTCTTCCCCGCTTTTCTTCCGAGCTTTTTCTTGCGTCAACTTTTTATTTCTAGACATCACGACACACCAACTGTCATTGACTCTTTCTCATATATATTCTAATAGAGCGTACAAGACCAGGACAATGTCCGCCCCGAAAAGTTACCACACTCAAGCCACCGGTGCAGCGGCTGAGACGGTAGCGAACCACTCCAAAGAATCGGATTTGAAGCTGTACGGGAGTTGCTTCTGGTGAGCCAATTCCGGTTATTCGAAGCTTCACAGAGTAAACAATATCAGTATCTAACTCAGTCTAGCCCTTTCGTGCAGCGTGTCTGGATTGCCCTGGAGCTCAAGGGCCTTCCTTATCAGTATATTGAGGTTGACCCATATAGAAAGCCTCAATCATTGCTCGACGTGAACCCAAGGGGCCTGGTTCCAGCATTGCGGCATGGTGAATGGGGGTCGTATGAGAGCTCTGTGTTGCTCGAATATGTGAGGTCTCCCAGCCCTCCCCTGCTCTGGGTCAAGACTAACATGAGCGGCAGCTTGAGGATTTAGAGGTTGGCCCCTCTCTCCTTCCTCCTGGCGATGCGAAGCTGAGAGCGCACTGTCGGTTGTGGACTGACTTTGTGAGTGACACAACCTTCGCATCCTGCTCGGCGTTTCTAACAGATGCAGGTCAACCGTCACATTGTCCCGAGCTTCTATCGCGTGCTTCAAGAGCAAGATCAGCAGAAGCAAATTGAACATGCACATGAACTCCACAGCTCGTTCAACACGTTAATAGAAGTCGCCGACCCCGAAGGACCGTTCTTTCTTGGACCGGATATCTCTTTTGTGGATGTCCAAATTGCGCCCTGGATAATCCGCCTGAACCGCGTTTTGAAGCCATACCGTGGTTGGCCGGACCCGGAACCAGGAACTCGATGGAGCGCTTGGGTAAACGCGATCGAGGCCAATGATAGCGTCAAGGCGACGACGAGCTTGCCGGATCTTTATCTTGACAGCTATGAGCGCTATGCCGGTGAGTGTCCTTATCATGACTGGCGATCAAGCTGACGTCCAGCAGAGAATCGTCCCAATACTTCCCAACTTGCGAATGCGATCAATTCCGGAAGAGGATTGCCATAGCCACGTTTCGTTCTCATAGCAAGGAATTGCATCAGCTCAGATTAGTGAAGCTGTGGAATTTCACGAAACGGCCGATGGTCGAGATTTGAGCGCACAATGCGTAAAATGTAGCACAATAAATTACGCGTAGTCTAGGGAGTTTTCGCTCCTCGGTGTGCCCTAAAGCCGCCCCTTCCGCTATCATCCGGTCCGCGAGGGTTACGGATTGGTTGACGGGGGGACTGAAGTTGGTCGGCGTGATTTTTGTCACCATTCTGCCAATCTCTTCTACCATAGGATGAATTGGGCCTGGAAAGAGAAGCCGGGTCGTAGAGTTGCTTCGGTTTCCCTGACGCGGCAGACTGATCTCTCCAGTCTCGACTGTTATTGTCCCTCCCGTTTCCTCGACTCCTACCTTTTCCTCGGCCTTCTTGTCTCGGGGGAGTCGCACTTCGTGGAGAGGAAGCCCCAGAAGTCGGGGCAGATGGGGTACCAAACAACCTTTCGCGCACTTCTTCGTATTTGCGCTGCTTCTCCTCGCGGTTCCTCAGCGCCATTGCCTGGCGTTCTTCTGGCGTAGGCTCCGGCGGCTTTTCCTCATCCGACTCGTCGGCATTCAGATCCAGTTGCGCAAGACCGGCCGCGGCCCCGGCGGGCGACGATTTTCTGGTGACGATCTGAGGATTGCGACTGAGCACGGTGACAGTGGGTTTAAAGTCTTGTTTGAGGGGCACATCCGAAGTGGTTTCGTAGAAGTGGAATGTTTGCGGAGATTCACTGGTTGGAGAGATACTTGTCAGACTAAACGCAGTACGATATGAACTAGAAAAACATACGCTTCGGCCCATAGTTGGCGGTTGAACTCCAGCTGCTGAGCTCGGCGTTGGGCCTTGGTCACTTTGGACGACACTTTCTTCTCCGGTGGAGGCGGGGTTTGTTCAGCGGCTAGTCTCTGGATCGAAATTCAAGTTAGACGCGCAGTCGTGAGGCAAGACGGTGAAAGTGCCTTGCAGCAGTAAGGAAAAACGAACGTCGGCTTGCGATTCCCAGTCATCGTCCCACGCGTCACCCATTGGTTGTTTTGTGCTCATTGCGTCGCGTAAAAAAGATTTGGCAGGGCAGAAAAATCGTCAGACCGAGGTATAAATGAGTGTAATGCAGGCAGATAATGGAAAAAATTGAATGGGCCAAATAAATATAGACCAAAAATGAGAATCCAACGCTTATCTGCTCCTCGGCAGTCGATTGTCGTGGTATCAAAGTGTCTTTGAGCTGGGAAGTAGGAGGAAGAATGGGCCGACTGTGGCCGAATTTGCGAAGCCAGGGAGGTTGCTTAGTTAAGATAGGTAGTGGTCATCCTCCAACATCTCCATCTCTCTCCAACAGCTCCAACAACTCCAGTTCTCACACTCATCGTTTACATCAGACTACGGACCTTTATTTGCTCGTCTTTACGTCTCTATTTCTGATAATCTGCACTAAAAAGCCTACCATGGCGACAGGTACGTCCTCAAATCCATGATAGCCGACGCTCATCTCCCCGCATTCACCCCTCGCAGCACACCCGCAACAACTTTGTCTATTGCTCATAACCGCTAGCTAACAAGTATCCCAGACCCAGATGGTGACTCCCAAATGGCGTCGTCTCCTGAATCTACCCATTCCTTCTCCGACATGGACGCTGGCTCGCGCACCCCAACGCAACAAATCAAGACCACAAGTCCGCAGTTTGCAGGCGCCTCGGAGCTCTCTCCACCAGGCTCACAAACCCAGCCAGCCGGCGGTATAATAAATGTAACGCAAGATATTTCCGGTGAGGGAGGAACGGGAGAGTCGCAGCACCCCGGGGCGTCGTGGATGAATAAACGGGCAGAGGAGGAGTATCAGCGCGCGATGGAGTATGTGATTGATCTGGACTGGAATCTTGGTTAGTTACACTCTCTCTCTCTCTCTCATATGTTCGGGCTTCCTTATCTCAGGGAAAGTGCGCTGCATATGTGGTTCTCGCTCGGCCCATTTGATATGGTGATATGTTTCGTGTTGAGCTTCTGAGGCTAATACTCTTTGTTTAGATGAATTCGGAGACCCATTCGACGAGCGCGACATGAAGGAGAAGCTAGGTTAGAGTTCAGTGCATGGTTGGCGTTTGGTGTTCTACTCTTCGTCTGGTCTCTTAATTCGAGACGCGGATCGCGTTGTTACGCGATATATTATGCGATATGACCATGGATGTGGCATTTCTGGAATATTTCAAATGACGTTATGAGCCGTCGCTTTTGCATTTCAATTCTGCTCGTGTTAGATTCGAGACTTGAGATTTTGTACTCACTGGGTAGCTCGGACGGCTAGTACCCCGGCGAAGCACCGTGGCAGCCCTCCGTCTCAACCAAGGGTGATGATACAATTTACCCCAGAGTTCTACTAATACAGATCAAATAAGCTCTTTTTCGTCAGCCAATTAATTCTCACTTTGCATCTTTAATCGGCTCTGCCGGCAGTTCCTGGCCTTCCGTTGGCAGGGCAACCACCCGCCTCACTCAACCAATAAAACAATATTGACCCTCAAAAGTCCAGACTTTCTTCACTGACTCCTCGACGCGCCATACTTGCCTTCGCAATTTCACAGACTCCTACATCTTACTCTATCTTGCTGTTTATCATATACAGATCGGTATCTCTTATCAAGAACGCATCTTCCAGAATCTTACATTCTTCGCCCTTCCGCCATCCTATCCGGCGACGAGCATTCCGCGCGTCGACAAGATGACCACGGCCAAATATCAACCCCCACAAATACAATCATGGTGAGTGCGAATATCTTCTATCGGTGCCTGCAACATTCTCGCGCGGGCATGAAGCGCCGAAAATCAGACACTGTTAGAGTCAGGGGGCCCGACCCCTTTTCCTTTTCTTCGTCGTCGGTGTGCCGCCCAACCCAATTAATCGCATCGCGAACGTCCGCTTGCAATACTTCAAACATACAAGTCAGATGTCTTCACGAGGCGATTGCTAACACTTCAATGACGTCTCAGTCATCTCGACCAAAAAGAGATACACTTTACGCCGGTGAAATCCACTAAAGTCCCCCGCGTATGGGACCGCAAACCCTCGACATCATTCCTCACACGGCCCAAGCCCCGGAAAGTGTGGAAACGCTTTCGCTCTTCGTTCAACAGTATGAAGGCCCTACATCAGTTGATCGCGCCCAATGCGAGCAGTCTCAAGGAGAGCGAGCTCTTGCTTGAAATCAACAATCGCGGAAACGCAGATTATTGTCGCGGTGTCAAGCGGCAGTGTCTTTCAGTTCAAAAAATCTCCGGCAAAGATGACGACGCAACCCCCGGTGTACGCGGCAGGTCTTTTCTAGAAACAAAGTGGGAGTCTGAGAATTCGCGCAAGCGACGTACGTACACACTATAGGGCTTACCGGATAGCGACGGTTGCTGACTGCCGTTTTAGGCAAACTCCCTGCGACTACGAACAGCATAGACGACCACATGATCTCCGATGACCTGCAGGACGAAAAGGATGAGGACATGGCCGAAATCGGGGAATCCCCGGGTGGGACCACGTCAAACGGGGACAGTGCTGTGCAGGAACCTGAGGAAACCGGCGAATCCCCGACGCATAACCCGGGCCCCTGCGCTGCCGGGGCAGCCTATCCCGACATGCTACATGGTGAGCCTGATTGCCTGACAAACAAAGAGTGTGGGGTGCGCGTGAACATAAATGCCAGCGATACTATCGCCCAGGACGAAGTCCGCGACCTTCAACCCACAGTCGCTGCAGACGGTGCAGCTGCTACCGAAAATGCCCTGGATGTAGGGACGGCAGCCGATGAAGAAGAGCTGCAGCCAGATGTAGCTACTGTTACTCCAGACGGGGAAAGCAAGGATACGATAGCAATCCCAGCAGGAATGTCAGCCGCGCAAGAGTCGAAACTCGTCCGATCGGCACTACGCAGTTCTCTGGATGGAGACGATACGGCACTGCTGAATAACTTTCTATCTAAGGCCAAAGCGAAACGCGAAGCCAAGGCGGCCGCAGAGGCCGAGGCGGCGGCAACAATTATTGCTTCGGATCCCGAGGAGAAGGAGTCGGAGCAGCCTCCGCAATCCCAGAAGGTTTTCGTTGAAATTCCCACCCCCGAGCGCCGTGTGCTAGAAGACCTAGATGCGAATACATCGTCACCACAGAAGTCACCCTCTAAGCCAGACGAGAAAAATGAGAGTGTGGGCGACAATGACTCTGCAAGTCCAGTTGCTCGTCGGAGCACGAGAGTAAGATCGCTCCAGAGAGCAGTCGCGCCTAGTTTACGGACGACCCTCTCGCTCCGTCGCGCCAGGGGAAATGAGTTTGTCTTCCTTCAGCGAACCGAAGCGCAAGAGACGGCTCTGGCGACCCGGCGTAACACCAAGCAGAACAAAGGAGATGCTTTAATGCCAAAATTCAAGCTACAGGAGTTGGCTCGCCAAACTCCAGAATCGAATTCTAACACCTTCAGCGACGGCCCTAGAAAGAGCAACAAATTAAAGAAATACGTTACGTGGAACGAAGAACGTCTCGTCGAGTTTGAGGGCGATTTGTTAGGAAGCGACGACGAACTCGCCGGCGGCAGCCAGGATCTCAAGGCCACGACAGCATCAAAGCCAAAACCCGCCGAGAAAAAAAGGGGGGCAGCCAGTAGTAGCCGCAGTTCTCTGTCGCAGGGGTCTCTCAGAATTGGTGCTGGCGCAAAGCCCGCGGCTGCAGCTGCAGCAACTACTGCACCTCCTACTGCAGCTCGGGGCCGTCGCGTGCGGCGGTTGGGACCACCAAAGCCACTCGAATCCACCGTCATGACTGACTCGAACGACTCGGCGTCATCGCCGCCGTCGCCCAGCACCGCTGCAGGCTCAACACCCATTGCGCAGAGGAAAAAGCTGACGCCCAAGTCGCCGAAGACCAGTCTAAGCAGGACGGCGTCGAAAGTTCCTGCCGCCGCTGCCGCTGCTAGTAATACTGAGTTGCCGTCGCTGCTGAGCGGTGGGCGCTCAGTCAAGACAAATCTTCTCAAGGTCAATGCGGGCTCCACCCCGATGCCGAGGCGTGTTCGCCGAGCTTAACTTTTCGATCGTATCTTCTGCTTTGCCGATAAGATTTGTATTGAATGGGTGTCTGTGTCGTATGGTGTATAGAGTATTGCTATTTTATATTACGGTAGGGCGGCGTTTAGTGGGAAACAGGAGTCAGATGTGCTTTTGTTCTATGATACCAATAGCTAGTTATCAGCTTGTCGCTCGCTAGTCGAGGTTACTTTGAGCCTATTCAGTATAGCACTCCTTTCCAATCCTCATATTCCATTCTCAGCGCTAGCGCTCGATTGATAGGAAGACCACACTCAACGTTCAAGTTCTGCTCTGAGTGACTGCTTTCCCTGCTCCCGTCCTGGCTGGTTATACAATAGCACATAAGAATTAAGATCTGCAGGGGCGGCCGAGAGAGGACGCCAAAGGTGTGCTTTGCGATCGTCCTTGCCTTTGTGGTAGAAGGATCGTTATCCTGGACTAAAGTTCCTACAAACCATACACCACTGTCTCGTATATAGCAAGATTTGACCTAGCAAATCTATCCGAACATGACGGGGCCTCGGATCCTCTGCTGGACTGTGATCAGAAGCGAGGATGACGCCATTTGCCTGCCGTCTACAAATACCGGTCTGTTTTCTACTGCTACCCAGTGCTCGCTTGCCCTTCAGCGCAGTTTCTTTCACTGTATAGGTAACGTATTTCTCGCTCTATTGAATCCCGACGGCGTCAGGAAATAGCAGCCCCGCAGAAGCCACAATATACAGTATCACCGGTGCAAATCTCTGCAGACATTACGGCTGTGGCTTGAATTAGCCCGGCAACCAACAAGTAACAGCCTCTGAGCTGGACCCTGGCTTGGCTTGGGCCCCTCGCGCTCGTGGCAGCCAAGGCAGGAAAGAAATGACCTACCTACCGTGTAGTACGGTTTGCGATAGCTTCAAGATAGACGGTGACCAGCAAAAGCCGAACTCCCGAAGCAGACAAGTTATCCCGTATTAGGTATACGAGCACGGCCGCATAATGCAGATGCATGATGCTCCGCAGGGCCTTCACGACCTCAAGGCGCTAGGTAATAGTAGATCCTTACAGCACAGCGTAGCTTGGCCAGATACCTAATTTTGTATGTGTGTTTTGCTCTTCACCAACGATTTTCACTAAGAGTCTGACCACCTACTTCCCAATCCCGTCGGCGGCAGACTGGAGACTCGCTTAACCTCGAAGTTGGGTACCTACCCATGCACAATGATATCAGATTGGATCCTCTATCACGGTCTTCTCGCAATAGTAGTGTGGACTGCAGAAGCGTGGTGTTCTGACCTTACTTCTTAGGTAGGCGTGCAGCCCCGTTCCGCCCACACAGCGTACATGCATAAGACATCCGTCCACCCTGCACCCACAACAAGCAGAATTGAAATGTCGCAACTGGTAACTGATGTGACAAGTAACAGGCGAACAGCAGCCGCGAGTTTGTAATTTCCGCGGTTGCAGCCGCAGAAGCCATGGCGATCATCGTGATCGTCGGGTATCTTCCACGGTTGGCCGCTAAACTTGGGGATGAAGAAGGGGAAGAGGGGAGAAGGCGGGGTGATGGGAAGGTTTGCCTGGGAAGTAGCGCTCTGTCCTGGAGTGGTTACTGAGTGGTTATTAAATGGTTATTGATTATTTACTGGATGGTTACTATAGAGCAAAGTGATCTTGTCAGGGACTTTTGTGCTTGCTCACCCTGGTTGGTGTGACAAAGTACAATGTTCCTGGCAATCAACTGTATAAAAAGTGAATGTCAGATATTGGCGCGGAACTTAAATATGTGCATTAATGACAGGAAATACTGCAGTAGTGGTGAAAATACACCTGCTAATACACCCTGTACCCTGACCATTTCAGACTGCAGGAGAACCCCAAGTATGCTTTCCTTATTGCTTGAAGAGCTCGCTCAACTTACTCCATACAACCATCCAAGCAGCCTCCTTGACTTTTTCAGTTCCTTAAACACCCGACTCAGGCACCATTCCCTTTCCACTTCCCCCTCTAGGACTAGGGTCGTTCGACGGAGGTCAGATCCAATAAATATCTCACTACCCCTATCCATCCATTCATTCATCCATCCATACAAACTGATACACGCGGGAGTTGCAGCCTTCCCACCCCACCAGCCTGATACACGGCCACAACGCCTCAATATCCTTTCAAGCTACTGGACAATTAGGGCTTCAGGATCCACCGTCAGCGTCCAAGGGGGATTAGGGCTTAAACTGCATTTGCCCACCGGTACACTGGGGACCCGTGTTTTTCCGAGCGGAAGTGGGATTACGTCATTGGTATGCCGGCGCGAGGGTACCTGGAGGACTGTCCTCCGTCTGAACGTAGCATTGGCAACCGACAGTGGCAGTATCCATCCGTATCCATTCCGGTCCGCGATGGAGAAGTACCGGCGACGGAGACGGATGCGATCGGTAGCTGATGGCATGGTGGGATTGGGTGTCGAATTATTGGTATCCAATATGGTTTCGGAGTTGTTCAATTCTATCTCGTGGAAACGCTGGTAAATGAGATACACTCTAATGTAATTTCGTTCTATCCCAAGTTCAAGCTAGAGAAAGCTAGTTCTTCAGTTTCGTTTACATCGTTTCCTGGCTTCGCTCGGCTCACATGCCCTCCTGCTACTTCGGTCTCAGTAGCAAATCCGTAGATATTGCCGAGGGTAAGAGAAGAGAAGAGAATAGACGAGCTGCGGCTATGACCTGCATAACATGAAGCCGCTACCAAATCCCAAACAGAAATAAAAAAAAAATCCCTACCAGCCACCCAAAACAGAGCATCGTGAAACCATTTAGGCGGAGAGGTTCTTGGCGGTCTCCTCGGGCCAGACGTCGTAGCCAAAGGTGTCCTTCATGTTGACGAAGCGGAAGTGACGGCCCTTGGCGACGGCGTTGACGGCCTCGTAGTCCTCGTCGGACAGCTCGATGGTCTTGAAGTTGGACTCAATGCGCGCGGGGTTGGAGCTCTTGGGCAGGACGACGTAGCCACGGCGCAGACCCCATGCAATGAGGACCTGAGCGAGGGTGTTGCTGCCCTTCTGGGCGATCTCGTTGAGGGTCTTGTTCTCGCTGACACGCTCACCGGTCGTAGGGACCTGGTTCTGCGAGCCCAGAGGGGAGTAGGCCTCGGGCAGGATGTCGTTCTTCCAGCAGTACTGGATGAGCTCCTCGTTGGGGAGGAAGGGGTGGATTTCGATCTGGTTGACATGAGGCTTGACCTTGGCGTACTTGAGGAGCTTCTCGAGGCCTTCAATGGTCCAGTTGGAGACACCAATGGCGCGGGCCAGCTTGTCTTCGTACAGCTTCTCCATCGCCTGCCATGTAGGCTTAGGGTCCTCGGTCAGGTCCTTCAGGATAACGTACTAAGCAGTCGGTTAGTTCACTTGATTTATGCTCCAAGGCAGGCAAGAATTGACAAACCTTTCCATCAGGGCCGATCTTGGGCTTGTCCTGGCTTTCCTTCTCGGCGGCAATGGGCCAGTGGACGAGGAAGAGGTCGACATAGTCGGTCTTGAGCTTCTTCAGGGAGTCCTCGATCGACCAGCGAACGTCCTCGGGACGGTGGAGGTGGTTCCAGACCTTGGTGCAGATGAAGATGTCCTCGCGCTTGACGGAGGGGTTCTCCTTGAGGAAGTCGCGGACGGCATCGCCAACCTCGTCCTCGTTCTGGTAGAACCAGGCGCAATCCAGGTGCCTGTATCCGACCTCGAGGGCCTTCTTGACGGCGCGGTAGGTCTCACCGGAGGCGCCCTCGCTGGCGAAGGTACCGAAACCGACAGCGGGGATGCTGACGCCGTTGCTGAGCTTGAAGGTCTTTCCGCTAGACATGATGAAGTGGGCGTAGTTGGAATGCGATGCGGCGAAGCAATTGGATACTAGGGATGATGAAGAGAGAAAAAAAGAGGAAGAAGAAATTGAGGTCGCGGTCGACTTGATGAGGTTGAGGACTCAGAAGCGATGACGAAGGAGGAGGGGAGCCGGTGGGGTTGACAGAAGTGGGCAGAGAGGGGTTGGCCTGGTGCAGTTCACTGTTGAGGCCGCACGCGGGGTCTTTACCAATAATGCGTCCGAGACACTGCAAACAGCGCAGACAGCCAGAGTCGGTGGTGAATTCGGTTACATCTCTGCTGATCCCAGCCAGCCTTCTCTCTTTTTAATATTCTCGCAGCCGTTGCAGCGGTAAAGCAACAGCAACAACTGGCAACCGCGGCAGCCCCGCCAATGAGCTATACATGAGGCCATCGTAGCTGTAATGGTAATTCAATGACATCACAGCTGGATCGTCATGGCTCCATCGATCTGTGGCCGGTCCATGGGTGGAACTCTCTGCGCACCAATAAGATACATTGATTGACTCCGCTGTTTCTTGTCCTATCCAATGGCAGTCGCCGCTCAATCCATGCGGGCCCCGAGAAAATCGTTTCTGGAGTTTGTCGCGAGAAACAACTTCGTATTTTTGAAAAAGATTGTCGAGAAATTTCAGGCTGATATCATTAAACAGAAGCTGTCCAGCTTCTGGGAGCTACAGTAGGGGCAGTATTTCGCTTTAAGACAGCAAGCCGCCGTCGTTCTTTGACTTGCTGGGAGCTTGCTGGGGCTGAAATGCGCAGTGGCGGAATTTAGCTCTTATCTGAGAGCTCCAGATAAGACAGGACAAGAAAGAATGCAGCTTGCAGTGTCAGAGTAAAACCAAACGGCCGGGAACTCTGGTAAATTACCTTTTGCTGAGCGCTAAGGACCAGTGGATAAGGCTCCAGCTAATAATGATGATGGCGATAATCCTCAGGAATGAGATGATGATACAAGGCCCTTTGGGTGGAGCCCGCCATGACTATTATTCACACTTGCTCGCAGGGAATAAGGAAAAGACATGCCATCCCGCCACTGCGACTGTCATGGCGGTGATCTATTTATTATCGGACTCCCTCGCTGTACCGTAAATTCTTTTCAAGTATTCTTCTCTTTGTTGGTCTGTCACTTATAATAGACCCTTTCTCCCATCTTCTCCCTCATCTTCTTCTCTACTCTCTCTAAGCGAATTCATCTTGTTTCGCTTCCCATTGACCCTTCTCCTACGTCACCTTAGTCCACTCAATTCCTCTCTTACACCACAATGCCTCGCTTTGAGGACTCTGACTTCGGCGTCGAGGGCTCTCCCTCCGCCCCTGCTCCTCGTGGCTCTACACTCGACACCCGCTCGCCTGGAGACCGTGGCAGCATGGGTGGCCAGCTGCCCATCCCCAACGACGCCAACAACATCGTTGAGGTTCCTGCTACCCGGAGCTCTATCAGCGATGCCGCTTCGTTCATGCATAACCTGAGCCTGGCTCCCTCATCCAGGGACCGCCGCGGCTCTCGCAACTCCTTCGGCACATCACTCCCTATTCCTCGCTCTCCTCGTGTCTCGCGTCTCTCGTCTGTTGTGCCGGCCGACGTTTCCCGCGACATCCTGGCTTCTCAGATCCAGGATATGTCCAAGGAGAAAGTCGCCGCTGCGAAGAACATGGCTTTTGCTTTTGACATTGATGGTGTGCTGGCTCACGGTAACCACCCGATTGAGGAAGCCAAGCAGGCCTTGAAAATGCTCAATGGCGACAACGAGCTCGGAATCAAGATTCCCTACATTCTCCTGACCAACGGTGGTGGTAAGACCGAGGCGGCACGTTGCCAGCAGCTTTCTGAGGTCCTCGACTGCCCCATCTCCACCGATCAGTTTATTCAGTCCCACACCCCCATGCAAGCTCTTTCCGACTACTACGAGACCGTCCTCGTCTGCGGTGGTGAGGGCACGAAGATTCGTGAGGTTGCCGAGAACTACGGTTTCAAGAACGTTATCCTCCCCAAGGACATCCAGGCCTGGGACCCTACCGTTTCCCCCTGGGGCCACTTCAGCGAGCAGGACCGCGCTGAGGCCAAGCCCCGCGACTTCTCCAAGATCAAGTTCGACGCCATCCTGGTCTTCGCCGACTCGCGCGACTACCAGACCGACTTCCAGATCATTATGGATTTGCTGCTCTCCGAGGACGGCCGTCTCCTCACGCGCGCTAAGGACCTCACCCAGGGTCGCATTCCCATCTACTTCTCCCAGGGTGACTTGATCATGCCAACAGACCACAAAGGCCCCACCCGTCTTACGCAGGGTCTCTACCGTATCTCCATTGAAGCGCAGTACAAGGCCCTGACCGGCCTCGATCTTGAGCGTGTCGTCTACGGCAAGCCCGAAGAAGCTACCTACAAGTACGCGGACGAGGTTCTGCGATCGTGGATGGAGCAGATCCACAACGAGAACACCCTCCCTGAGAACATTTACATGGTCGGTGACAACCCAGCCTCCGACATTTGCGGTGGAAACATGCACGGCTGGAACACCTGCCTTGTCCGCACCGGTGTTTTCCAGGGCGGCGACAACGACGAGACGAACCCCGCCAACTTCGGCGTCTTCCCTAACGTCCTTGAGGCTGTTAAGGCCGCTGTGCGCAAGGAGCTGGGCCAGGAGTTCAAGTTCAAGTGGAACCCCAAGGTCAACCCTGTCCTGCACGGCAACAACGCTTCCGCTATTGAATAGACGGAGAACAATCATACCCTTAAGGATTGACGAAAAACAATTTGGCGTTTGGTCGACATCTCATGTCTCATCTCATTCTTATGTTAGACGCACAAGCATACAGTGCTTTTTGTTGATGGTTTTTTTGTTTTTCCAAGTTGGCTACTGATACCATTCGTCCTGATTGAAGTGCGGGCTACATGATCTCCCGGCTAGCAGGCTATCACGGTTTATTCTTCATTTCATTATATTACGTGACACGATACAGCTTAGAATTTGGACAAAAATATGTCATTTTCATTCCTACGGGTAGAGATGTTTATTTGTTTTGAGAGATGTTTATTTGTTGGACAATTCAGCAGAGCTGTAGCCAAAGAAATAGAGCTAGATATCTGAACCACAACCACACCTTCCATTCCCACCGAACAACTACCTAGGTAATAAATTTCTTTGGATCTGGTCATGACGCCATACTGATGCGAATGCCAGCGCCCAAGGATCCGCCCGTCCGCATCCATCTGTTCTGGTAGAGCCGACAGTTCCACCTAACCCTCTCAACACATGGAACCTAACCCACCTGTACAAAGTTCTAACCCCTCGAGTCGACACCCGAGTATAACCCGAACGTATCAGGTAGGTAACTCGGGTACGTAGCCCGCTTTAGGCATGGGCTTGGCCTTTTGAGTTCGTTCGGAGTCGGCGAGTCCGACCCCTGGCTTTTCATCGGGAATGCATGGTAAAAAATCTGCATAATCTTGCACTGAAATTATTATAAACTCTGGGATTCGCCGAACGTCACCCGGCCGGGGATGCGCCGGGGACAAACGGGTAACGGTACGGGTTAAAAGATGCAGATGGGTGCCATGCCGATCTTACCGTGAGTCCGTATGTTTGCACAGTCTTGGTATTCGTTCTGTCCATGCAGGTCGCCAGATCCTGCATCGCTGCGCCAAGATGTTGTAGACTCGGAAGCTCGGTTTTGGGTTCTACAACCTTTACAGAATATGCAAATCAACTGTTGTTTAAAAGCTATTTACGTCCGTCCTCATTTCCACCCGCCTCTTAAAGATCGCCATATGCTCAATTAACTTATATATTTATGTTCTGATATTTCGGCATCTACCAATCCTCGATGGTCTAACGGTCATGATTTCCGCTTGTCACCTATTAAGGAGCAAGCGCGGGAGACCTGGGTTCGACTCCCAGTCGGGGAGATAACTTTTTGCTATTTTTTTTGCTTTTGCTTTTTGTCCTCCTTATGGTGGGTCAATGCTTAGCGTCGGCTGTCAGTTCTCCAACATGAGTCATGATGTGTAGGCGTGGCGGTGCATCGTCAATGTATAGCCGGTGGCTAAACTTGATGGCTTCGTTAGTAGAAATGAATCATTATGGCTCTATTGCTGTATGTCCAACGTGAGACCGTGGGTTGCTCTATATGTATGCTCCAGTGATTGTCTTAGGATAATTTTATATAAGCGTTGTTCTGCCCGTCTAGTAAGGGGACAACAACAACATAAATATAAGACTGAACCCTAAACTATACCAAACATGGGATCGAATGGCAACAATGGGCCCGCCTATGCCCCCGAATGGCAGCACGTACGTTGTTCCCATGTTACGTCAAGACAGTCTCCATTAACAGACAAATAGTTCATCACCGAACTTGGCGATCCTCTCCTCATGCGAGGAGGAACGGTAGCGGAGCTATACCAAAACTCCAATGAAAACATCCAAAAACTGCTAGCTAAATACGACTTTCCACCGCCTGATAAGTCAGTGACAACCGAGGACATCACACTCAAAAACGGCGTCTGGGTACGCATCTACACGCCGCCAGCGGCAGATAGCGACAGCGGGAAAGAAGAGAAGATTACAGTATTCATGCACGGGGGCGGCTGGATTATGGGCAGCGTTGATCACGAAGACTGTGCCGTGCGGAAGCTTTGCAGAGCCGTTGGCCATAAGATTGTGAGCGTGGGATACCGACTTGCCCCAAAGCACAGATATCCCGTTGCGTTGGACGACTGTCTGCAAGCGACACTATGGACACTCGAGAATTTCGCCTCTAGTGCATCCTCTGTTTCGCTGATGGGGGGATCCGCTGGTGCAAACCTTGCATTCGGCGTCGCGCTGCGTCTCCTGGACTCCGGACTAGGCGATAAATTCAAGGGGGTGCATGCACTTGTTCCATGCGTCGTACATCCTGAGGCAGTTCCCGAGCCCAAAAGACAGCAGTTCACGGCGTACGAGGAGAACGCAGAAGCCACGGTGAACACGCTGGCCTGTATGCGGTGTTTTCTGGATAGTTATGGTCCGCCGCCGGATGATATTTACTTCTCTGTTCTGTTGCATCCGCGGATCGGAGATTTGAAGAGGGTTTATATTGTTGAGTGCGGGGCGGATACGTTGAGAGACGATGCGAGGCTCATGAGGGATGCGCTTATCGAGAAGGGGGTCGATGTGAGGTATGATGCTTACCCGGGGCTTCCGCATTACTTCTGGAGTTATCCAGCGAAGGCTCTGGAAGGGGTGTCTGGGGTGTTCCACGCAAATATGTATCGGGCGCTGAAGTGGATACATAAGTAGGAGCTGAAGTTGAGGAGTCCTTTGTGTGCGGGAATGATGCAAGATAGGTTAAGGGTGAATTGGCATTTGAACCTGCAATGCTGTCAATTCGTCTCCGGTTTGTATGGACGCAAGTAGTGCGCCTGGTGAAAATTCAAGCATTACTGTAAATATATACTGTAAATATACCAAAAGCACAATATATATTCTCCCAACTGGTACGGAGCCAACCCAGATCTCCAGTCACCCCTGATAATTAGCACTCAATCACTGTATCTCACAGTTGAACCTCATATGCATGGAAGCCCGTTGTATGTGCCGAACAACAGGTAGAAGACATCACTTAGTCAGTGTAGTCTAGTAAGCACAATGTGTATAAGTACCATGCTCGCATCCGTTGGACTTCTTTGCCCACGGTCTGTCTTAAACACAGGCGGGAAAAGCGCTGTATATCAATACACTTCAGATAGTATGAGCGGAAAGGTATTAGCACATCTTTATTTTGCCCAGTATAGCTACGTTTGAGAGCATACTGCGCAATCAGTCATGCACGGACAAGACAACGTATACCCATGTCATAAGCCCGAGAACAGCGCCCATTAAACAGGATATTACACGTACTAGTGGTGATGGCCATCTGATATGCGAACTAGTCAACAGGCCAGCGTCTAAAAATCGCAGCCCTAATTAACACTTTCAACCCCAATAGACCGTACCCATATATGAACTGACTCATAAATCTTCTTAAGGGAAAACCAAATATCTAATCCTCGATGGTCTAACGGTCATGATTTCCGCTTGTCACCTATTAAGGAACAAGCGCGGGAGACCTGGGTTCGACTCCCAGTCGGGGAGATTTTTGCTTTTTGCGTGGCTTAGGGGTGGACACGCTATCAAGTAGTTTTTTTTTTTGGGGCGTACCGCGGTGGAAGTTGGTGGGGTTTGGCGGCTCGCCTTTCGGAACCCACTCGCCCAGCACAGGTAGTATGTGGTATCACGTATGGCTGTCGTGTCCATTTTCAAGCTGCCGGGGTCCATATTTCACTCACACTGCCGCCAGGTGCTTCAGTGCTGTACCCGCTTATGTTTAACAAAGGTGAAGTGAGTGGCCTACACCTCGTAGTGTACACGCGTGCGCCGTAAATGCTGTCATCAGTTAGCGCAAAGGCAGTACAGAGCTAACCTAGCGGAATTCTGCTTGTGTTATATTGACCTAAGTATAGACCACGGTCTATTGGTTGCTACAGAAAGCACAGAAAGCGAGGCGTAGCGATGCTTAACCATTTTCCATGTACAACACCCAATAGCTAAAACCGTCAATCCCCGCTACTCTAGGTATCGCAACTGTAAACGGCCTTGGATCTGTGACAGTACTTAAAATGCATTCTACCATGTCCCGCTTTGTATTATTATAGCAGGCCGCCCTTTTTTTCCCCACCATCAGAGAAGCAATTTCGAGGGGGACTACATAGAAGCCCATAGCCTGAGTCGCCCACTATTCCTACAACCTACTAGCATCAGCACCATCCATATTTCCACGGGTATTGCAAAAGGTAAGAGCATATATCACATCTGAATCTGCAAATTATCCGCCCATTCTAGATAATATGATTACTCACACAGCCACATCCAGTAGTGGCCATATCCCAAATAGCGACGAGATCTTATCAGATAAGATCCTCCGCCCCTCAAGCAGTCATGTGAGCGGTGGGAGTCACCCCACCAATAATTCTTGCTATCAGCGGCAGAATCGGTGATTCATCTTTTTTTTCTTCCTCAGCCGTCTCCTTATCAGTCGCGCCTGGACTTCGTTTCTCGGGCTGGTCTTGCTTCAGGATACCGCTCAGACTCCATTGAACCGTATCCATTGATAAACGAACACTCCCAGATTTCCATTGACCGCTGCAGGCCAGACAATCCCCGAAGCGAGCCATATCACAACCCCACCATGGCCGATACAATCCCTCACAACACGTTCGACACGATTCTCGTGTTGGACTTCGGGTCCCAATAGTATGTCTGCTTCAAGGCTGATTTAGACGAACAAGACTGACACCACGCACAGCACCCACCTCATCACCCGTCGCCTGCGCGAAATCAACGTCTACTCTGAAATGCTCCCGTGCACCCAAAAACTTGCCGACCTAGGCTGGAAGCCCAAGGGTATCATCCTCTCAGGCGGCCCATACTCCGTCTACGAAGAGGGCGCACCCCACGCCGACCCGGCGTTCTTCGAGCTTGGCGTCCCAATCCTGGGTATCTGCTACGGTCTTCAAGAGCTCGCCCACCGCCTGCACGCAGATAACGTCGTTGCCGGAACCGCGAGGGAATACGGCCATGCTGATCTGAGGGCCACCAAGTTTGGCGGCCACGTTGACAAGCTCTTCGAGAATGTCGAGGGCGATATGACCGTTTGGATGTCGCACGGTGACAAGCTTCGCAACTTGCCCGAGGGCTTCCACACCATCGGTACTACGCAGAACTCGGAGTACGCGGCCATTGCGCACAAGTCGGATCCTATCTATGGCATTCAGTTTCACCCAGAGGTCACACGTGAGTCTCATGAAAGGACAGAGTGGGGCGGATTCTAACAGTCGATAGACACTCCTCAAGGTGGACAGCTGCTGAAGAACTTCGCTGTGGGCATCTGCGGCGCCGAGCAGAAGTGGACGATGGCGGAATTCATTGGTCAGGAGATTCAGCGGATTCGCTCTCTCGTTGGCCCTGATGGCCAGGTGCTCGGTGCTGTCAGCGGCGGTGTCGACTCGACCGTTGCCGCGAAGCTGATGACAGAGGCCATCGGCGACCGATTCCACGCCGTTCTCGTCGACAACGGCTGCATGCGATTAAACGAGTGCGAGAAGGTCCAGGAGGTCCTCCAGGAGCAGCTTGGAATCAACCTGACGGTCGTTGACGCCGGGGAGCAATTCCTCGCTGGTCTTAAGGGCGTGCACGACCCCGAACAGAAGCGCAAGTTCATCGGCGGCAAGTTCATTGACGTTTTCGAGGACGAGGCGCGCAAGATTGAGGCCAAGAGCAACGGAAAGGTCGAGTGGTTCCTACAGGGTACCCTCTATCCTGGTACGTCTAGCTCAATTTATCACCCAACTACTTGTCCTTACTAACAAGTTCCAGACGTGATTGAAAGTATCTCTTTCAAGGGCCCCTCCCAAACTATCAAAACTCACCACAACGTTGGCGGCATCGCCGAGCGCCTCATGCGCGGCCACGGCCTCAAGCTCATTGAGCCCCTCCGTGAACTCTTCAAGGACGAAGTCCGCGAACTCGGCCGCCAACTCGGCATCTCCCCTGAGCTCGTCGGTCGCCACCCCTTCCCTGGTACGCGCTCATCCTAAAGTCCACTCATTATCAACATCATCCACAAAACCAAATTAACAAAAAATACAGGCCCCGGCATCGCCATCCGCGTCCTTGGCGAAGTTACTCGCGAGAAAGTTGAAATGGCTCGCAAGGCCGACCACATTTTCATCTCCATGATCCGCGAAGCGGGCATCTACGACGAGATCGGCCAGGCTTATGCGGCACTCGATCCCTCTCGCGCCGTCGGCGTCATGGGCGACAAGCGCGTCTACGCGAACATTATCCTGCTCCGTGCAATCTCCACGAAGGACTTCATGACTGCCACCCCGTACCCATTCTCCTACGAGTTCTTGTCCAAGGTGTCGACAAGAATCGTCAACGAGGTTGCGGGCGTTTGCCGCGTTTGCTACGATTACACGAGTAAGCCGCCAGGGACTATCGAGATGGAATAGAGAGTTGGTTTACAACATAAGGTGGGTTTCGGAAGCGGAGGGAAGGGACCAGAACGCTATTAGATGGACGGGCTTGAATAGGATAGAGGGGAAAGTTCAACTACATAGATGAGGGCTATATTTACTTAGTTTTACGAGATGTTGTTTATGATTTCAGCCAATGCCATGCATATTTACATTAATATCTACATTCTCTTGACAGCGTCGTAGCAAAGAACTTCTGATAAGAAGTTCTAGCACCATTCAGCATCAATCATAGATTTCCCGCCTAATCCAATAAGACAGGCGATGCTCTTTGGGATGAAGTTGTATTCTGTTGTCTTAAGCCCACCATAGCAGCTACATCCACCGGACCCTATCTAGCCCTAACCCGGACCCCACCCGCTATACACCGGCGCGGCAAAGCGAGAAAAAAGTCCCCGTCCACCAAAAGCAATTAATTAGTAGCAGAAAAAGCGAAAAAGAAATCTCCCCGACTGGGAGTCGAACCCAGGTCTCCCGCGCTTGCTCCTTGGTAGGTGACAAGCGGAAATCATGACCGTTAGACCATCGAGGAATTGGGTGAAAGGTTGTTGCTATATTTGACCATATCAAAGAGTTGCATAACAACAGCTTGAGTTTTGATTGGGGTCTTTTGCAATTTATTGCCTTGAGGGGGCTATGAGAAAGGATAGGAGGCAATGGATTGTGTATATGATGTATGTAGAGCAAGTAACTAGGTAGATAGGCCTAGCGGATACGTCGCTTCTGCAGGTTGTTTGTGCCTTATCGAAATTTCTAGGTAGGGTTCCGGCCGGCTTGCTTTTGAAATAGCGTTAATATAGTTATACCAGGCAAGTAGCAAGTGAAGTTTACGATAAGGTAGTGCCGATCAGATCACCAGTTATATAGCTACCTTCAATGCTCGAGAACAAGGCCAGGTCCCAGTTCCAAGAACAATCGTAGTCCTCCAGCTACTCCCAAAAATCAACTCCACCACTTGATGCCACCTAGGGTCCTGAGAAAGTTGCATCGCAGAATGCTTTCCTATCATAATATATAGTGCTTGGACCTGTGCCTCTCTTAGGAGGCCACGCACGGCAAGCTCTGCGCATGGAGTCTCGCGGAGTATGGCTTGAGCATAATTAAGCCCGTCAATGATCACGTCAAATCATTGCCGTACTCAATAAACGCCTTTGGGGGCTTACATTCATGGCCATGGATTTTCAGACGTTCATGTTCCTTGAGCTGATGTGCGAGGATAGATTGTCCAGATACAGATCTACATTGACCCGGATTTCTTGGTCAATCCAACTCCAATTCGACGCCGTGCTCTAGGAGCATGCAAGCTGCCTTTGGGGTCAGCTTGCTGGCAGCATAACGAAATAGCTGTTCGATACCCATTGCCTCAGTTATCAGCCGGACCGCCGATTTTCAGAATGTACTCTACGAACGGCAGTTTATCACCCTAGCACTGCATGGTGAGCTGTTCGTCTTGATGCGTCTCATTCGTTGAGGCTTTTGTAAGTGATATTGCAAGTAGCATGGACCGTATTCACTTTCATTTCCTCTAAGTTTGGTGAATATATGGATCTCGGAGCCACCAAGATCAAGGCACTCGCCGGTTTCACCATCACATTCACCATATAGGCGGCATGACTCCGATAAGGGAATTTCATCGGCAAACCTTTACCCCAGCTGCAGACTCCCAAAAGGAGCATCAGATTTGTCTCTCCTGGTGACGGTGAGAGCCATGACGCGGGACAACATTGAGTGTTCCCATACTACCAATAAGGGAGAGATGCAATGAGGTCTATCTGAACCTCTACGTATGCGGAAAACCCCTCCATCAACGTAGGCGATTCGAACTTCGATTGGGGTCTGCCTCTCTACCTAGAGGCTATCTATCAGTCGCCACACGACCTTCCGCCAGTGCTACTTGGAACGGATTCGGTAGTCGGTGATCAAGGAAGGAATCCAGAACCGTTTCTTTCTGAGACCAAAAAAACTCCATGCTATCCATATGATTTACGCTGCACGATGGAGAGTGTCAACCGCGTCTCCGACCACCTGTCTGCCGCGGATTGATGTTATCTCCAGTTGGTGTAGTTGCGTTAGTTATCACCAGACTCTGCTACTACTCCAAGAAACTCGTCCTTGTTTCGCCAGTAGCTCCATGTCATAGTAGCGGACACACTACGCTGACGTGAAGTGTGCATCTTGTGGGCCCATCTGCGAAGCCCAGTCCACTCCTCTTTCCATATCGTAAGAAGGACCTTTTGCCGATATTCTTCAAGGCGATAGCTACTCTACTCAACTTGCTAATAAGAGACTTACAGCATTACTATGCCTCCCTTCACTGCAGCTAACAACGCCATATGGACTACATCGCTCTGAAATTGTAAAGTCATGGTTCAGCAGACAGCTCGGGCCATTTCCGTATATAGGCTGCCCCTTGTGGCTGTGTCGCACGTACAGACTTCTGCACAGGTAAATAAAGGTGTATGTCTTCAGGGAGCTTGAGGAAAGGAGCACATGAGACTCAAGGTCCTAAGAGGAGGTATTGAAGCGTCACTTATATATTTCGAGTTCGTGTGTTTATTGGGAGCGAGATGCTGATGTGGCTACCGATGATAAACAGAATCCATCTAAGCCTAGACCTACCCCAGAAGGGGATGGGGGACGATGAGTAGGAAAAGTGAGAATAAGAAAAGTGGGGTGATAGTAATGGATAGATGCTGATGTCCGTTTGCGGGAGTGGCTTAACAATCAACACGTAACAATCAACATGTAGAGTATGGCTTGCGCTTGAGCCCAAACGAAATTCCCCAGAGGTCACAATTCAGAGCCCCCATCTCATTAATCGGTCAGTTCTGTATAGAACCATAGATCCCTGTCTAAAGTTCTACTCTGGTCCCCTCGTATCCCAGCCAAACCGTAAGCGCTAGAGCAATAAAGGCAAGCAAGCAACGGAGCCTCCCCTCAAGCCACTTGTAAGACGGGTGACCTTTCAGCGCAAGTTGAACAAATCCATCATTTACATTGTATTTTCGACCCTGAACAACGATAGAGAAATGGCACAGAACCCCATAACCCAGCACATCCTCTGCGATCCCGCCGACGTCCAAATCGTCTCTAAACGCCCCCATAAGCGCATCGAGATCGTCGAGCCGGACCCCGCCTGGCCCGCTGCTTTTGCCGTCATCGAGGCACGCATCAAAGCTGCTCTACCCCAGGGCAACCTTCTCTATATCCAACACGTCGGGAGCACCAGTGTTCCCAACCTCCCTGCAAAGGCTGTCATTGACGTGGATGTGGTCGTGGTAGACCCTACAGCGGAAGAATCCTACGTCCCCGCTCTCGAAAATGCAGGGTTTCAGTTTCTCCTCCGCGAGCCCAAGTGGCATGAGCACCGACTGTTTGGATGTGACGAGCCTTATGCCAATATCCATGTTTTTCCGCCTGAGAGTCCTGAGCTTGTGAGGCATCGGCTCTTCCGAGATTGGCTGAGGGATCCGATGCATGAAGCCGATAGGGAATTGTACGCCAGCGTGAAACGACAGGCGGCAGAAGAGAGTCGGAAGGCAGGGGAGACGGTCATGCAATATAATTACCGAAAGGAGCCTGTCATTCGAGAGATCTTGAGGAAGGTGTATGAGGCGCATGGGTTGCTGGGGGACAACCCGAAGAATAACTAAACTACAACGCTATATCAGGCATACCTATAAATCATATTCGAGCGCCCCTTAAAAATCAACATGAAAGACAGTCAGCGGCACTAGGCAAGCTGCGCTGCTATGGAAAATAGTCTCCTGGCATTTTTTTTTTCAGTCCCGTTAAGACTCAGACAGTTGTAATAGCGGACACTGGTCAGACGTGGTATGGCGGAGTTGACCGTAGTCTGAGCTGGCCGTTCGTCTACCTAGGCTTCCCCCTGGAACAGGCGAAGAAACAGACTATATCCAGGGCCCAGTCGTCGATGATCAGTTCATGATTGCCAAGGCGCCTACCACCATTCAGGAAATTGCAGTTGCTCATCGAACAAGGACCCCAGCACCCCGAAGCAATCAGAGGATCGAGTTTGAGTCGACGATTGTTTCTGCTTCGCCTGTGCAGCTCCCGGTAACACGACCGCGGGGATCTGCAGTCTTGGAAATAAACTAATGAGAACTATAGGGAGAAATTCTACCAAGGCTCTGTGGGATCCCCATTTCTAATTCGGGCGCCGAGATATATTCATCGGGAACAATTATGTGAGGAGAATGACTGGAGTCATGGCCACTGCAGGTGAGGAGACATGGTGTGCACCAAGATCCGCGTTATCCGGCTACCCTATACCAGCTTTGTGCCGTGGGAGTATAGTATGGCGTGATGAATGGAGTCACTTCCGAAATGGATGGCGTTAACACGTCTGTTCTGAGATTAGGTGCCATGAAAGACAAAGATTCAATTCAAACCAATAAGCGGAAAATGTGATGGCGTGTCTGCGGTCAAATTATTGAATACTAGCTGGGCGGAATGGCATGCTTTGTCCGTGTTTGTCAAGGGACTCAGGCCAATGTGCTGGCGTATTGAGGACACCATGGTACCAACTAGTGGTGAGATACGCGCCAAATTAAGAAGCTGGGGTGATCTTCCTTGGCGCATGAACAGTTAGCTCGTTTACCACTTGGCTATCCGTACCCCGACTGTTTTCCACGGAGAAGGACGTATTCAGCGTCCCCTGTGACGTCGAAGTATTGCTGACGGAGGGACCTTCGGCGCCTATGCCGAGTCGGATGCGAGCGGTCGTCGGTGGTTCTGGAAGATCTGGACCCAGTTAGATTGAAAGCCTGTTCCTATGTGCGCTGGAGAAAACGACAGGGACGCTGATCATGCATTCCGGGGAAGGTCGATGAGACGGATCCGATGCTGGAACCTTGCATGGAGGAAAGGACGGCGGGCGATGACGAGGAGGCAGACCAGCCATTCAGCTCCTCCCCAAGGTCACGGGATCCCCGCTCAGCAAATGGCGGGCGGGAGCGTAGTAACCGTTAGCTAAGGGATTTGCGCCTCTGGTACAGCTGTACTGCCGGTACACGTCTGTATTGACAATGTCAGCAACGAGGCTTTGGATGGGGATATAGCTATGCGATTGATGAGACCGATTGAGACCATTGAGATTATGAGACTGATGAAATTGATGATTATATTAGATATGGCGGCTATCATGGTTAAGGGTGTACAATCATCACTACGAGAGCAGTCGCTGGCAAGGCTGCTGGGATCTGGTTCCAGGAGGCCTGTTCCGGTACCGCGCTGTATCGAAGCACCGACGCCAAGCGAGGTGCTCTGGCAGCTTTCAGTCACGGGGCCTGCGGAGGCGGTTTTCCATTATGTCATAGAATGCACGCAGACGATCCAAGCCTCAGGGAGTCTTGGAAGACCAGGTCATGCTCCAATCTCTGTGTAGCCAGTTCATGAATCCAGGTGTCAGCAGAGGGTCGGTCTAGCGATGAGGACTATTGAAAATCATCTGACTGAAGAGGAGAAAGCGACGCAGCAAATAATGAAGCCGTTGATGAGGGTTCAAATAGAATAATTCCGAAAAAAGCAAAGTCTCGCCTTGCGACCGCAATCGAATCACCGCTGCGAGCAATTGCGCTAGTCTTGATGCTTGGGCTTGTCGATGAACTATACCCAGTACTACAGTGTACAGAAAGTGCCACCATGTAATGCGTCGGACAGTCGGGCAATCGGCATCTATTATAGGAGTAAAGATTTGAATGGGAGCAGGTACTCGAGCTCGAACCCGGGCTTTGAGTCAGAATAGACAGTGCCACCCGCTGGAGAATTTTCTTAGTGCTCTGAGCTTTCGCCTCCATCAACCTTGAAAGAACTTTCCGCTGTCAACTTATAAATCAGCAGGAGCCATTTCCACTTTTTCCATGGCTCTATAATAAAAGCTATTTCTAACGTCCGTCATCGTTTTCCACTAGGGCATTTCACTTACTTCATAGAAACCTCACCACCACCGGTCTTGTTACACTTCCACCACCGTCTCCTCGCGTCCGCCTTCCGCGCTTCCCTGTTCTTCCCTGGCTAGCCTCTGACATTCTTTGAATTTCTTCTCGGTCACAACAGTCCGTCCCTCTTGGAGCTCAGATCCCATTCCTTTCAAGGCTCGATTCATAGCGCATCCAGAGCATCCACTCGGAAAGAGCTTGTTCCAGCTGCTCCGATTCTGTGACTAACAGCTTTGCTCTTCTCCTCACGCCGCGCTGGCTTGGCCCGTCTAGCCAACCGCAACTGTCTGTCTGCCACAAAACCACATCGGTGGGAATCTGGGGAAGAAAAAGCTTTTTCAACCCCTTGTGCTGAAGGCTCCATATTATTCATTTTTTCCTTTTTTTTGCGTTGCTGGCACTTGCTCGTGCTTCATTCGCGACTTGCCCTTTTGAGAGTGGGCGGGCTTTCCGCTTATATACAAAGTCGAGCCCACGGCTCCAGAGCTCTCCACCATGTCTGCCGCAACAACCTCTCCGACCATTTCTGCCCACAAGGCCTCTTTTTCAACTGGCCTTCCGAGAAACTCATCTCCTACCGCTCAATCTCGCAACTCCTCCCGCAACTCCTCCTGCTCATCGCCCAACCGAGACGGGTCCAAGGCCAGCAGCCGTCGCGAGTCGTTCGGTTCAATCAAAGAAGACACTGACGGTACGAATTCCCCTCCGCCTTGACCTACTTGGAAGCGCAGCAACAATGTCAGGTGTAGGTCAATTTCCGGTGACTCGGCATTGAACTCTGACCATGACGTATAGGGATTGCGCAATCATTCGTTGATACACATCTCGACCGTTTTCACAAGGACCGCTCTAAGCTCGACAGCTTCGACATGCAGATGCAGCAAGCGCCGGAATTCTGCTGCCCCTGCGGAGGGTTCCTAGGGTGGAAATCCATCCGTTTGGGTGGAAAGAGTCTCAGTAGAAGCTACAGCGATCTCCGCGCGCTTGGGAATATGAGTGCTCGCGGCTGGGCTTGGGAGGACACTCCCACTGCTCCTGTCCCGACACCGGAGACGAAGCAAGAAAAGAGACCAGAGCCGGGATCATCCCTGCTGGAGAGACTGCCGTCGGAGATTCTAGGTAAGCAGTAGCGCATAGGCCTTTCACAGTTCGTCCCTGACATGAGTCCTAGACCAAATCATATCACATCTCGCTTTGGACGTTCCGCCAAACGGCTATACACCGCGAAATGTGGATTTGATTTCGTGTCTCCTCACCTCGAGGACATTGCATGCGGCCACTCTAAGCGTGCTGTACAGGAACATGACCTTCCCGCACTCCATCATCTTTTCCAAGGCTCTCAACCACATGTCGCAGTATCCTGCCTTGGGAACCTTAGTTCGTCGCCTCGACTTCTCTCACTTTACATCCGTGGGTCTTGGCCGTACAAAGCAGATGAATTCGGAGATTCAAAACTTGACACACAAAACACTTCTGCAATTCTTAGAGCTTTTGCCCAACCTCAAGGAATGCTTGCTCCAGGAGCATCTCGAAGGAGACATTAGCATAGAAGTGATTTCCAAGCTGTTTAACGGGCTCCCGAATCTGGCTGCTGTTGACTTCTGTGGTAGCTCCTCATCACACTTCTCGACTGTTTTCCAGCAGGCTTTGAACTCTGAACCTGGTCTTCCTTTGACCCTTCCAAATCTGCGACGAGTGTCGTTCCACGAATGCAGCGGCATCCCGTCTTCTGCCTTTGAAGTTCTCCTTCCACGATTGGTGAATCTGACTCACCTTGATGTTAGCCACACTCAGATTAGTGAGGATGCGCTGTTTGCAATTCCGGAAACTGCCAGAATTACCCACCTTGGACTTTCACGCTGCATCCGCCTCGGCGGACCGCGGGTGGTGGAGTTTTTGACGACGCATCCAGCTGTGCGCGACTCGCTGGTATATCTCAACGTCATGACTGACGCATCGCGATACCGACTCCTGGAGGAAGAAGATGTGAAGAAGCTGCTTCCGAAACTTCCAACCACTCTTCGCTCCCTCAACCTTGGAGGTGCCAGAGTCACCTCGGAACACACCGATGCTTTGATTCCTTTGACTAAGCACTTGGAGGAGCTGGGTTTGAGCTCTGCGGATCTGTCGGCGCAGGACCTCAACCGCTTCTTTGCACCACCGCCCACCAGTGAAACGTCTGAGGCGACATCCTGGGTGCCTTCTTCGCTTTGCTATCTTGATCTTACCAAAGTGCCTCAGCTCTCAGTTGGCATAGTGTTCAACACCAACTCCTGCCTATTGCTCACAAAGCAAAGCTATCCTCTTCAAGTTATTGAGTTCAGTGAAAAGCTGATCACTCCACTGCGTGAGAAACCTAAGAACACCAAGACCTCCCCCGACTGGACAGTCCGCGAACTGGGCCGTCGTGGATGGTACGTGCGCGATCCCGCCTCGATGCCCGAGACACCAGTCGACGATGGCTCTCGTTCTTGGAAAATGGGCGCCAGATGGTGGGGAATGAAAAAGATTCCCGTTGCTGTCGGCGACGTCGGCGGTCTCTATGGACATTATATGTTCAAGCGATGAACGAAGCCTGCAATAGCGCTAATTCCGTTCGCAAAGATCGAGATTATACCCTATTTCTTCTTGCATGTCCTATTATTTGTTTGTTCATGTTATGTTTTGAGTTTGGTTCTGGGCGGAACTGTCTTCTGCATTTCGAAATCTGGAGCATAAAAGTGAGCGTCTCTTTTTCATGACATGATTGAGCGTGTGCTTTGTTTTGGCTGCATAGCGGAAGCAAGATTGTTCCAGGCGTATGGCGTACTTCCACTATTGTTCGTTTTGATGCAGTTTGAGATGATAATGAAATTTGTCAAGTAGTATTTAATCTACCAAGTTGGCAATGACAGGTCTATCAGAGAGAAAAATAAATGACATAAGACTTGTAAGAGTAAGCATTGGAATGAGGCTCCAGTCTTTCGAGCTGCTGCGCGAAAGTCTAGCCCAGTCACGTGCATCCGGATTTCAACAGCTTCAGTCCCAGACTTCCTGGAGCTTCTTTCACCTTCACGATATCTTCTAGGCGCACCTCAACTCTCGAAGGCCTTTGACCTTCCGAACCCCCTACATAGCGCCTCCACTGGGGTTTTTCCCTCCCGATGGGTGGATCGCTCTCCGCCGCCCAGGACAGTGGACGCTGTCGACTTCGACCACGATGGCACCTCCGAGCGGGTCGGCGGCGTACAAGAAGAAAGACGGCACCCTAACGATGTCGGCTGATCGCCAGTCGGTTTCTTGGATTCCGGCTGCGGGTGGTGCTTCAGGAACGATAACAATTTCCGTGGCTCAGATTACCAGTGCGTGAACTTTTCCCTAGCTCTTCAACGAGGGCGATTTTGACAGGATACAGATCTACAGCAGACCCCCGCGAGTAGTCCGAAAGTTATGTTGAAGATATTTGCCCTCCCCTCGAACAATCCCTCTGCAGCTCCGGAACAGTACATTTTCTCATTTACCGCTGGTGCGACGGCCCGTGCAGAAGCGGACGCTATCAAAGATGCCCTCAGCGCCGCCATTCAGGCGGCCAAGACGGCCCAGGCGACTCCGGGTCCGGTTGCAGCAACCAGCGAAGGAGGAGGCATGTCGGCGGCTATGGCGATGGCAAGCGCGGTCTCATCAGCAGGATCTGGGAAGCACTGGTGGGACGATGATAAACGTTTAAAGACCGATGTGGAGCTGCAGCAGTCGCTGCTGAAGGCAGATGCAAATCTACAGAGGATGTTTATGGAGTCGTTGCATACAAAACCGGAGACATTGTCGGCGAGCCAGTTCATGTCGCAATTCTGGTCTACGCGGCTCCATCTCTTACGAGCGCATGCTATTGAGCGGTCGCAAACCCGAGGCTCTTACAATGTGCTGTCGACGCTAAAGCCACGGACGGAAGATAACGTGACAAAGCTTAATATCAGCAAGGAGCAGATACAACTGATTTTTAATCAGCACCCGCTCGTCAAACGGGTATATGATGAGAACGTACCGAAGCTGAGTGAATCGCAGTTCTGGTCGCGATTTTTCCAGAGCAGACTATTTAAGAAACTGCGCGGAGAACGTATATCTGAGGCAGATGCGACGGATGCTATATTGGATAAATATCTCAAAGCCGACGAGTCTGGGAATCTGCCGCGCGACTTACACATGCCGCACTTCCTTGACTTAGAAGGAAACGAAGTGAATCACAGTCAACGCCGGGGTAATAGACCAGATATAGACATGCGGCCATCCGCGGTGGAGAAGGTGCCAATTATTCGCACCCTGAATACCCTGAGCGAGAAGATAATGGCGAATGTTGCGCCAGCGGATCGAGTGGCCTCGGCGCCAGTAGGTAAAATGGATGACGGGACATATGCTGAGCTACAGCTGCGCGATCTACGCGGGGACGAAGAGCAAAACCGCATTCTACTGAACATTCGAGATCAAAGCCGGTTCTTCTCAGCGGCTAAAATCGCAGAAGACGAACGCAATCGGCAATTTGAACAGCAAGATCCAGAACAGATACTACAAGACCTGCGAACCAGTATTGCGCGAAACTTCCGCGACGACGGATCCGCGCCATTAAGTCAGCTTGTCGATCCAGACGAGGAGGAGGATGCAGATGAGGATTCGAAGACGAGCTCACGGCATTACCGCCATCTCGCTTCCACACAAATCCTCGACGTGATCAAGGACCGGCGTACCCAGACACAGGTTGCATCAAACTCAGACACATATGGACTGACGTCAGCTCTGTACGACCGCCTGACACTCACGCACGCGACGACCACGGAATTTCTGCACCAATTCTGGCAGGCCTTTCTATCCGGCAATCCAGACCGTGCAAACGAAGTAGCGTCACTCGTAGAATCGCTCAATCGCGCCATGGAGCGGATCAACGCCGTTGCGACGGACGCAGAGACAGAGCGTCAAGTTGAGGTGGAAAAGGTGAAGCAGCATGCGCGCGAAGTGTTACAGGCTACAGGGAAAAGGCTGCGTGTCAATCTGGATAGTATACCGGGTGGCGAGCAAGCGGTGAAGCGTCTATTGGGGCCGACGATTCGGGCATTGGACACAGCTATGACACGGTATAAAGAGGCTTTGGCCGAGGAGATGAAAAATATAGAATCTAGCAATACTTGAGCAACAAATAGGCATCGAGGACATTACATGCGCAATGCCAGAATATATTATCAAGTGGACTTTCTGATCTAGTAGTAAGCTTGTAGATCTCGGCATGCCGAGGTCCCTGAATACTCTGGAACAACCACCCACCACTGCACTTACACAGTCGCTCTCTCCGCAACGTGTCTCCATCATTATCAACCTGCTTAAGACGACAACCACCGATAATACTAGCATCAACAACAGACTAACCCAGCGCACCCCTCGCGCGGGTCAGGACATTCCATCTACTCTTTTCAAAATGCAAACTAGCGGGTTCACAAATACGCCTCTCACAAAGGCCTTGCTCATCTACACAATCGCTTCCTCAATCGCGCTCTCCATCTTCGACATCAAACATCTCGCCTCCATTTACATTTCCCCCCATCTCTTCCCCTACGGGCAGTTCTGGCGCTGCCTGGTATGGCAGCTTGCCGGATTCGCAAACTCTACGGAAGCCCTGTTCGCCGCGTTGCTCGTTTATCATTGCCGGGTTGTTGAGCGGGGGTGGGGTGCTCGGAAGGTTGCTGTACGTTCTCATACTTGTTACCCATTCTTCCTTTGCTGGATAGGCTTTGGATATGGATATGAAATGGGATGGATGATGGCTGACTGGTAGCGATGGAACAGACATTCATAATTTCAACACTCCCCTACACGACGCTCCTCCCTCCACTCCTCCTAACACTCGCCGTGAAACCGCTCTCATTCGGCAAAGTGAATTATCTACCCTCTGGCCCAACAGCAACTATATTCGCCTTGTTGGCGCAGTACCACGCCTCCATACCGTCGACATACCGGTACACGATTTCGACGTCTACATCTACGTCCACGCCCACACCTACCTCGCCGTCTTCTCAGCCACAAAATGCAGCGCACAAATTCTTCCCGTTAACGCTTTCTCTGTCCGACAAGTCAACAACATACCTAATCGCCGCACAGCTCTCATTGTCCCAATTCCCATACATGCTTCTTCCGTCCGCAATTGGTTGGATTGTAGGCGTTGCATGGAGAGCAGAGGTGTTGCCTTTAGCGGCGGGGAGTGGGAGTTCCGGGTGGAGGGTTCCAGGCTGGGTCGTTGGGGAGGAAGGAGTAGTGTTTTCTGATAGAAGTGGCAGAAATGAGGCCCGATTTGAGGGGTTGAGAAGGAGGTTGGAAAGTGAGGCTGCCGCTGCAAGCGCGGCAGCAAGTGGGAATGCAGGATCGAGTACGAATGCTGGGCCTTCTGGTTTTGGCTCCGGTTTCAGTAGACAGCGGATTGTGAGGGAGTGAATATACTTGGACTAGACTGGCTGCGCGTATGTTGTGCTGGTATGCAATTAATGGAGAGTTTATTAGAAAGACTGCAGTAGAATTCAACACCAAAAATCAAGTATTCGTTGGTCTATCATAACCTATATCACGGGACGAGAATTTTGACCAGGCCAAAAGAAGAATGGGAAAAACACTTGTCTACCGCCCATTCCGACTCCGGCGCATATTGTCCTTACACTCATTACAATACCATTTGACTGTAAACCGTTAGAATGCGAACCTAAAGTCTCTTTTGAATCCAAGAAAAGTGGGAGAACTCACCATTCCGTCCAGGCGGCTTCGTGAGCCCAACACATGACAGATGGAACCACTCGCGGGGACACGCATCGTTGTCACACGCGACCATCTCGCCGAAGCTAATTTCGTTACAGTAGCAGTACCGCGGCTCGCCTTCCTCGTCCTCATCATCACCTTCGTGAAGCGACTCTTCCGGATCCGATACTGGTGGCGGTTGCACAACGGATGAATTGTTGCCGATTTTCTTGTGAGAGCGTTTCGGCGCGGGGTCTGAACTCCGCGTTGGTCTCGTGCGCTGCTGGACTGGTTCCGCGGAAGCGAGTACAGGAGTCGAGTTCTTGGAGGACCGGCCTTTAGGTGCACTGGTTGAGACGGGTGCGGGTGTTTCGGTGCGTTCGACTGATTCGGTAAGCTTCCTGTCGATATCTTCTCTTTGAGTGTGCGTTATTGAGGAATCTAAAGGATCGATGGCTTCAGATATATCCCGCTGTAAATCTGAGACAGGGACGAATTCTGTTCTGGACGGTGTCTCTTTTGATTGCGCCTTGTTTTCAGTAGTTTTGCCTACAATGATTAGTGATGCCCAGAAACGTGAAGAGAAAAACGTACCTGAGTTAGGCACGCGGTTGGACGCAGAAGACGAGGGTCTTTGCCGGGAATTCGCCTGCGTTGCACCCTGCTGTGCTCGAGAGGATTGCGGTCTAGACGCAGGCCCTGGGCTGGCCGCACTGCGTGAGATACTCGCGGCGGGAGCAGTCCCAATAAGCGGGGAAGGAGGAATGACGGGTGAGTCCGCGCTGGCGACTCCAGTGTTGTTTCTACAGATATTAGCAGATTACCCAGGAATAGCCAAGGTAAACATACCGTTTCCGGGTGGCGGCATTGGCATTAGGTGCCCGTGAGCGTTTCTTGGTCGCATCAACAGCATCTTTCGACACTGCTCGTCCAGAGGCTCCTGCACCACTAGCAGACCGTTCCATAGTCGCGCCAGCCTCCGCAGTACCAGGCCGTTCGACCTTGCGGCGTTTCGTCTGGCTCGAACCAGCCGCGCCAGCTTGCCCGTGTCCATGATCACCCCCGACAGCACGATTTTTGTTATTTTGTCCCTTTCGAGACCCAACGGCCCGAGCTTCTTCCAGATCCGAATCCGCATGCGCCCGACGTTGTCTGCGGGCCAACACGGCCTCCCGTCTCGCCTCGCTTCGCGATGCGGCCTCTGCTTCGTGCAAAGCATGCGCAAGATCCTTGTTTGACGCAGCTTCTCGTCGAGGTCGCTCGTTCGTGGCAGTCTTGGGAACATTCCGATTCGAGTAAGCCCAGTGAGTGAGACTACCAAGGCGAGCCTCTTCACTGATTTCGCCGGCAATGAAAGGGAATATGGAGTCCAAGCGCATGAGTTGGCGGTCAAGCTCATCGTTTGCATTCGATATCACATGGTTTTTCTCATCAGCCGTCATCATAAGGTCGGAAAGGGTATGTCGAACACGATCGAAAAGGACGCGGCGGTTCTTGCTCTCCGAAGATTCGGGCGGACGGGAAGGTTCCTACCAGCAACCATATAATTAGTAAATTGCATGGCTTTTGGTTAACTTTGCTGAACTTACAGCAGGCAAGAGATCATCTCGGACAACTCCTTCGATGATAGGCGCAGGATTAGGCGGGTATGGAGTCGGCTGCGACTCTGATGCAGCCTTCAACAGCTGCAGTAGATTATCCTCAAGAGCCCAAGCCTTAGCATCGACCTCTTTCAGCAGCGAATTATGCCGCCGAAATTCGCGCGGGAGGGCGGTTATGGCGTCCGTGAAATGGGTCAGGGCTGGATAGAAGCCATGCGGAACAGGTGAAGACACAGAATCCGCCATTGACGAGTGACCATAGGCAAAGGAGGAGCGCCCAAGGGTTTTAGATGTGCGCGAGGGGTTTGTCCTCGTCTGGCGCGCTGACTGACGAGCACTGTGACCTTGGGCGCTGACGGCCGACGGAGCGACGGCAGACATTGTCGAAGGGGGACGGGGAGCGACAGTGTTTTCCAATGAGGATTTGGCAACAAAATGGTCCAAATACAAGACTAGAGCATCCACGGCAAATACATTGACAAAAACCGCAACTCTAGGCTGACGGGGAGGTTAGAAGCAAAAGCAGAAACGAGGAGATGCGAAGTGCGGAGAAAGGCCTGAGTAAGGGCTGAGGCACCAACTGATTAGCGCCTGAATGCACAAGCCTTACTGAGCCGGGAATAATGACTAAGCACATAATACTGACGTCACAGCATCACAACGCGTCGCGAAAAAGGCTTCAGGAATCTTGAGTGGTTAGGAGAAAATGGAGAGATAGAGAAGCTCGAAAAAACAAGGAAATCTCGTATTATGCCAAACGTGTACTTATTTTACATATACGCGGAAAGACATATTCTAGGTATACAGGCCAGCCCAGGAAATCTATACCAGGGTCAAACCCAATACCAATGTCCAGCGCACCCAGGACAGATGCAAAACAAACAGAAGACAAAGTACATAGGAAATAAGTCATACAGTGGAAACCAAAATGAAGTAGACGCTGAGGCCGCTCCCTTCTGAAATAAATCACTTGGAAAGAAAAAAAAATGCTTGACTTGTGCTAGTCTACTCGCCCTTCAGACGCTCCTGGTGGACGGAGAAGGCCTCCTCGAGCAATTCCTGCTCCTCCTTCACGTGAACGGATTTCAGGCCGGTGGCTACGGAAGCACTTGGCGGGCGACCAGCATACATGACGTGGCGGCGGTTGTGGTGCTCGGTCTCGTTAAGCAGAGTCTCAATGCGAGGCTGGACGTAGCTCCATGAACCGGCATTCAGGGGCTCTTCCTGAGCCCACACAATGTTGCGAGCGTTGGGGTAGCTGTCAAGGTTCTCCTTCAACTGAGCCCAAGGGAAGGGATGCAACTGCTCAACACGGGTGATGGCAGTGTTGCGGATGTTGTTGGCTTCGCGGTGCTTGGTGAGGGCAGCGTACACCTGGCCAGAGCAGAGAATGACACGCTCAATCTTCTCCGGCTCATCGATGGCGGTTCCATGAGCAGGGTCGGGAATGATCCATTGGAAGTGAGAGTCGCCAGTGAACTCCTCAATAGACGAGCGAGCAAGTGGGTGACGAAGGAGAGACTTGGAGAAGAAGATTACAAGGGCTAGAATTGATTAGCTCAGGTCCATTTTAAGGGCGGGAACAACATACGCTTGCGGAATTGACGGTGGATCTGGCGGCGCAGCAAGTGGAACAGGTTCGCAGGGCTGGTCATGTAAGCAACCTGCATGTTGCAGTCCTGGTGCTGGCGGTCGAGCTTGTCCTGGGAGGGGAAGACACGGGGTTCCTCGTTACAGAGCTGGAGGTAACGCTCCATACGACCGGAAGAATGCTCAGGGCCCTGACCGTCGTAACCATGAGGAAGAGAGAGAACCAAACCGGAGCGCTGCAGCCACTTGGATTCTCCAGAGGCAATGAATTGATCGATAATGCACTGAGCGTTGTTGGCAAAGTCACCGAACTGAGCCTCCCACATAACAAGGGCGTTAGGAGAGGTCAAAGAGTAACCATACTCGAAGCCAAGACTGTAAACAGGTTAGAGAATTGCAAAAGAGATTTTCCAGTGAAACTTACGCTCCGAATTCACTCAGAGATGAGTTAGAAATAACAAAGCTACCCTGGTCCTTGCTGATGTGCTGAAGAGGAGTGTAAGTCGCCTCAGTCTCCTGGTCGTGGAGAACAGCATGACGCTGAGAGAAAGTACCACGCTCAACATCCTGACCGGACACACGGACGTGGTAACCCTCGCTGACGAGGGAACCGAAGGCAAGAGCCTCAGCAGTAGCCCAATCAATATTTTTACCTTCCTCAACGGTCTTCTTGCGGTTGCCCAGAATACGCTTGAGGTTGCGGTGAAGAGTAAAGCCTTCAGGAGCACCACTGATCTTGTCGGCGACGTTTTTCAGAATAGGAGGCTCGACAGCGGTGGGAAGATGCGGCAGAACCTCAGTAGCAAGCTCCTTGGGAGTCTTGAAACCGTTCCAGGCGGAGGTCAACCACTCCTTACCGGTGGGCTGGTAGTCCTTGCTTCGGTCGAAGCTGTCATTGAGCATGCCCCAGACCCACTTCTTGTGCTCGTCAATGTCCTCCTTGGTGAAGGTGCCCTCGGAAATGAGCTTCTCAACGTACATGTCGAGCTGAAGCTTCTTCTCAGCAACGCGCTTGTACATTAGAGGCTGGGTGAAAGAGGGCTGGTCAGTCTCGTTGTGACCCTGCTTACGGTAGCAGACGATATCAATGACAACGTCACGCTTGAACTCGGCGCGCCAGTCAGCAGCAACCTGGCAGACGTAGTTAACAGCCTCAACGTCATCAGCGTTGACGTGGAAGACAGGCGCATCGATCGACTTCGCGATGTCTGAGCAGTAAGGAGTAGAGCGAGCAAAGCGAGGATCGGTGGTGAAACCAATCTGGTTGTTCACAACGATGTGGATAGTTCCTCCAGTAGAGTAGGCGGGCAAGGAGTGGAAGCCCATGGTCTCGTAGACAATACCCTGAGCAGCAAACGCAGCATCACCGTGCAGCAAAACACCCATGGCGCTATCGAAGTTCTTCTCATCGTTGTTGTAGTGCTGGATAGCGCGGGTCTTACCCAAGACGACGGGGTCCTCGGCTTCGAGATGGGACGGGTTGGCAACAAGAGAGAGCTGCACACGCTTACCAGAGGGGGTGGGGCGTTCGAAGTTCATGCCAAGGTGGTACTTGACATCACCAGAGCCCTCATCGGAAGGCTCAGCAGAACCGGCGAACTCACTGAAGATGGATTCGTTGGGCTTTCGGACGACGTTGGACAAGACATTAAGACGACCACGATGGGGCATACCGATGACGATGTCCTTGATACCATAATCGACACTGCGGTCGATCAAAGCCTTCATACCAGGCACAAGAGTTTCGCAACCCTCGAGACCGAAACGTTTATCGTTAGGGAACTTGGTAGCCAGGAAAGCCTCGAAGCTGGAACTCCAGATGAGACGGTCGAGAATGCGGCGCTTGTCATCCACAGAGTACTTGTAGGGCTCCGGGACCTCGAAACGATCACGGATCCAGTCGCAAGGCTTACGGTCGGGGATGTGAATATACTCCACGCCGTACGAACCACAGTAGATCTTTTCGCAAGCAGCAATGATCTCACGGAGAGACATCTTCTTACGGCCCTCAGTAGCGAAACGGGGAAGAATACCTGGACCAAGGTCAAACTCCTCATCTAGATCGCGCTCGGTGAAGCCGTAATGGTCCAGCTCGAGCTCCTTGGGCTTGCTGTAACCAAAGGCCTCAGCTTCACCACGGATACCCAGCGGATCGATCTTAGCCTTGTGGTGACCACGAGCCTGGTATGCGCGAACAAGTAGTTGGACCTTCAGGTGCTTTGTGACATCAGTGCCTTGGGAAAGACCGAGACCAGCACCAGGCATCTCCTGGTGGACGCCCCCAGTGGGCGTCGGAACGAGGGTAGGAGGGGGCTGGAAGGCCTGGGAAATTGGCATTTTGCCCTCCTCCATGTTACGGAAATATGTCTGCCACGAGATGTGGACGCTAGAAGGGTCTTTCCTCCATGCGACGTACATCTCATCGATATAGTTGGCGGTGTTTCCTGAGAGGAAAGAGTCGCTGGCGGCCTAAAAATGAGGAAGTAATAAGTCAGTCGAGTATCAGGAACAATTTTCATAAAGGACATTCTTACCACGCCAGAATCCTCGGCGGACGAGGCATAGAATCTCTTGCCAACAAGGGCGAGAGGTCGTCGGGTAGCTAGGCCAAATTTTGAGCTCGAGTCGGCACGTCTGACGGTAGAAGCGAGAGACATTGACCGTCTACATGAAGAGCAGGCAGCACCGCGCACGGTCGCCTTCATGGCGGTAGAACGAAACATTGTGAGATTTTTCCGGTACTCGAGGAGCTCGCAAACCGGGGAGAGGAGATAAGAACTTCTATGACGTTTCCAGAGTCGCGTAGGATACAACGACTGGTAGGGAAGAGAGACGTGTGCAGTATAGAGACTAGAAAAACAATTAGATCTTGAAGTCATATGTCAATCTAGTGTCAGCTGGAAGCTTTGCATGAGGCATATTTGGCGGACGAATGGAAAGGTGGAAAAACTAACAGGTTCTCGACCAGCTAGAACAGGTCTAGTGTAGAGACGGGACTCATAGAGAGCAAAACACTCCCTAACAACAACTTTACTGGCGTCAAGCGGATGGAGCGGAGAATGGAGGAGAGGGAGACCGTAAAGCAAAGAGAACGAAAGCAGAAGCAAATGGGGGAGATCCAGGTTGTTACAGTAGACAGTTGTGGCGCACACTGGGAGGATGACTCAGCATCCGACCTCCCGAGGTCGTGGAGCTTCAGCGGAAGCACTTCGCGGGTCTTTGCGGATACCGCAGGCGGTCTCTTGTATATGTATATCCGGTAGAGTATCGGACGTTGTTCACTTGGGCAGGTAGTAGCGGTGGTGAATATAAGTTAACGATTATGCAGCTATATTGCAAATAGTAAGGTAGATTGTACAATCCAGAATGCCAACAGATCCCAATCAGCCCAAATCTCAAGTCATTGCGTCATAATACAAAGCGCTAATTGTCAAAATAAAAGTATGCCGAACAATGTGGATATATATCGCAAGATGTTAATCATTATACGAGGATCAGAGACTAGTTCTGTGAGTCTCCGTCCCCGGTAATAGTCCGTTCGGTGCATTGCTGGGAGAAGGATGCCCATGCACCTTTGTCGTATTCTCGAATCGGAGAATCCATCGCAAGCGGTACTCCTAGAAAGTCTGGGGGAACGGTGTGAACGGATGGGCTCACGTCAGACAAAGCAAAACTGCCTCTATTTGACGCCGGATATTGCTGGGGAGGAGGGCTGCTACTGCTGCTGCGGAGACTGCCATTGCTTCCACCCCAGGCGTCACGTCGAAGCTTCATGAGTGCGCTCAACGACATCTCGTCATCGATGGTATTGAGGTCAACGAGCTGGGCAAGGCCAGGACTTGACACGGATTGGTTGGAATGGGCGACTCCATGAGCAGTAACTGAAATAATTGAATTGCGTGTGCTCCATTCGCTACGCTCCGTGATGGGTGTCAGACTAGGTTCTCGAAACTTCCCACGGCCACTGTGGGAGCGAGAGATGCCTTCAGCGCCTCGAGGCCCAAAATAGCCCCCATTGGTGAGCTCAGAGTTAGCGCCGTATGCCTGCGCGTAAAAACCAAACTCATGTCCGTAGAACCCCTCATCATCATTTTCCAGGGCTTCGGCGTTGGCAGCAGCGATTATCGGATCATCGTAGAGTAAGTCATCATTATCATCGTAGTCAAAGTCGTCCAATACCTCTTCAAACCCTACTGCTTCCATTGCTTGGCTAATGCGGCTTTCGTCTGATACAAGCCCTGGTTGTGAGTCCGCAGTGTGAGCACTCTCTTGGGCCATGGACCGTTCGCTGACGCTTGTGGTATGTCCGAGACGGTCATTTGCGGCACACTGGTTTGCTGCGTCTGCCAGAGCGTTATGGAAAGCTTCCAAATTGTGCTCCGACAGTATTCCGCTGTGAGAATTAACAAGCCCAGGGTTGGGCATGTTTCCGGCAACGCTGCCGTATCTTCTTGGAGCGAATCCTTGGTGATGTTCACTAGCTGAGCTTGGGACATGTCCCAGGCCACCACTTGAGTCTGCCTCTATGCCAGATACATCACTTCGAAGCTGAACTGGGGCTGAAGATTGTTTGCGCTCATACAGATGGCTTGTCGGGTCATCAAATATAGACTCGTCGAACTGCTCCCCAGCGTCTTTGGTGTCCAGCTCACCGAATTCCCCATCATCAAAGTACAGATCGTCTTCATCCAGGATCGTTTGCAACGGAACAGAACCCGCAATGCCGGGCTTTTCTTGAGGTTGAACCGAGGCCGTGGGCTGTTTCCGCTCATAAAGATGGCTTGTTGGGTCATCGAAAATGGACTCATCAAATTGCTCCTCCGTAGCTTTGGTGTCTAGTTCACCAAATTCCCCATCGTCATAGTAGAGATCATCCTCATCCGGGATTGTTTGTAATGGAATATTTGACAGGTTCCTGGAATCTCGCAGGAAGGTCTTTGAAGAGTCTGTGGTATTATCGGCCGCCACAGATGCATCTGGTGAAAGAGGCCCCGTAGAATCAGGGTTGGATTCTTCCTGCTTGGAAGCGGCAGGCTGATTACCTTCAATAGTTGATGTGTTTGGCTGGACAGGGCTAGCGACGACTGGGGACAAATTAGGGGCGAGCCACGACTTATTCCATATATTGCCCGGGCCCGAAAAGTTCTTAAATTCGTCACCTTCATCGGCATCTACATTGACGCCAGGAATCTCTTCCTCCAGGCCATCAATGCCATCGAACATGTCATTATCATAATCATCCTCAAGGTCACTATATTCACCATTCAGGCGCGCTTCAGCTTTTCGCGCGGCTTCCTTTTCTTTATGCTTCTCCTCTAAAAGTTTCTCCTGTGTCGAGGAGCCGACGCCATTCATGTCGAAACTGAACCGGGAAGCATTGCTTTTGAAATGTTTTGGCAGCCCAGAGGGCTGCTGCGGGAGTTCCATCTCAAAGGTATCAGAGTCTCCTACACTTTTCGTAGTGTCACCACCCGCCAACTTCGCTTCATGACTCGATTCTAGCCCCTCGGAAGGTGGTGGTCCTTCTGATGGTTTCCCGCTATCCGTGATAGAAGAGGGCAATTTTCTTGCGAACACCGGTATCGTATGCGGGTCGTGATCCCGGTTCGAGGAATCTGTTAGTAGGGATGATTGCAGGTAGGCTTTGTTTTCGACCTGGAGAACCCTTTTGTCATCCTCAAAGTGCTCTCTGAATACCGGTGAATAATCACTGTGCCTCTTCAACTGCTCCGGAAGAGGTGAATAGGAGCTCCTCTCGTCAGCAGCATGTTCAGGCTGAGCCGCGGGAGATGCACCCGGTTGACCAGCTTGTTCTTGTCGATGGCCAGGAGCAGCAGATAATTGTCGCCGAGGGCGCGGCGCACTAAAGTCATGGACGATTTTCCCTCGTATGCGCGGGTCATAATCATCTGGAATTGGAATGATGGTTCTGGAGCCTCTATTCACATCGTCTGCACGCAATCCCGCGACCTGGTGCGAGCGTCGTTTGGCCAAAAGTGACAGCGGATTCAGTAGTTGAAGCATAGTTTTGCCCGACCCTTTTTGCGGAACAGATTCCACTGGCTGCGCATCCCGATCATTTTGCCGGCGACTAGTAGGCCCCTCAAACCGATATTCTTTCTGCGATGCCGAGTGCTTATCTCCTGGGGACACGTCCGGGGAAGTTCGAAAGCGGCGATGGCTGGTTGGTGCCATGGCGGGTGAGGTCGAACGCTTCGACTGGCCGTCTACGGCCGTGGCAGTCAAACGAGCTTTTTCAGAGGCCGGCAAGGGTGAACTAGGCTTAGATTCGTTTTCGTGGGTCCGGTCTGATGTTGCAGGTTGTAGCGATGGTTGTGAATGATTAGTCTGAGCAGTCAGAAATGGCTCTGTATTGCGCTCTTCCGGGCTCGACCGCGGTCGTGTATGGTTGTCCGAGAAAGATGGCGCAACTCCAGGCGTGCCACTTGAGGTTGAAGGCGTCGGGGCATCGACAGTGGGACCAGAAACCGTTGAAGTTCCTCCATCAGATTTCGAGAAGTATCCGTTCGGTGCTCCCTCTCCTGCGATGAACTTCTCGTCAAAAGTCGTAGTCAAAGACGTCGAATCAGGAATCAGCGGTAGCAGGGGGGGTGCTTTCGGGGTGGGCTGTGAGGTGGGAGGAACAGGCGAGGCATTCGACGATCGGCGGCGCCAGTACGAGAGCATGGCGAACTGCGCTTCGGGGTTTTCGCTGGCTCGCAGCAGTCTCCGTCTGGCTTGATTCGCTCAGGACTCAGCAGATGCAGTTTCCATTTTGCTATATGCTCGTGTTCAGTCTGCTCCAAGATCTGCGGAGAATTCTCAATCAAGAAGACGTGCGTGGGGCACAATGCCAATGCAACCAGTCGAAACCACGCGCCGTATCGACGGTGACTAAAATTAGGAACTAAGGTTATATATGAAAATCTATAACAAAAGGACGTGACCTTCTAACAATATAAGAATGTTTTGGAGAAAAGCGAGTTACGATAACTAAGCAATAATGCCGGAAATGTCAAATTCTAAGCGGATGCTCTGAGGCACTAGGAATCTAGGGGACCCTCTACTATGGAGTAATTCTCAATGACAGCTGAAAACGGCTAACGCTATTTCAAATCTACGTTGACACCTCGACCGCTTTAAGCTTTTTATTATTGGGGCATGCAAAAAGAGCGTGTTTTGAGCAATCAGTTACATTTGGAGTAGTTTCCTTTCTCATGTTATACGTAGGCTGTCCTGGTGGACTTTAGGAGCTTGGGAATAAATATTGAGCTTCAAATAGTTACGAGTTTCAGTAGATGGACCGTCATTACTTGTCTGAACTATAATGTACAGAAATTCAGTTATTGCTATTTTACAGTATTCCAGGCCGAACCGTCAATGCATAATGCTTCCAACCAATACACGCTAATGGAACCCCGAAACACCCAAACAGTGTTGTCAATAGGACGTAAAATAAAAACGGAAAGGAATGTGACTAAACAATGCTCTGCCTCCAGCGGTCAATGACGGCTCTCTGCCCAGGATCAATCGCCTGCCGCATTGTGGATTGGCGTAGGTTCGGTGGCGTTGCGTAACTTAGGTTTCCGTTGCCCAGGATTGCGTCCATGTAGAATGTATTAGGGTGAACTATCGGATGGCCATGGGGACCAGTCATACTTGGCGCCTGATACTGTGAGAAACCGCCTGGTGTCATGGGCGGCCCATTAGTGACTGGTAATTGCTGCATGGACATTCGATGATCGAGAGAGCGCTGCTGAATGGCGCCATGAGGACCAGGAGCTTCCTGCATCAAGGACGGTTGACCGGCAGTGGATGGGCGCGGCGCATGGAGAATATCTGCCATACTCCTTCTGTAACGAGGAATTTTGAGACCTGAATTTCGCTTTTCAGCAGCTTCTTTCTTAAGACGAGCACGTCTCTGTGCTAGGGTTTCGTCTTCCTGGGATGGTTCATCCTTGGTATCCTTGTTTTCATCTTCCTTCAGATGATCAAACTCTGCTAAAATCTCAGTAGTAAAATCTGTATCGGCCTTGGATATATTACGCTCATGGCCCTTTAGCCGCCTAGCGCGTTGACCAAGGGTTTCCCCTTCATCTCCACTGTCATCATCATGATCCGGAGCGAGCGCGGCGGGATTCCCTTGCGAGTACATAGTCATAGGACGCTGGTCAATAGGCGGAGGTAGTGGCTCGCCCCGTAATCGCGCGCGCCGCCTGCTAAGCGGCTCACTCTCTTCCATCTCCCTCTTCTCCATGAGACCCAGGGGCCGTACCTCGTCAGTAGCTTGCGCCTTTTCCGGGAAAAGCATGCCAAGAGGAACGTCTTCATCATCTTCTTCAACGTTAGGATGAGCATCAGGAGGTTCCCAAGCGAGGGCAACAGGCTTCTGCCGTCGGTGTTCGCTCTGTTTAGCTGCTACCGCCTCAAGCTGAAGAAGAGTTGAATGCATGCCGCCAGCATTAGCTGCCGTTCGGCGCCTCTGTTTGAGGTCATGCTTCCTTTGTTCCAGTTCTGCAAGTAACGTAGCTGGCGGCCCGGTGTAATGGAACTCTTCATCGTCGGTGCCCTCGCTGCCTTCTTCGCTGCTCTCCGAGCCTTCCTCCGAATCACCTTCACTTTCAGAACTGGACTCACTGTCACCTCTGCGTAAATGGGTTGTACCGAGCGCTTCCGCGGCAGATACCTCCGTGTTAGGGTGTAAGCTGTGCGTCGAGAAAGAACTGGACCGGAGCTCCTGTACCGAGGGTTGATGTCCCAGGTTAAGGGCGCTTTTTGGTCGCAGCTTTTTCCGTTGCCCAGACATGTCTTTTGAGAGCTTCCCATGTTTCGAGCTGCTATACACCTCTGGACCCACTGGACCGGCGAATGGATGGTCTGTGAAAGCAGTGACAGGGGCTGTAGTGGAGGCATCAAGTATACTGTCCAGCGTCGCAACTGCTGAAGTCTGCGCGGGATCTATGTCAAGCGATGCGCTTGGCTGCTCGAAGAAGACACTGGCACGAAGGTGTGGCGGTACTTCTGATGGCGGTCTCGTCCGTCTCCGATCGTCGCTGGTGGTTTGGTTCTGATCCGCCAGCCAGGGTGCGGATTTCCTTTTGTCAGGCGAAACCGCATCCAGGAGCTGCGTGCGGCGCTTTTCTCGCTGCGCTTGATCGGGTCGCTGGGAAAGCTTCGGCGGCAGATTGATCGTCATAGGAACAGGGGCGGGATAGTACACCATATTCTCGCCCTCCTGCGGCTGTTTGTATGGCTGGGGTCGGCTGGCGAGTGGAGGCCTTGTCAGCGACACCCGTCGTGCAGGATCCAGCCCCTTATCCATCGGAACGTAATGGACGCCGTCAAAGTCATTGAACAGGACTCTAGCCTGCTGGTATGTGTCACCGGACGCAGCCGACGACGGTCGCTCCATCTCGACCGCTTTCATCTCTGCATTGTATGGGTCGTGCGCGTACTGGTTGAAATCGACCGTGGACAAAGGAACGGCGTCGGGAAGCGGAGGAAGGTAAGCATGAGCGAGAGGTAGAGTCGCTGTAGCCTCGGGATATTCTTCTAGCGCAGGTTGTTCTGAGACTTGAGCCAGGCGAGTCCCCGACTGAATGGAGTCGCGATGAGAGATTGCGTCCTGAGGAACATAGTTAGAAGCAGAGGCCGAGCCCGCGCTTGACCGTCTTTTTTCCATCTTGCGAATCTCGCTCCCAATATCTGCGGAGCTCAAACTTAAGCGTTCAGCAGCATTCTCCAGCCTTTCAACATTATGGACGTAGGCTCCTTGCAAGGATTGAAGCCCAGGGGTCGGATGATTGAGAGGAACAGACCGTTCGGTGGTTGGTGTTTGTAGAGTCTCCGCGTGGTGATCGGTCGGGGGTAGACTACTGCGACTATTGGAATCCGGCCCCGTTGGACTTGGATGATCGGCTAATACCTCGTAGTCGTCTTCCTCTACCATGTCGTAACTGGTCGTTGTCAGCGATCGAACCAAGGAGCCCAGGCTCCGAAAACCGTTTTTCTGGTCCGTTTCTGCACGTTGCAGATGTTTCCCAGCCCCGATGTGGTCCGCATCCAAAGGGAGTTGCTCGAACGGAGCATGGGGCTGCGGCGACGGTCCCCTAGAGTCGTCAGAATCCGATGGCAGCTCATGCTCGCCTTGCGCGACAGCGTTGTACGCCATCTTTGAACGATGTTGGGCACACAGATGCACAAGCAATGGCCATTCAAAATGGTTCTGATTTGTTGTCGTGTGACCGCGGTCCTGGCGGTCTAAGCAAAGTAATCCTTAAATGACGATGGCCAAAGCCCGCTAGGCTCACAGATAAGGCGCCCAACGGTCAACGGAAGTTCAAGGGATCATAAGGGATTATGCAAAGTGAGGGATGAGAAAGCGTTGAATGATTTTGCGAAACGAAAGACGAAGAAAAAAGGAATGGACGCCCGGATGAAGCGAGATAAAACGTCTACAATAAAAGGTCCATTATTATCATCATTATTGCTCTAAAGGATAATGACGGCCCTCGAAGAAAAAGGCCAGAAACCTGGAAGAGGAGTCGACCCGTGGACCATGGAAGACCGTTGCCGGTCAGATCTGGCCAGAGTTCCAGAGTCCTGACTCTTGCGGGAAGCAACGACTGCTAATTTTGGATACCACTGAGGGGCAAAATAAGCCCAACTCCGGAATGGGCGCCGAATGCATCCTGATGTTGTGTCTTGCTTCCCTCTGATTGATTACTGATACGCTTTACTGCTCAGGAGGGGCTTAGCAGGGACTCGAGAAATGCATTCGGTCTGCACTGATTACTACTACTTCGTACACTGCATTAACGTTAATTCATGTGAACCTGACAATGGCATCCAGCGACCCCTCGAGTGGAGAATGGGATATGTTTGGGTCTGAGATCCACGCCCAAAAGTTCCAGACACGAACCTGCGACGATCATATTCAGGAGCCCTGACCGTGCGAGAACAACTGCCGAGATTAATTTTTCTTTCTTAAGAGTCCAAGAGCTTACTGCGACTGCCGCCACGTCGCAACAATCTGCTGAACTCGGTTAAATTCTTGATCCGGCGCGGAATACCGTCGACGTCATAGAATTTGCACTTCTCGAGACGACCGTTGTGGACCGGATCGCCTCCAGACGTTCAGGCACCGAGATAGACGACTTCCATTCGAGTTTCCATAGTCGGAAATACAATCACATTACCGCAATCGGTAGTTGTGCGGTGATCCCGCGGTCAACCCGACTTGCTTTCAGCTGAATCCTCGCATCAAGAGGCCAGATTACCCTACTCCGTATCATGAGATACCGCTCTGTACCTACCCTGCGGTTAGTATTCTCGTTGATGCCAGATTATGAAGAGTGTCCTTCTAGAGGTAGCACGGCATAAATAGGACACTGAACCAACGCTAGTGCCGTTACCCAGTCATCTAACATGCATCTTCCGCGCTGATCCTAGCTTTTGTCTCGGTCCCCATCGCCACATATTTGACTAAGCGGCTTCATGTCTCTTTCCGGGGCTCTTAAGGCTGAATTTGTGATGAATACGACTAGCAGAATGTGCAGTCGGGACCTAGCAGAACGGATCATCAATGTGAACCATACTCATATTCAGGGTTCAGTCCCACGCGCTGTGCACCCACGTTTTGCTCAACTTACAGTAAATTTTGTCTTCTGAACTGCATTTGGTATGCGGGACGGGAACATGCTTACTGTAACGGCAGCCCTTTTCCTTTCCCGGGCCAGAGAGCCAAAGGTGACAGGCCGGGAGAATGACAGTCACGAATACCACTTAAATGGCTTTTGATGCAAGTGTCCGCAAGTTGCCGGTTTAGACATTTGTCTTGAGGGCCTTCGAATTGGGCAAATACTGTTTTCGTTCACAGGTCTCCTAACCAACAGAAGCAGTACTTCGTTGATACCTCCTTTTTTATAGTATATGCAAGAAAAAGTACTTATCTTATTTCTATGGTTCATGTCACCTAGAAATATGACTGTCAAAGACTAATTTGGTAGTCATGAGCTTTTTTGGCTTAGCAGTTCTTTCCCGATAGTTTATCGTCAAGCACTTGCAGTTTGGTAATATGCTCCATACTCTTTGAATGCGAAATAAGCAAGTAATATGATTGGCGGGAGCTTGCCGATTCAAGCCACGTGATACCGCGTAGCGTGACGCGGATCTCTGGTTGCTTCTCTGGGACATGGTCAATCTCGAAATTGAATTGCATCTTTTGACATGCTAACAGACCAACATGTCTTATTATGACATCGATTCAATTCTAACAGATGCTCAGGTACGGCTGAGACTTTATCATTTCTTAAGTTTTCAATAACGAAGGCTGAACCTCGCTTTTTCACAGAAATTGCCATGCACATTTGAACTGGATGTCCCCGGGCTTGGCATTCTAGAAGGCAATCCAGGGGAGAGTGTGAGTTTTCCCTCTATGGGTGGGAAAGGACATTCACGACTGATGCAACTGAGCAGATAAAAGCGGGATCCCGGATTGATCTCCCACTATGGCTGGGCGAAATGCTTTCTATCGGGTAATTGCTTCTCTTACACCTCAGCTAGTGACTTGACTTGTCGCGACTTGCATGTCTGATTTTCAGGAAGAGCACGACTAGGGACTTCTCGACTAGTTACTCTTGACATACCGTCTGCGCTCTCGGAGCGCGTGATGAATGCGTTAAAGGCGGACCCTCGGACTGTCGACCTGCGCTCGCTAGCGCCGAACTATTACCGGCTGAGTGAAAGAGTCCTGGAGCTTTTTGAGGAGGAAGAGATGGTTGATATTCTGAGCAATGTAACAACACCCACATTGCTGACATAATTGGAATCGTCTTTGCTAACCCGCACTGATTAGACTTTCAAGAAGCGTGCTGCTGAGATCGCCGACCACGCGCATAACCCCAAGGGCGCTCTTGGAGACGGGGTGGAGTTCTTGCAAGGTCTTGATGAGACTGAGAGACAGTGTAAGTGGCACTCCATTGAAAGCTGGATATCTACTCATAAAATAGTGTTCCGCGTCGCGCATGACGGTGCCAGAGAGACGCGCATCTGGGCTGGAGAGGCCAAAAAGAGATGAGGAGCAAGTCTGTTGATGAGTGAGACATGAGGAATGAGCTGTGCTCGTTCCATTTTGAGTGGCGCTTACATCAGAAAGCGAAATCTCCTATACTATCGGTGTTGGAGCGGTTTTGGTGAACCCTTGGCGAATATCTGCCCTAAAACCATATGGATGCCATATTTGGCTATCGCTTGTCGAACGTGCCATGATCCCTGGGTCAGAATATGGACGATAGCTGCCTAAAAACTCAGATTGCCATTCCGGACCAGCTCTGGCTCCTATCTCAATTTTGGAGCGGGTTGGAAACAACGACAATACGCTATGACGAATACGCTATGACTATGATACGGGATGCTGGAACCGACCCAATCAGGAAGCAATAAAGAATAAGAGAGCAAACAATTTTCATTCGCATCGTCGCAGTGCCAGGTAGTTAAGAACAAAGAAACTGTAAAAAGAAAAAAAAAATCTCCCACCTGAACTGTCTTGACCACGGACGGGTACGGACTGGATAGTTGTATTCGTAGAGGGATAAGGCAGAATGGAGTTTCTCCACACAGCTTGCAAAAAGGCTGAAAGCTTTCCCGTATAGTACAAGATCGAAGGCTAGTATATTACCTATTTCTTTATTAACAGCGTATGAAACGAACTCCATTGGCACTGGACATGAATTGAAACCTGAAAAATGGCTGAAATCTCCATACAAGTACTGGCCTTCATGCATTTCGATCTAGCGAGTCTGAACCCTGAGAGCTTCCCGCACCGAACCGTGGGTGCCAGTAGTGCGGGGCTGATCTGAGATATTGGCAGAAAAAAGTCACGGCTAAAGGGGCTCTGAACTCCAACCACCGCACTGCACAGTCAACGACGCTGAACGAGGGTACCAAGGTAAAGGGAGATCATTTATAGTGTGGCAGGGGACCTGCTGGGATCGTCTCTATCTGCAGCTCCCGTTGGCAAGGGAGATACTCATGAAACCGTCCAAGAATGCCCACGGTGCGTCTGATTGGGCTGATTCTGGAAGAATCTGACCAATCGTATTGGCAAATGAGGAATCTCCTGTGCGGAACCTACGGGACTATGCTTTTTATACGATGTTCAGCTAAGAAGGCCTAAGACTCTCAGGAGGAGACGGCGGAGAGTACCTGACCTTAGTGGCCTTTAGCCTTCGGCAGCTTGCGCGCTTGTTGGTCGACAAAAAGCCCCTGGAACGACGGCACTGGCGGTCTTGCGCATCACCTCCCCTCCAAGTTGGTCTGGATCCTTTACGCTCAACACTAATGCTGCGCGCTGAAAGTGTGAATGGAGGCTGGAATGTCTCGTTGACCATGACGCAACAGAACTGCAACAGTCTGCATTCATGGCACCCCTCGCATTAATGACATGGCAACACTGTTTGTGATTGACATTCAGGGACTTTTGGTAAACATCAATGGCAGGGTGAGCTCCTCGTGCAGTGTGGGGATTAAGCCTGTGATGTCTTCCCCCTTGGCCGCCCACCAGGATCCATGTTGACTGGTCACGAATCACAATTAATATCGAACTTGCGCTTCTTATCGCATCTTTCCTCGTCTCTCCTCATTTCAGGGCGCTCCCCGGCCACTCCCTCTGTTTTGAGGCTGGTTTCTCCCTTCAGCAGTCCCTTCAACCATTCCCCGCCACACACAAATAGCAGTCAAACAAACGCGCGCCCCATCTTTGAGATCTGGGTTAGCAAACCCCTCGCGTCATAGCTTTTTTTTTTGTCAACGGGACGGGGCATGGTCTTTTGCCCTTGCACCATCCCATCGCCTGGCCTTTCCAATTCCTACTTATGAGACTTGCAGCTGGTGGATACATCCTCTCCATCCAGCTGCACTCAATCGGCAACACTGTGCCCTTGCAAGTGATACCAAACAGTGTCACAGGATGGAGGGCAATCCACAGCGCCGGAGCTTCAGCTCAGGACACACAACCACCACCACCACCCCGTCTTCCTTACGACACTGCTTATATCCCTTGCCGGCCGCGACGAGCGAGAATGGGAGCCAACCGCACAGTCCTAAGCCAAAAAGTTTGTTTCATCCTGTGAACATCACCCCTAGCGAAAAAATAGATTGATCTAACCTAATTACCCTACCTGCAGAGCAATCTGAAACCTTGAAACCTCCTGCGCTTGCGCGAATCAAGGGCAGAATCAATATGGAGACTCCAATACGGATGGGCAATGGTGCGAACTTATACCTACTCTGTGCGTCACATAGGACTTGCTATTGATTCATCTTTAGACATGTCGTGGTTACAGGATGCAACCCCCATGGTCAAGACCCCGCGAACACCTCAAAGATCAAGATCCCGTACGTGATGCGCCTGCGCTTCTTTCTCAAACAAAGATGAAGAATACAAAGAGGCGGGTGTGCTGATTCTTAATATCTGTACAGACACTCCCGATCCCAACTCCTCGGCAATAGTGAACCCATCTTCCGCCCTACTACAAGACTTGCTGAAGGAGCAACGTGCGTCACGAGGTGCCCGGACTGGTGGGCTAGAGGAGTTGGAGGGGAGTCCACAACGTACGCCGGAGTGGTGTCAAAGCCAGTCCCTCACTAATTCCCAGGATGAACCGGGCTCCGAAAAACAGCAAACCACAAAGCTGTCATCGAATGGCAGTGTGAGGCGTCCGCCGGAAATGGGAGTCCGGGAAACGGATCAGGTTGGTGTTGTGGTGCCGTACTTTTTGTATGCCTGGCTGAACGAGTATAGTATATCTCGAAAATCAGCAAACAAAACTTCGACCTCAAGCTGGAGATCTTTCACCGTGTGCAGCAGCTATCAGTATTGGAGAAGAAGCTGGAACGGATGCAAGAACTAGAGGATGAGCTCGAACGTATGCGTGGCTTGGAGGATGAGGTGCAAGAGCTTAGGGCCGCTGAGGAGGACAACCAAAGACTACGAGAGTCCAACGAGCAGCTGCGTCAAGAAATTGACAAACGGGACCAAGCCGTTACCGAAGCCGTGGAACTTATCTGTCAACTAGAGGCTAGGGTGGAGGAACTGGAAAAGGAGAATCCTCTGTCGTCGACGGCGCACCATCCCTACCTTGAATCCGGAGTTGCTACGCCCAGGAATACGTCCACGCCCGATATCCCAGAGAGAACATCCTCAAGGCGCGGTACTAGGCATACAGAACGTCGCCGAGTCTCATCCGGTTCCCGTAGTCTTCAGCGAGCGCCGTCCTTCCTGTTCGAAGATAACAAGAGCACGGCGGCGCTTCGAAGTCTTTATGTGGGGACGGATGATACCCCTATCTCTGCACCGACACCAATCACAAAATCCGAGAGCATGAACTCCATGGCTGAGACAGCTGAGCCAGAGTCACCAAGACTAAGTGCTCTAAGCGAGTGTAGCGAACTGAATATTGACGATACTTTGGTCTCGGGAAACGGGTTTGACCAGATCGATATTCCGGTACGGCGAAAGGAAACAAGCACTCAGGCCACGAACCTCTCGTCCGTCACCCTCCGCATGTCCGATGCTGACACGGTCCGTGTAGACCAGTGGGTTCCCGGAGAGATGGATGATACCTCTAAAGGCGGTACTACGCGGCGAAGGGACGTCTTTAAAGAGTCCCAGACGTCAAGCCCGAGTAGCTCCAGCCGCAAGTCTAAGTTGGAAAGCATTTTTGGAAGCGCACGGCTTCCCCCAACACCAGACACAATGACTACAGCCTATCCAGCCTGGGCCAATGGCTCATCCAACAGCACCATCGCTGACAAGAGCCAGTCCGACCTGCGACGATGCCTGATCCGAACACGGTCTGCCGATGAGCTTACAGCGAGGCGAGGCTCAATTACCATGGAACCCAGAGAAAGCATGGACTCGAACGTAAGCAAGGTCACATTCCCACGGGCTAGTCTGGACGACAGGGACGAAGACCCTGCAATCTTCCCACTGAATAGCATCCAGCAGCCCCGTCACGATCCTTCCGCCAATCATGGAATCTTCGCCGGAGATTTTGAAAGGGTCCTCGCCCGAATGAACAAAGACTACTACTGTTCATCTAGGCCAACCACCCGCGACGAATTAACGAGTCTAGGCTCTTCGCCGCTATCCATGACCGCCGAGGACTGGATCGAGGCAGCCCGCCCCGGCACAGATCTTGTCCCGGTGGACTCCCGAGTCGTAGGTGCACATGCGCCGAGCCAGTCTTCATTCCTAGGTCGTCGGCACAGCATCGACTCTGCAGTTCGTGAGCCCACACTACCCATCATCCAAACTATTAACCCGCGCGCTCTTAAAGACGGTGACGCACCGCCCTTAACAGCGGAGCCTGAGCCCGAGACACGCCGCAGAATCAGCCTCCTTCCACCTTTCTTCAGCCGCTCCGCCAATGCTCGGAGACTCCAGCCCTCCCCCATTCCAGACCCTGCCGACAAAGACGACGGCGCCCCATCCCCGGTCATCCGCAAGACGCGGAACCCACCATCCAGAACTCACCGCCCACTGTCTGGAGTCGTACAAGCAAGCGAATTTTCTGCTTCTTGCGGCCCAACATATGTCGAAGACGGCATGTCCCGTTCCTTTACAGAAGCAAACCTCAACTCGCCGTCCTCTTCAACAACCAGACCATCAACCTCCAATGGTGGCAAAGACCATCACAAACGCCGCGGCTCACTTGGCATCTTCGGTTGGATGAAGGGTGCCAGCGCCGGGTTGGGCTCCTCGCTCAAGAAGTCGGATGTATCACAGCAAATCCAAACCTCAACAACCTCCAACAAACCGGAGACTCAAATTACGGCACCCCCAACAGTACCAACAGCACCTGCTTCTGCAAGCACGACTGTCCGCGCCACGTCACGCCTTGCGACTTACGATAATGTCACTCTTGCTGTAAAAGAACCTCATAGCAAGCCCACTGAATCGGCGGCCGAGGAGTTGGCAACCTTTGCAACTCGAACCAGACATCCAACGCGCACTGACGATTCCGCTGATGAGCATGGGCGGCGTCCACGGTACATGGAGCGACGGTCGAGACGAACTTGATATTTTCAGCACAGACCCTTCACGTCCGGTATTCCGTCTTTTACGTCCATCCAATAGATTCACTATCTATACATAATTTACGACCCACATCACCTTTGAGCGGGACGGTCCGGGCAAATACCAGTCCACCAACCTAACTACTTCTTCCTGATCTTATGTGTCACGATACCCAATGAGCACTGCACGAGTATGAAAATGAGCACCCTACGTTCCGCTTCTGATTTATTATCCATTTGGCTTGACGTCGGATAGTTACGTTAGGAAGCATTCGTCATATGGTGTTGAGGACGCTATTTTCATTATGTATTTTAGTATGACCCAAGCATTAACCATGTTAGAGTAGCAAAACGACGATGCTGAAATAGGCCGCCGTTGTTTCCGTCATAAGTCCTACATATCTCTTTGTGCCTATTATATATGATAGAAAACCATAATACACCTAACATCCTAAACTAATGAATCGCAGTCATCAACTATTCTCCGTCTTAAGAATAACGGGGTTGAAGACGTAGCCCTCCCCTATCAACTCAAGCTCATCCGGAGCTACGCATGATGGGTCAACAGGCCATCTTCTCAAATCTCGAATAGCAGTGATGTAAGGAGAATTGAGAACTAGTGAGGTACGGTGAGCTTTCGGCGTCGAAGCTTTCGAGAGAGATTAGGCGATCGATCGCTCGGTGGCCGAGGTGGGACTTGATGATGTTGACGAGCATGCTAGCAGCTCGGCGGAAGCTCTCTTGCAAGTATCTCGCAAGAGCTGAGGCGTAGTGGGCTGAGGAAGTGCATGATTGGTGATGATTTTTGTGGGAAAACAGGAGGAAATGTTATTGCACCCTCTACCGGGCCTGACTTCTATAGACTCAGACAACCTTACGCAATTGGTGTTCTCACGGTGGAAGAATTCACGGTCGACGAAAGGAGTGCCTTCTTTAAAATAGCAGCAACCCTCCCAATGGGCTGGAATTGGAGCACATAGAATTCGCAACAAGACCAGAACGTCGCGCATGGTTAGACCATTGCTCTCTCGCTGATGCTTCTCACATCTGCTATGATGCAAGAGCTACAGCATCGACTCTACCCAAGCGCATGGGCTCTATGAAGAGCGCAGCCTTTTACCTCTGAATAAATCAGGAGACCATTCTAGACGTTATGCTACAATACAGAGCGCAAGCCAATGACGCGTGCAGATCTCTGATTATACCTTTCTTCAGATGTTGTAATAACTTCGTATATCAAGGAAATTGGTGTGACCCACCGAAGCCTATGAACGACACTTACGCCCCTGCGTCATGAGACATAACTCCAAGCAAACGCCGAAGAAGACAAATCAATACCAACCATTTCCCTCCTCGCCAAGTCTCTTGCCTGTGGGATTCATTGAAATAATTCTCTGTCCTGGGATCGTCTCATCCGTAAACGCCGATTCAAAGATCCCTGATATAGCCCGTTTCCCTAACACTTGGAAAGAATCATACCCCTCCAGCTCGCCATTACAAGCCGCCCACTCCCTGGACAGCCGCGGACTTGAACCATCCCCCAGATCACACCAACGCGTCACGACAATTGCGTGCCGGAAGCGCGACTGCGCGCCTGCCTCACGCTGCTCCGTGAGCTTGACCTCAATCAGGTATTCTGACGGGCAGTCGGGACAGCGGCGCATGGGGCGGCAGTGGCTGCATAGAGTCGTCAAGGCATTGGGGTCATGCACCCGACGGTGGGCCATGTCTTTGACGCGATGCTCGAGGCCCTGCAGGCCCTCTGTACGTCGGGAGACAGGGATGTGCGTGAGCGCGCATTTGACGGCGGACATCAGATCGCCGTCGCGCCAGTGCGCGCAGGCGGAGAAATAAGGCCAGTAATCCTCGCGGGAGTATAAAAGCAGCCGCTGCGAGGACGGCGGGAGGCCTGGGTCGGCAAATGTAGAGGACGTCACCCGCATAAGGAGTCGGCCATTGTGTATCAAGAAGCGGGATTGATGGGACCAATTGTCGCGGCGCCACCGGCGGCTGAGGGCTGTAGTGGGGTCTGCGAGGCCGTAGATGGGCGATTTGAACCGCCATGAACGAAGGGCAAGCTGGACAAATGTAAAAGGGATTGTGCGACCGTGCGTGATACGGTGGCGCGGCTGAGGACGAAGGTTATTGCGGGCATTGGGGCAGTCGAAGAGCGGGTTGAGGACTTTGGCGGGCTGCAGGGTTTCGCGGCCTTCTTTAGTTCGGAGGTGGAAGCGACCGCAGGGGAAGCACAGGAGGTGATGCGGGTAGTATTTATCCTGGGAGACGAGGAAGTCGGCGCGATTGTCGGTTTGTTCAGGCTGGTTGAGCGAGGCCCAAGGGTAGGGGTAGAGGCGGGCGTAGAGGGTCCTGCTAGAGATGGCTAGTCGGGCGCCATCTGCCGGGGAGAGGTGCTCGGCAATCAACATCCAGAGGTCGTCTGGCAGACTGGCGATGAGCGGTTCGCCCGGTGGCCGGTTATCGCGGCCATAGAGACCATCGGCGTCGCTGTCGGTCTGAGGCAATTCAAGTCAATACACCGCGAGCTGATACCTCGGGGAACAGGAGCTGAGACTCACGTCGAAGTTTTGTATGCCAATGGCATGAATGACCGAAGTGTGATCGAGCGTTTCACCTAGCTGGGTATCCTGTTGAGCATGCACGTGGCGGTACTTTTCGTTATGAGCTGCAAGAGGCGCAAGCACCGGTACGGGGGGTACATGGTCGTTTTCGGTCAGGGTCGTCGTGGTGGAGAGGGTTGTTGAGGCGTTCGTCGAGGCGCTAACCTGCTTGCGCAGAACTTGCCGGGATTTCTTGGGCCGAAGAGCTTTCGAAAGCAAGCCGCGTATGCCCTGCCTGTCTTCAGACATCTTTCGGCATTGGAACAAGTGAAGAGGTTTGGGACGATCTCCAGGATGATTGAAAAAAGGATGAGACGACGATGACCAGCCTAAAAAGGAAATTGCGGCAATGACGTGGGAGCACTGCTGACGGTCGACACCCCAGCGTCAAGGACGTCAGGTCCTTGTAGAGTTCTGGATAAGTCTGAATATAACGGACATGTCCATCACGACTTTTATATTTTATCCATTCAAGGTCGAGATGGACCGTTGCCGACTCCGGCGGTTCCGACCATCAGCCAACTACAACCATAGACGGTCGACCCGTGGATCAATTAGAACGGTACCTTTCAGCTTCTACTACAGGATGACTGCATAGAAGAGTAAAGAGAGAGAAGTCCAACTAGCTCACACATTACCTCATTGCTGCAAACGAAATCATACATAGAAAGCAAGTACGTATCATAATTTAGTATATTGGCACAACTACAGGTTACATGGGGTTATATCCAGCATTTCAATACGACATGCGCTCAAACCTTACGCAAAGCGCTTCTCAACGGCCTTCCAGTTGATGACCTCCCAGATCGCCTTGAAGTATTCGGCCTTGCGGTTCTGGTATTGCAGGCTGCGTACGGGTTAGCGGAGAAGAACAACCGAGGGAGCCAAAGACACTTACTAGTAGGCGTGCTCCCAAGCATCAATACCAAGGAGGGGCTTGAACTGTCCGACAACGGGGTCCTGGTTCTGAAGTCCGACATGGGTAAGTAACTACGTCTCATACCACCACGAGATCCCGAGAAACAACTTACCGCGTAGGTCTTGATGGCGATGCTGCCAGTTTGCTTGTCCTGCACCAGCCAGGCCCAACCGCTTCCCTGGATACCGGCGAGAGCAGTGTTCATCTGGCCCTGGAAGTTCTCGAGGCTACCGAAGCTCTCGTTGATGGCCTTGGAGAGGGCACCAGAAGGAGGCTCACCACCGCCGGCGTTCTTGGGAGCCAAGTTCTCCCAAAAGAGGGTGTGGTTGATGTGACCACCGCCGTGGAAGTTGATCAGAGGCTTGAGGGCAATCTGAGCGGCAATGTTGTTGCTTGCCTGGGCTTCCTGGAGCTGCTCGATGGCGGTGTTGTAGCTGTTGACGTAGGTCTGGTGGTGGTTCTTGTGGTGCAGCTCCATGATCTTGCCGGAGATAGCGGGCTCCAAAGCGCCATAGTCGTCTATTCAGTAAGATTCAATTAAGCTATCTGACCGTGCATCAAGCGCTGGCAGAGGCACATACAAGCGAGATCGGGCAGCGTAGCCTTGCCGCGGGTAAAGGTCAAGGGCGCAGCCGAAGATGAGCTGGCGCGCAGGCCAGTGCGGAGGGAAGTGCGGATGAGAGAGGCCATGGTTACAGACTGGGTTAACAATATTACAACAGAGAGGAGATCACTCAATCAATGAAGAATTTGAAGAGAGAAGAGAGAGAAAAGAGGAAGCGGAGAGGTAGACGTCATTTATCATGGAGCTCCGTCATGCTCCGTCCATCTCGGAGCCGCGTTTTGCCGCCCCGAATTTCTTTATCCAGACACTGGCCACAGCTATACAACAATCATTCATTTGTTTTTCGCCCACCCATCCTTTTTTCTTGTTCAGAATCCCATCATGGACTCCGCGGTCCATAAGCGAAAGTATGCCGATGTGAGCTCCGACGACGACGAATCCGATACTCCTCCCCGCACATCTTTCAAACGTGCCGCATCCCGTTCAGAATCTCCTCCGACAGGAGGTCTAGGTCTGGGTATGGGCTCGGGGATGGGCCGTGGTCGCGGACGAGGCTTAGGCATGGGACAAAACTCCTGGAATAACAATGCGACCAAGCAGTCCTCCGGAAATGGCCTCGCGGCCAACTCCTTCGGTGCCCGCATGCTGGCCAAGATGGGTTATGTTCAAGGCCAGGGTCTGGGATCGAGCGGCCAGGGAATCGTGAATCCCATCGAAGCTCAGGCTCGTCCGCAGGGTATCGGTCTTGGGGCGGTCCGCGAGAAGAGCAAGGCAGCCCGAACCGAGGAGAAACGCGCCGCCGCCTTACGAGGCGAATCCGTCGAGGAGAGCTCAGATGAGGAGTTTACAAGAAAGAAGAAGAGGCAGCAAAGAAAGGAAGATGGGCGCGCGGAGGGTGAGGCACGACCTGTGGGAAGAAAGAAGTTTCAGTTCCGCACTGCCCGTGAAATCGAGGCGGATATGGCAGGTCTTGAGGTGCCCAACGTGCTCAAGTCCCTGATTGATGCGACTGGCAAGGAACATAAGGTCTTGACCTCCACCGCCGGTTTAATGACGCCAGTCGACTTTGTGAATACTGAACAAAGTGAGGCTTACAAGATTGCACGCCGGGCTCGTCAGGATCTGGAAGCTTTCGCCGACGAATGGAAGGGTTTGACGGAGAGGAAACAATACATCGAACAGGACGAAGCTCAAATAGTGGATCAACTGGACACAAATCAGCGCCAAATCGACCAATTATCGGCATTGGTTGCTGCCTTTGGAGCTCTTGAAGTCATCCCCGAAGAAAACAGTGATAGCCCGCAAGCAAAACTCGACTATGTGACTGACCATTTGGAGTCGCTTGAGATTCAATACCGGGCTGAAATCGATGAATATAGGCTCTGGGAAACAGCAGTTGCGGCCATCCACCCTCTATTCCGAGAAGCCATGGAGGACTGGGAGCCGCTTAAAGCCCCGACCTTCCTCGTGGCTAACCTACGGCGTCTCCAACCCATTCTATCTCGTAAAGCCAGCGACGGGCAACTCGTCCAGCGCTCGTCGACCTCTCCCTACGAAACCATGATCTATACTTTATGGCTACCACGCGTACGCTCCGCTCTGCTCAACGAATGGGACGTTTTCAATCCTTCTCCTGCCACCACGCTCATCGTCTCATGGAAAGAACTCCTACCCCCCTTCGTCTACGCCAACGTCCTTGACCAGCTAGTGGTCCCTAAGTTAACAAGCGGCCTCAACTCCTGGAAACCAAAACGCTCATCATCCTCATCCCAATCTCAACAGAACTCCCGCGTCCCCTGGTGGCTCTTCACATGGCTCCAATACCTCGACGAACGACACACAAACCCGAAGCAAGCAACAGGCCTTCTCTCGGACGCAAAGCGCAAATTCCGCAAAGTTTTGGACACATGGGATCTCAGCGCCGGCCCGGTACCTGGCTTCGATCTCTGGCATGACGCTCTCTCTTCTGAATTCGATACGTGCCTTCGCAATCATCTCCTTCCACGCCTCGCCGCCCACCTCCGCGCAGACTTCGACGTCAATCCCCAAGACCAAGACCTTACGGCTTTTGAAAACATCCTCAAATGGAAAGACTGGTTCCAACCTAACGTACTCGGCCTTCTTTTCGTCGCCGAGTTCTTTCCGAAATTTCATCAGATCCTATACATTTGGCTCACCAATGACCCTAACTATGAAGAAGTCGCCGAGTGGTTCACCTGGTGGCGATCCCAGTTCCCGTCTGGAATCAACGATCTGGAGATCGTAGATGACGAATGGAACAAGGCACTCCGCACAATGGACCTAGCAGCCCAACTGGGTGACCGCGCTGCAGAAGAACTACCACCTCCCTCATCCACGTCCACATCCTCAAAACCAACCAAATCTACCCATCCCGCACCTCAATCACCGCAACCATCATCAATAAAGTCCGGACGAACTGCCCCACACAAATCCAAAGTCATCGAAGAAGTTGCATTCAAAGATATCCTCGAAAATTGGTGCGCGGAGGAAGGCCTCATAATGCTTCCATTGCGCGAAGCGCATCCACAGAACGGCCAGCCTCTGTTCCGAATTACAGCCAGCGCAACGGGCAAAGGCGGTGTTGTGGCTTTCATCCAGGGCGATGTCGTGTGGGTGCAGAATAAGAAGGCGAAGGAAGTTTGGGAGCCAATGGGGTTGGAAGAACAGCTCGTTCAACGTGCGGAAGGGAGATAGTGTGCTCAAGCACTGCACGCGCTTATGCCATGCTTTTGCTCTTTCCTTTGCGTAATGGAACCAGAATCGACCATGCCCGCTTAGATACCTATTGTTATTGTAATTATGATACCACCTGCGGATATAGAACATCCCAAATTGCAAGTTTAAGAATTGATGGCATTATTTTCCGTCGCATTCATCTCCTGCTTATGTGCTACCCTCATTGTCAGGTAGTCGATTTGCGAGGGAGGAAAGAACGAGCATAGTAGCTGCTGCCGTATTTAGGTCATAACGACTCCTGCATATTAACCCCCCCCCCGACAAAGAACCTGAAAAACACCATCAGGGTCGTATTTCTCCGCGGTCTCCCTGATTAACTCCCAATTGCTCGACCTTCACGGATTTCTCTGAAAACTTCTCCCCTACAAGGTAATGACACCCGTAGCAATCGTACTTGCTGCATTCTTACCTTTTCAGATTCAATGATGCTCAGTAAGCTATTTGAAAGACCTACTCTCTTTTCTCAGAGATGCGAAACAAACAGTTATGGTGATTAAATCAATGACAATTGAGACGTTGTGGCATTTGATCCGTCAAACAGAAGAGAGTCAATTTGCTTGGAAGGTTCCATCCAGGCAATAATTCTCGTCACTGGCGTGTATGAGGGTAAGTATGTACAATATATAGGATGGCGAACAAATTCATTAAACCATTAAGGCTGACTAACAAGTCATATCTAACCTATGTACATGCAAGTTTAAGTTCATACAACCTCAGAAAATGGAGAATTATGTACTGGTGCGAGGCTCAACCCAGAGACACAAAGGCATCGTCGGTCATGCAAGCCCTCCATTTTTTTTTTTCACCTAGTGGATTTCCTAGCGTAACGTCATCACGAAGGCATGGCTTTTTTAGGCCCTGTTGGTATACTTCTCATTGAATGCATTGACAGCTAGTTGTCCATTAGCGGGAATTTATAAGAATAAGAGAAAATCAGAAACTTACCAATTGCGATCTGTTTATACAGCCAGTTTCGTGCACTCTCGTCTTGTACAGGGATAAATGGTCCATTGGCGCCACCTTTGAGCATGATGCTCATGCCGGTGCGCTCTTTGGAGATAGTTTGTATGTCGGTCAGTCGGATATCCCAGTCGGTTTCGAGCTTCTTGCTGCGCACGAGCATTATCCGATCGTATGTCAACATAATAAGCATGTCGCGCGCCGGAAGCTCAAGGTGGGCAATGTAATCCTCGTTGAAGTACTTTCCGTCATCAGCTGTCTTAAGCCAGAACTGGCCGAGGGCCTCCCGCTGGGAGTATGGTCGAACAATGCCGTCCATGCCAACAAAGCGAGTAAGCCGGACGCGGTCGAGACCTTCCTCATCGAACACCGTGGTGGTGTTTTTTACACCTTCAGCAAGATCTAAAAGATGGTTAGTATCATGTTCTCCCTATAACAATAAGATAGACCCACTGGAAGCGAGATCAAAGGCGCCAATAGCTGGTTTGGTTGCCAAACCGAGGAAACCTTTCCCTACGCCCTTGAAGAATCCCTGGATACCTTCTTTCTCCGCGCCATGGAGTGGATGCCGCGCAATGCCCTCAATACCACTGACGATGCTGTTTCCAAAGGCTCTACCTCCGGCCGTGATACCATACAGCGCATGCTTCGGCCGGTTGCGGGTCTTTGACATCCGTCGCTGGTCTTGGAATTCCTTGTCAAGTGTTGCAGCTGCCAGACCTTTCGACATGCTACCCGTCAGCTTTGAGATGCTGTCCGAGAAACCAAAGACAGTATTCTTCGCGAAGCTGCCAAATCCTTTAGCGATACCATAGCCTAGCTCCTGAGGCCGATCCGTCATGACAAGACCCTGGTATGGTTCATAGAAGATCGCAGCCACGCCAGAGCTGACGTTATTGAACAAGCCAACTGGATTGCCCAAAAAATCCGCTGAGCCGAGTACAACGTGAATCTGACGAAGAAATTCCTGGGTATAGTGTCTTCGGATGTTGCTGGCGAGGACAGGGAAAGAGACGCGGGCATTCTCGATCATTAGGGCGTTCAACTTGATAGGCGCATCATTGACATTGCCCATTGACATTGTCATCACATCAACAATAAACATCAAGGGATTGGAAGGCTGCAAAGTATCCTCTACGTTCACTCGTTCAGTGCGCATCAGAGAGATATCGAGCTGCATAGGTTGCAGATGCAGGAGCTCAAAGTATACATCTTGCGCAGCGCCTTCAGTCTGTGGCTCCGGAATATTCAATTGTTCTTCACAGAGCTTGTCTTCATGCTTCCCAGCCCAAGCAGCGCCGGACGCTTTGGTGAAATCGAGCATAGCGAAGATGAAATCCTCGTCAAGTTCGAGCGTCATCTGCTGAAGCAGCAAAGTAGCATACTTTATGTAAAGGACACCATACGAGTCATCCTTCACGCGTGTGATCATAGTATGGAAAATGGGATGGGCTTCCATTTCCTTACCAGTTTTGGGGACGACACTGGGATACAGCAGCATAGGGAAAATTCCGCCGTAAAGTTGGTTGTCGATCTGAATCCATTTGATGGTGGTGTTCAGAGTCTGGTAGGCCTTCGATTCCTTGAACTTGACCTCGATATCACGGAACGTCATGTAAAGTAACTCCTTCATTTTCTGGTTGATTAAGGAGATGCCGATACCACCAAGATGAAGCTGAGCTTTGAAATTGACATCAGAGTCAAATTCCTTGACTTCGAACCCAGTATTGATGCTCGTTTGCGAGGTTTGTGATCTTTGCTGCCGATATATACTCTTTGATGCTTTGAAGTTCGATAAAACCAGGGTCTGCGTGGGACCATCAGCAACAATGTTGATGTCGATGATCTTCTGCGGTTCTCCAGGCTGACTGGGAGGAATCCGCATAGGTATCAAGTTTCCAATCTCGGTCAGCCTAATCCGCCGTTCTTTGCCCTTGCAAACCAACACGAGAGACTTATTCTTTGTCGCCGGGAAGTCCCAGGCATATGGCATGATGCTGCGAGGAGGTAGACGGTAGCGGATCGGTCGCCAGGTATTTGTCCGGTCTTCCTCGTCATCTTCCAAGTTCGGGTTCTGCATATATTAGTAACTGAGACAGAAAGCAAATGCCGGATAAGATAACATACGGTTTGATAGAACATGAAATCTACATCACTCTCGTTGCGCATGGAGAACGGCCAGTTACGGTGTTCGAGGCTTAGGTGAACGAATAAGGTGGCAGCTTCCATGATGACATCGATCTTTATCAGCCGCTGTCGCTGGTTCTGCCTGGCCAGCTTGACGTATACCGTCCCAACATCCGCGATATTGAACGGGGACGACCATTGATTGTTCACACCGGGGAAACAGAGGCAGAGCTGCTTTTCGCCGGCCTGGCGTAGGAAGTGTAGAGGTACTAGATCGCCACCTTTGATGTCTGTAACATTCGAAGAACCCGGCTCCCTGACCAGAATGTCTTCGGCGAGTTTGTTTTTCAAGACGAAACGAGGTGCAATTGTGACAATCTTGGTCAGCTTGTATTTGCCCTCACCTTCTGCGACCGACACTCCCGCATGGTACTCCGACCTGCCATCTCTGTCAGGAAGGACGACTTCAAAAGTGCTTCCAATGGCTTCGAAACTTTGCGGTTTGCTCCATGAAGAATCGCCTATCCTTATTATAGACCGATTCTTCTGATCTTCTGTCGCATAAGAGTACATGTACGGACGAACCCGCCTTTGCCTGGAGCCAGCTTCGGCCCTCAACCCTTGTCCCGCTGCGGAGCGAGCTGATTGCAAAAAGGCCTTGCTTTGTACCTCCATCGTAAGACCTGTCCTGTTCAAGATGAGATATGGACTGTACACCGACACTCTAAAGGCACCTCCACTGTCAGGTACATTGAAATAATGTAGCTTCAGTTTCAATGGAAGGCCCCGTTCATCCTTTAAGGATAGGGTATGCTCCCTTCTGAAATCGTGCGCATTTCCGTTGATAATGGAGAAGTCACTTTGTTTGAATACCGTATCCTCAAGGTCAACGCTGAGCAATAGTAGGTGTGCTAATTCAACGACGTGGACCGGACTAACGCCGCCCTTGCGCAAGAAATTCGTCCAATCTTTCCTCGTGTTCTTGTCATAGATACGGTACTTGAAGTCGTACGGTAGGAGATTCTGAATTTCAACAGGTGCAAAGATCCGGATGCGCATATACGGATAGATCTTCGTAAGAGGATCCCTCGCATTGAATGTAGCGTTGGTCTGAAAATAGAATGGAGGAGACTGTTGCCCGCCTTCGCTCAAGCATTTGATGGTACGAGTCGGTCGGCGCATAAGGTCTTTCCAATACAATTGTTCGTGTGACCAATCGTAACCGAAGCCCTGGTCGGGTCGAATGACGATGGAATGCATGAACGCGGCTCCAACGGGAGCAGGCCGAGCATCGCCAGGAAGAATTTTCTCGATCTTCAGGAGATGGCCATCTTGTGGATTGAAAACTCCAAGTTCCACAGGTATTTGAGTGTTGTTCTCAACCAAAAGTGGCGAACGGATTGTGATGTACTTCACATTATCTGGGCCCAGCTTGACCTCGACTAGGAGTCGGTGGAGTACAGTGTCCTTTTTGGGCTTAAGATTGTACAAGAACTCGCCTTCTCGTACAACAGGGATACGAGTCACGCTGTCAAACCCGCTGCCCTCCAGTTTCACGCCAACAAGTCCCGCTTGACCTTCTGGTGCGAGGGTTTCACGCATGGAAGTTGAGTCTTCGAACCGCCAAGGATATTCCTCACCGTCGGCAAGCTTAGCGGCCGGTCCATCCTCTCCTTCAGCGACATCAGCCCAAACATGGAGGTCAAAGCCGGTGTAATTGCGGATTCGATAAGGTGCATCAGCTCCTCTCGGCTTTGAGAGTACGTCCTCATCGGTGTAGAAGAATTGGAAGGACTTGGACGCGAGGTCAATTGTAGCAGATGTAATTGTTAGCTCCATTGTTTTGTGTGAGTACACGTCAACCGAGAAGACATCAGGGTGGACTTCCTTGGCCATGTGAATCCCCAGTTGCCAGGGCTCGATAAGGGGTTCCCAAGCCGACTTGGAGAAGTTGTACACGTTGACAAATGTGTCGAAACTGGTATCTGCAGTGAGAGTGGATGACCAATCGCGGGCATCAACGTTGAACTTCTTGACGCTCCAATCCAACAATGGAAGATCGTGCAAATCACCAATAAGGATGACCCTGACCCCGTCGACCTGAGCTTTAAGCTCCTCTCGTTGCAGGACCACGGACCGCTTATTGACGGGCTTGCGATCAATCGTATTCACTGCACCGATAGAGCGTCGGTGGGATCTTTTCGTGGCCGCTGCTGATGCTTGCTTACCGACAGATGATTTCCTTCTTGTTCTCGAACCGGATGTGCCCGTGCTCTCTGGTAACGCCTTGGTCTCGCCTGTTCCAGCCGGTAATGTTCTCTCAGCCCTCATTTCCGAGGCCTTGTTGACAATTTGTATTGCCATCAAGATGTCTCGAAGTGAGAGGCGCAAAACAAGCGGCTCGACATGGATATCAATAGACGTTAGTGATGCGCCTCTGTCTTGGGAGCGACTGTCCATCGATAACTCAAGTGTGAAGTCATCTAGAATCCGAAGTCTGCTTGTCTCGAATTTGTCCATGCGGCAAAGGAACATTCCAATTTTGCTTACGTGCAAAGTCGAAACATTTTGCTTTGAGAAAAGGACTTCCTTCGCCCCGAGGACTATAGCCTCAGTATGAGGAATTGCAGGGTTGGCTATGGTGATGATCTGAGCATCAACCAGGCTCACCCTGAACGACACCGTCATTTGGCTTGGTGCCTGAGGTTCCTCTTCAAGCGAGGGAGAGCGTATGGATCCGGCAGTGCTCTCGGCCATGCTAGATCTGGGCTCATCTTCTTCAGGAGATTCGATGTCCTCCTCATCCTCCAAAGGCTCATCTGCGGAAAAGACGGAATTGGCGAAAGATTGTAGGGCAGACAAGTAGTCCAGCGCCAGTATAATCCGAGGGCTGTCAATTGTCAACATGGCGATTAGATGTTTTGCAGGGCCGGGTGAGATAGAGACGCTAGCCATGAATTGCTGCTTGACATCGTTGTTGATTAGCGACATGATCTTTCTGAATTTGTTCGTTTCCTGCTTTCGACTGTCACGAATAGAAAACGAATGGATCAAAAGTTCAGATTCCAGTGAGCCGTCTATTAGCATGCGCAGTTTGACCTGGGTGTCATTGAGCGAGAACTTAGATAGACTGGCATCGTCGAGACTACCAATAGGCGCGTCGTCTTTCCCAAGGATAAGCTCAAGACCGACACTATCTGCCTTGAAAATCATGTCTAGTCGCACCCAGTTCTCCCGTTTACCATCGGAGTCCGTAGTCGCGACAGTCTGTTGATTTGTGCTTTGGACCAAACTGGACTGTGCCTCCTTTTCAGTATTGGTGAGGGAAGGGAGAGCTTCCTTGGCCTCCAACTCCTGCTGCTCCGAATCTGTTACGAAGGCATTAGGCGCAGTCCTGGTTATATCTAGAAGGAATTTGAGTTGCTTCTGCGAAACTCGTAGGTTAATAGGTGACATTGTTCCCTCGATTTCCATATCAGGGCGTGGATTTCCAGGCTGATGCTCAAGATAGCATATGCTGAAGTCAAGGTTGACTTTCTGGATCATTTCGAGCTCCTCTGCAGCACCCCCTGCATAGTGGAATCTGGATGTCAGTCGAATGTTGCGGATCCCTGTGGATATTAGATTCACAGCGGGACTGTCAGGTTGCTCTTCGTCAAGAGGCACAAAGGTGTTTTTAGCATAAATCTCACCGAGGTGAGCAGTCACCGTGTCGTAGGGTCGGTCCTCACTCATAGCACCAGGAAATACGAGAATTGGGGTCATAACTACAACATCAAAGCGCATCCTAGAGGCATTCTCCTGTAATTGATTGGCCTGGTTGGCTGCGGCCCGCCGGGCAGCGTTGAAGATGGCTTGCATTTTGCCAAATTTGACGAGGAAGTTGATGATCTTTCGGTAAGGCTCCTCGAGGAAATTGATTTTTATTGATCCTGATCTTAGGAAAACCTCCGAGTCATAACCTGGGTACTCGGGAGCCTCAGGGTCGAATGTTTCGTATTTGAAGTCGGCAAAATTATCGCCTTCAATTGTCAGGAGCCTTCTGAGGTCCGAACTCTTCTTTGCGCCAGTATTGACATCATCTATCAATGTCAAGCTTCCAATACGAGACTGTATGAGCATGGTCCGGCCAACAAGGAAAATTCCCACATCGGCGGTATGAAGACTGAGTGTAGCAAGTCTGACACCGTCATTATTCAGGATTAAAGCAATACTTTTCAAGTCGGCTTTGATGCGGATCTTCCCCTCTTGCTGCGGCTGCTGTTCGGCAAACTCGGTATCCTCAATAGTCCATGCTGCCTGAGTATCTTGATTCGGTTGCTGTGGGTTCGTAAATGTGAGAAGGATGAAGTCCAACAGTGTTAGGAGCGTTTTTCTCGTGACGACAAGGTTGATGGTTGATACAGAGATATCAAGGTTCATAGCCACACCCTCATACGTTGAGTTGAATTCTGGAGACTCAGGCTTCACTCGAACAAATTTTAGATAGAACAGGTCCTTGTTCTCGTCCGCATCAAAACCCGTGGATGAGATGATCTTTTTAAATTCAGGAACCGGGTTCGCCTCTATATAGTCATCCACACTGAGAGACTTAAGAATCACTTCGGCTACCATGTCAAAAGGTCGCATATAGAAGTCTAATGCAAAGCCCTCTGCAACAAGCTCAACCAACAGCTGTTCGCGGAAGGGGTCGGTCGAATCGGAGCGGAACAAGGAGCCGCGAAGGCGGCCGACGGTGAACTTGAACTCAAAGTCTCGACGATGAATATCAGGTAGTTTGTCCACACTTTTACTGGCCTGATCACTGTCTTCTATATCCGACTCTTCCTCGTCCACAACAGGAAGCTCTCTTTGGCCGATTGGTTGGAAAGACGATGATCTAGCTCGAGTGTGACTTATCGACGTTCCTTCCTTATTTTTGGAAGGATTTGTATCCTGCGCTTCATCGTCGAAGCGCGGAATGGCAATATCGATGAGTTTCATCAGCCCCTTGTATTTCGTGTCCGACATCGACGCGTGAAGCTCAGGGAGATGGCCAGATATCCGCGTTCGAGTTAACTCGGTAAGCTTCGGCACAATGCACATTTCCAGAACGAAGTCGACATTGATGCGGTCAATTATATGTAAGTTCTTTGACTCGACATCCGGCCCGAGCTGGGCTTTGGCGGTCTCAATTCCAGGGCCTATAACAACCTGTGTGGAATCAAGTTTTATTAAGAACCTATCATAGAGTAGGTGTTCCAGCTCTTTATAATCGCCAGTGTCATACTGCCGCTTTTGCTTTGATTGAAGGTCCTTCATGGTCTGCCGGTCCACTAGTTCACTGTTGACGCTGGCATGACCGGCATCGATGATTAGGCACAGTGAGCTTTCGTGGATGATACTTTCCGGAACAATAATTAGAGGTGCATGAACGTCAAATTGCGCATCGACCTTCTTATGCTCCTGCAAAGCAAACTCTAAGCCTGCCCGAGTCTGCTGTCGGATACCTTCCACCGTGGCACCAGCCGAGTCGAGGATGGCGCCAATGGATTCCATGTGTCGCTCAGGTGGCCTGAAGAACCTCGTAATCTCCACGATAAATTTCGGATTGTAGATTACCTCGATACTTTTCAGCTTGACTTTGACAACTGAATCCGCATCACTCTCGAGAGGGTTCTGCTCAAGCTGTAGATGGAACAAGCTATCCTCATCTTCCAGGTTATCAACACCCTCCTCAGGGTCAAACTCTCCGCTGCTGGATATCTGCGACAGGCGGTGCTTCGGCTCTGGAAGCGAGTCCTTGACTCTGACAATCTGCGGATAGAGACTGCCTTCAGTTGTCCCATCGTAAACTCTCAAGCCCCCAAGATCAAGATCCAGGAAGAAAGAGTCTGGACGTTGCAGTGCTTTCGCCCGGAAATTGTCAAACACGAACTTCATGACTTCGTTTGCATCTCCATGAGGACCGCGTACCAAAGTCAGACTTCCGGCTTTCAGGCCAGCGTTTACTTGGAGCTTGACCCATTCTCTCGGAACATCGACACTTTCCGTGATTGTTTTCTTCTCGTCCCAATCGATGGCGTTGTAGAGTTCTTGCCGCTGTTCCTCAGTCATGGCGGTTTCTTCAGAGTCCTCTTTTTTAGAACCCCATATCCACTCGGACCATGTCTGCTGTCGCGCGGGCTTCTTCACGCCTACGTTCTCCTTCCGCAGTTGATTTCTCGCAAGCGAGCGCCAGAATCGGATATCCTCATAGCTCAGCTTTCTTTCCAATCGGTTGAACTCTTCCACTTCCTCTGCTGATAACGTCTCCTCCCTTTTTTTCTTCTTGAAGAGTTCAATGTACGCGATCCGATCGTCCCTTCGTTCTTTGATATAATCCCATGTCCACCGCCTGTTCCTATCATGAATCTTACTCAGTACGGCTTCTCCTGCATACCTAAACCAGGCCCTGGGGTCCTCTTTTGGTCGCGACTTTGGTCGAAGTTTCCTATACTCCTGGTGGCGGATAAAACAGTGGAAGAGGTCGACAAGCATCAATGCATCTCGGTATTGCTCGTCGTCTAAAACAAAACCAATCTCGTCAAACAAAAGTCGCGCATTAACAGCCGGTTGTTCATGATTTCCGGTTTTATCCATCTCTAGGCCAGCGCGTCCACTGACGGGTCGCAGGATGAACTGGTTACTGTCTTCATTGTCAATACCAGACCTCAACTTCTCCAGTAGTTCCGCATGGTCAATGCCCTGTGCTTCTGCGCCTACATCAGAGCCGCGACCCGTGCCGAAAAGTTCGGCGTCCGTATTCCAATATACAGAAAGCGCACCCAGAATAGCCATCTTGTGGGTAGTGCCGGACGTTGACTGGATGAAAGTCGGCCTCCATTCCGAGTCCGTGCTCACGGCACTCAGTTCCTTCAACGTAAAGCCGACAGCAAACGGGTGCCCTGGGGAGGCTATCGAGTCTTCGTAACGGAAATGCACATTCTTGATGGAGATCTGAAGGTTATCGATTACTGCAGTGACCAGACTCTGCGTAAAGCTCTGGTTGCGGCGCTGCTCTTCCTGGCTCATCCCTTCAGAATTGCGCTCTCTGAGAATCTCCGCGCTCTCGATCTTGTCCATCTTGATTGCATTCGCTCGCCTTTCCTCTTCCTCCGGATCATAGTCGACATCCTCCTTTGGCGCAGCGAGCAGGAATACATCTTCGATGTCGACCTTAACTGGTTTCCCTCGTAGATTCGACCAGGGTATTGATAGCGTAAGTTCACCAACATGGCCTTCGACGACATTGAGAGGGAGATGCAATTGATCTAGAGCTTCCCGGCGCAGCTCCAGATTTCGTAGTTTGACATCCCCAGACCAGATACCAATGTTTAGCTGCTTGGCGTCGAAATTCTTGACGTATATGCCTAAAAACCGGTTGAGCAGGTTAGCAACCAAGCCTTCCAACATGGTGGCGGGCTGCGGCTGTGACCCAAGCCGGGGTCGTTACTGCAGCGACTTAATCACGAAGGACGGTTATAGCGAAACTCCTATATGGCTATGTGCATAACAATTGTCAGTACCGTTGAGCGAAATGCCGAGTAAGGTGTAGACCAGCGAAGAGGGGCTGTTGCGCAAGAGTAGACAGTGAAGTTGGAATACCTGGTGCACATGGGCGAGGGCTAATTGCACTCGCAAAAGATTAAGGAAGCATCCACAAGATTCACGCTGGGTAAGCATGCACGCGGTTACGATGCTGTTCCAGCCGCGGGTCGGGCGCTAGAATAGACGAGAAGGTAATGACGTTGCTGTCCAAGGCGTAGAAGGAAGGGATGGCTCAGCAGAATGAGAGAGTAAGATGGCGTTCCACATCAACCAGATCCTCCAACAGCGAGGATATTTCTTTCCAGGATCTTTCAAAGTCCGATGAAGGTGAATTATTCGTTGTGCCTGGCGAAAAGGGGTGCCAGCTAAAGAGTGACGTCGATGCTGCTTCACCCGCTGTCTGTTGTTGCCTGCTTGTTCAGGCTTCCACGTCGAAGCCCCAATACAGTTAGTCGTCTAGGGCTCAAGACCTGTGCTGATAGCGGAGGAGCTTCCGGCAGCTACCGTAGAGTCCCGGAATTGCGTGCCTGATGGCTCGGGACAGAATCTGCGAATTTGGCGCCTGTGGCTCTCCGGACCAGCCATTACCGCACCTCTACATAATATCACCTCGCCCATTCGCTGCCTTGAGGACTGATTGCTCTCAACGCCAGATAATCTCCGCTCTTTCGAGTCAACTCCCATCAGCTTCAAGGTAAGTACGCCGGTTGCCGCCATCTCCTGTCAAATGCCGCTACCCCGCCTCAATTGGTGCGGGACATCGTGGGCCGAGCTCTACCCGGTCTTTCCAACGGCGGTTGCTAACGTGAGTTTCCGGTGAAAAAATTAGCTGCTCAAACAACAATGCTTTACCGACAAACCGCTGCGCGCTCTGCCCTCAGGGCCATCTCGAGCTCTAATGCCTCCGTGGCCCGCTCGTCGTTGGTGAACAATGTGTTCAAGGCTCAGTTGGCATCTTCCGCTCGCTCTCCCGCCCGCCCGAGCGTGTCGTCAAGCCTAGCTCTCTCTGCTCAAAAGCCCGTCACTACCGCCCTCGTCCGATACGCCTCTACGGGATCGAAGACCGTTCTTCAGAAGGTGAGGGAGCTATTGCTCTTGGGTCAGAACCCGCGGTCAATTGCTAATCTGTGTTGTGCTGCAGAGCGATGAGGATATTGATGTCATGGCTGGTATCAAGGGTGATGCTGTACGTATCACCTCCATGTGCTTCGTTCCCGGGAGTTGGAAGCGTATAGCACTCGTTTGCTCAACGCTCAGTCTAGCTAATGAAGATTTGTGCCGTTCTGTAGAAAATCATCAAGGAGACCTTCAGCCTTGAGGGCGTTCCCAAGGACGCTCTTTACCTCGGTATTGCTGGTGTGGTTCCATACCTCGCTACTTCCTTGGAGACCGTTTACCTCTCCTACGAGATTAGCCGTGCTAACGCTACTGGTGACGGTCTGATCTTCTCCGGCCAGAGCGCCGAGATGATGCTGCACATGCTTGAGCACGTCCAGGTCGGATACGGTGCTGTGGTGAGTACACTCAAGTTCTGCAGTGGACATATATAAAATTCGGAAACAGAGGATTAATCAATTGCGGCACAGATCCTCTCCTTCCTCGGAGCTGTCCACTGGGGTCTCGAGTGGGCTGGATACGGCGGCCGCAGTGGCTACAGGCGCTACGCTGCCGGTGTCATTGCCCCCGCCGTGGCCTGGCCTACTCTGTTGCTCCCCGTTGAGCACGCCCTGATCACCCAATTCCTTGCCTTCACCTTCCTCTACTACAACGACGCTCGTGCTTCCGTCAAGGGCCTTGCCCCCAAGTGGTACAGCATGTACCGTTTCGTCCTGACCTTCATCGTCGGTGCCAGCATTGTCGCCACTCTTGTGGGCCGCGAGCAGATCTCCGGCATCGTCACCAAGGAGCACAACATCACCGACAAGGTTAACGCGCTCCTCTACCTCCAGAAGAAGGAGAAGGAGGAGGCTGCTGCTGCCGCCAAGGCTGCGCAGGAGGAGGAGTCCGAGTAAATGCATTGTCGCATAGGTGCGTACCGTTCCATGAAGGGTTTTCTGGATATACGGGGATTGCGGCTGGGTATACCAGTGGCAAGGTGTGACAGTATAAAGATGTCTTAGTCCCTTTTTCTTTGTCATACTCGAGTTTTCTGTAGATTACGTGTGGAATCAACCCAGTGCAACCTGGTGCTTTCTTTTGTCGAATCATCCATGTAGATGTAGTGTTGGACTGGCCCAGCTGATAGCCGTTGTTGTTGTTATTGTTGTTGTTGTTGCTGTTGTTGTGAAGCTGCAGAAAAATATATAAAAGCTTTGGCCTCGCCGAGAGCTGTGCGCAGTCAGAGAATCCTTGTAAGCGCCCTTTCAACACAATCTCAGGGATAGGCTCACATAAAAAATGTATGAATATCTAAACAGCAGACTTCTCCGAGAGCAGTTCGGAGTTACTGCTCTACATCGTCGGATATTCGGTACGATTTTCAATCTCGACCAAGCGGTATCCAATAAACGCCTTCCATTCGGTTCAGCGATTGATAAGATCCGATCATTCTCACATCATCGTCCTCCACAATTCCGAAAGTCTGCTACTACATTTTCCAAATCTATTCTTTTCGACCCCTCGGTAAATCCGACTACTAATATAATATTCTACTTAACACCCCGCCAATCCCAGTCAATTCGAGCAAAAGCAACAAGAAGACACCTGGAGAGACGAAGATCACCTAAAAAAATGCAGTCCCTTCTCCGCCGTGGCGCTTCCCTCCTCACGCCCTCTCCCTCCCCCTCACCAGCGCAGTCGAGCCCCTCCACACCGAACCCCGCGCCCCGTCCGATCCGCAGCTCAGAAGATTTCGTCAAAGCGCCGCTCCCCGAGGCATTGTTCAGCAAGACGAACCCGGCGATAGATGGGGAGGAATGCGAGCACGACTGCGCAACTTGTACGATCCGGTACCCGGCGAAGTTTGACGTGGACCAGGAAGATGAGCTGTATGGGCATGTGAATGGGTGGTCAACGCATTTACTTGTTGCAACAGGGAAGACAGACTGGGTGAGGGATGTTGCGGATGAAGAGGGCAGCGTGATGGAGGCTGTTGAACGTGGCGGGGTTCTGCCTGGGAATGGGGTGTGTTTCCCCTTCTATCTGCATGCTAAAATATGTGTTATTGGGGACGGTGTTTGCGTTGGAATTGAGGCTAATGATGTTTGTCTGCGCAGAAACTGAAACTATCTGCGAGTAATATGCCTGTTCCGGATGAATACCATCACCATGAAAAGGGCGAGCAACCAACTACAGTGCTTCTGTTACCGAGCTTCACGATCATCGACCATGTCACGCCGAAGCTTGTGCCGGACTTGATTCGGAATTTCGTTGACCGTGCTGTCACGACTACGACGCCGTTGAACGGCGTCGTCGCCAGCACGGAGAATAAAGAGACTGAACCAGCGACGGAGGAGCAGGTTATGACATCTCTCCAATCACGCCCATGCCCGCATGCAGCGGTGATATTACTCTGCTCGCAGAAGACCCGAGATGCAAGGTGTGGCCAGTCGGCGCCGCTTCTGCGGCGTGAGTTTGAGCGGCATTTACGTCCACTAGGCCTGCATAGAGATCTGGATGACGAGCGCCCTGGCGGCGTGGGCATCTACTTCATAAGTCACGTTGGAGGACACAAGTACGCTGCTAACGTGATAGTGTACCGAAGGCGGGACTTTGACTGGTTCAAGGCCACCAAGACTCGAGTGGCCGAGGCTGAGCCCCTGACAGCAAACGCGCCGGATGAGGGGGCGTCGCAGTGTATCTGGCTGGCGCGGGTACGGCCGGAAGACTGCGAGAATATCGTCCGGTATACGGTCTTGCAAGGCAAGGTCGTGAAACCGGGGACTCAGCTCCGGGGAGGTTTTGATCGGGAAAGAGGGTTGATCAGCTGGTAGGGGCGTGCTAAAACTAGATATAGACTGATATACTTCCAGTTCTGGATATGCGTACAATTGCATGTAGCATTCACTCTGTCTCATGTCTTAATTTCTTGTTGCTGTAATCTCCGCTGGCCTGCTCAGCCCATCAAACCATCGTACCTCTATCACCACCGTACCTCTATCCAAGTCGATTAGCAGCAGGCGGCATCTATCTCAGTACCTTCAGTAAGTCCAACCGTGAGGTCATTGCAGTCTGTCAGAGCTCGGGGGTCATATGTATTCCTCAGCCCAGAATCCAGCGCAGTGTTGCTCACCATACTCTTCGCATACGAACACGCATCTAAGCATCCGCCCATATCCATCCATAAACTGCAGGCTAAGTCACTATCTGCCCTTGTCCGAGCCCATCAGTCCTTTGTCTCTTGGTGGACCTGGACGTATCAGAGGGATATGTCCTCGGCCAGCGAATCCCCCAGGGCAGCTGATGCTGCTACCATTACTAAACGACGAGTCCTAAAGTCGTTATGATAGTGAGTATGCAAAGCCGTGGGGTACGTTCTGTATTATTTGTCCAGCTGAGAAATAAATGCATCCTTCCCTCAGCCTCGGACCCGACTTTGCTGTAGGCGACAGCACTGAGAAGAAGATATATACAAGTATGGGCTGGCCCTGCAGATATTCCTACAAAGTACATATTCCGAGACAAGATGAATGGATGTAATGGAGTGAATAAAGCTCGCGACATGTTATCCGGCCATTACAGTTAAATGACCTACCCAGTCCCTCCACTCAGCTCGAAAGCGCACTTTCCTTGACGGGTGCTGATGCTAAGTAATTACCTAGAGACATTTTCAGTTCCTACTTCTATTACTGGCCTTGAGGCCTATCACCCATCAACACTACACAAATTACGGTTCGACGAAGCCCTTCAGTTCCCCGTATGGGATACGTCCAAGCGAATTCGCGCCCTCCAAGGGCCGGGGACATATATTCCAACAAGCTAGCCGGCACGTCCTGTAGGCTGCAGATAGAGCTGTCAAGGCCGGTTGGATGCCAGTGAATTTCTGAGCTTCTTCGGAGCTGTCATGTTATACACCCGGAAGCCATATAACTTTCATATTGGCGTGATTGGTGTTATGACTGGTTCAAGTGGCGTAGCGGTTCCCCAAAGCTTGTGGACTTTTTGGACAGGTTGAGGCCGAGCTTGCGAGGCGAAGCAATAGGTTGGCGAAATCTATTCAAAAGCTCATGGCAACGGTTCTATGTACTGTGTATATAGACCTGGACAGACAAATATATTGTACGCACTAGTACGGGCTTCAGCCATGACACTTGTGCAAAATCATGGCAAGCAATCACCTTTGACTCGTCGAGGAATGATTCGTACAAGGTCATGTAGCGCCCCTTACCTTGTCTCGACGGCCATAACAACGCAAGACGGTATAGGAACAAAGCATTTACTCTGCTGAATACATGGTCGGGTCTCCTGCCTGCCCCAGCCCTTGGATTCAAGGTTTAGACCTTGGTGAGCCTCTCGCAGCCAGAACCGGCTCACGGTCCAATCTATCAATGAAGAGAAAACCCTCCAGCACGACTCTAGCCCACTTATTAGTACAGTATTTCTAGCCAACAGGTACACCGCAATAAGGGAACGACATGATGGGCGTGGTTGTAGATGAGACCCTCCCAGAGTTTTCACCTCATCTACGTGTCGCAGCAGATTAGCTTCAGACTCATCGCTATGGGCAGAGCATTCGTTGACCTTACCTCACTGAGCAAATCAACTGATCGGGTCCCTCAAGGACGAATACGTGCTAGTCCGCAATCACGTCGATGAATCCCCCACTCTTGCCAACGAGCTTGGTATCGAGCTCAAACCCAAGTTTGTCATACTTGCGACTGGACCATGGATGGCTTTGAAAATCACTACGATGCGCGTCCTAGCCGGAACTTAGTAGGCAGAGCTGTGACGGGCAGAAGACGACCGTGAGCCCGCCCTTGCAAACAACAGGAAGGACGATTGGGACTGCTATCAGATGGCCTCAGTGGATGAACGTTTGGAGGGCCTTGGACAGTAAGCCAGTAGTGTTCCTGTCCACGGCTACTCCGCAAGACATATGCCGCATATTGTCGGAGGGACCTCGGCCCGCACGATTTATCGAGTCCCAGAACAGTCAGCCTCTATGCTTCGATCTCTCGAGCCATTCCAGAGAGTAATGGTGCAATGAGCCAGAAATACAGGATCTTAAAAGAAGAAACCACCGCGAACGTCCTCTGAAACCGTGGTCACTATATGACTCTACTAACTTTACAGAGTGGTCGCAATACCGCCTTGTTGCACCTTCCTCCTTCAGTCTCAGTCTCAATCTCGATCTCAGTCTCAGTCTCGATACAGTCTCAGTTTCGGTTTCACAGAGTCTTGAGGTTTCAGCCCCAGCGCCGCAGAGAAATCGCAACGGGATTGGCGTACACTAATCGTACTGTATGTATGCAAAAAATGCAAACTGACGACGAGCCGCTCACCGCCGTCTTTCCCGAGGAGAGCCTATTTCCCTTTTCGCATGAGGCTGCGGGGACCAAGAGGTGAAATTGGTGGGTAGTAAAGCCGGTGGGTTAATTAGATGCGCCACAAGCTGTGACGCTACGGAAAGCTGGTTATGGACGTGGGGCTGAAACAGGGGATTCAATAATGACTTTGCAGCAGTGTATTTGGCCAAGCGATCGATGTGTTTTACGATGTACGTACTGGTATTGTCAGATACGATCTGTAGTTACATGAAAGTGCAGGACTGTGAGTTCAATCAGTAATGTACCAGAACTTCAAGGCTGGTCGAGATGTTGAGGCCGCCCTGGGTTTAGGTAGTATGTGGGGAGCACAGAGTTGACCGGTGAAGTTCTCAGGCCATCCCGGCTCATGTCATTCTCAAGATTGCCGACAAGCCAACTCTAAACAGCAGATGACAAATAACGTTAACCTTAGCCAGGAAACAACGGGAACAGTGGCTGCGGGAAGCATGGGCCAGGACCCAAGGCTCGAATTCCATCGTTCAAAGTTTCTTTAGCTTTGCTGGGGTCCTTTTGGGGTCCATCTATGAACTTTCGACCCCCACGCCTCGTCGACCGAGATTGTCCGGCAGTTTCTATGTATACACATTCATTCTTACCTGAAAATACCTGTGAGTAGCTAGTTGCGTAGGTATCGACAAGGCTTCGCAAATCGCAATAACAGAATGCACTTACGCGGCATTCAGCATATATACTCTGGCTCGCATTACCTTCACTCAGAACAGGAGCAATTCACGAGCTGTCCTATCACATTTGCAGGAAATCAAACCAGCATACCAATGCCAGTGGGGACCTAAATGATGGTTAACGGATTTTTATCGGCAGGGATGAAGGCTGATGCCTGGCCGGAGTAGAGTTCCTTGACGAATTGCCAATAGAAGCTCGAACAATGAGAACCATCGCACAGCATCGACGTTCCGCAGTCAGTCTGCGTATGAAAAGTATGCTATTGGTCCCTTGGCGGTGACGTATCCCGGGGCATCACATTCATATCATATTTCGCCGGATTCCATTTCCAAGAAGGTTCCTGTCCTTGGCTACCTCTCATGCATCGAGTCGGAGTCTGCATTTGCATGTGGCTGCAGAGCGTTAGCGTCTGTTTTCGTGGTCTTGGTTGTCCGCGTCCTCCTTACTGGAAAACGAGTGGACGGAATCCCACCCACGTTTTCGTATACTGACAGGGTGATGCATAATCGTCTTTCCACAGAGACCATCTCGGGTTCGACCACCCACCCGGTCCTGAACGGACGGAAACCCGATCCGGTGAAAGGTGTAGCTAGAGTCAGAATATCTTGCCCCAACGTACGCAGCGCCTATAGCCGCCGGCCTCATCCCAGAGCCAACTGAAGCAACTAGTCGGTGGGGCCATCACCATGTCAAGCTGGCGCGGGCTGGCGTTAGTAAAGTTAAAGCTTGAGTAGCGGCTGTTAGGTCCCGCGGCTCTCCCCTGTTAGGAGATCCAAAGCGAGATGAAGCTGCTGAGGCTTGAGCTACTCTGGAGCCACTCTCCAGCCTCTCAGTAGTGAGTATAGGGACCTGCCAGATATAGAAATAGGAGGACGACAGTGGGGACTATGTGTGGACCTGAGACGGGGAGATCCACTGGATGAGCAATGGCTCGAAGGGACTATGGAGACTGGGATATCAGCCCGGGCACGTTTGCACGGCTGTGGGATATGGACGCGGATGCCAACCCGGGCCTTCAGGTTGGACCTCGTAGTTATCGCCTGCTCAGGAGGTGAAAGGTACCGAGGTTGATTCGGTCTTTTTGACTCATGATTGCTGGAATCAGCCGTGGATGTGAACCCCTCATGACGGAGGAAAACAAGCCTCAGCCAGGAACAGCCCCGTAACTCCATATGCCGCAGATTCCGTTCCCACCTCCCGCGAGCTCAGGCGCAAGCTTAATCGACAATTTGGAGCACCACTCAAGGGACCTGTCCAACCTGATAGGGGATCCCCAGCATCGCCCAACTTCAGCCGTACTGTACGGCGAACCGTACTCGTCTGCCACCCAAATTACCTCCGGATTCTGTACAGCGTTGGACGGAGTCAATCATAATAAAAACAAAATAAAAACAAATCAGATTCCAATAAATGGCGCGCTTACCTGCCCCACCACACCGCTAAGAACTTGAAGTCAGGCAGAAATTCTCCGTGCCTTAGTATTGTAGCATATTTGGGACTTTAGAGACGTGATCACGCAGTTGCCCTGCCCCATTGCAGTATAATCACTTGTCAGACATCTTATTCCGTAGACCGAAACTTACTAGTCTGGAGTGAGAAGAAAGGTCATTTGAGCCAGGTGTGTCAATCGAGGCCGAGAGTGGATTAATAATCATTGTTGTGACAGTCTCGAGATTCGACGGTTGGTGATGACTAGGGGACGGGATCGCTAGCCAGCTGAAACCTAGCCCAAGAATGTTTCCTGGAATCATTAAACCCATTTGTTTGAATGGTTCATGTTTCCCCGGAATCTTCATCCATGTGGAGAGCCCCGTACTCGATACTGATAGGCTTGTCAGCTAGCTGCCGGCCCTGAGGCATGTAACCGTAACCAGTAGCCTATCACCAGCAGCAAGCACAACCTACTCCGTATGCACATTCTCCTGCCTTACCAGTTCCAAGGAAAGGGCGTATAGTTGGGAGTGCTCCTACAGCTTGGCATACTAATGCCTTACCGGTGCCACATGGAGTAACGTGATGCTTATCGATCGCAAGCCACACTGGCCACGCTTCGTATCTTGTGAAGGGGTAAACTGCGGGTTTACTTAAGTTAAAAGGTGGTATTCCGAAGGGAGCGACATTTCCGTTTATCAATCGATGGAATAATTTTTCCACGCCAGTGGTCGTCTATCGGGCGCAGGAATAGCGAGGTTTGTTTAGTGCAATGCAGACTCAAAAGGCAAGTTCGAAAAAGCGTCGATCCTGGGCTGACGTCATCGGAAAGATAGCTCCGATTAGTGAGATTTACTGTGAAGCTGAAGGGGCCAATTATCGTGGTTCTAGTTAAGCCATCGAAAATGTGAAAGATTAATACGAGGATAAAGTATAACACGGCTGGATGCCAACAGCCGCCTAGACTCATGATGATCGACCTCCTGTTGCCGCACACTTGTCATGTTCCTCGAGGCATCATGAGGTGCCACGGAAAGGCAAAGTGAGGGGGTGAGATTGATAAAAACCGTGAGACTGGTGGACTCAGAGGAAGGCATATATGCTGAATCAGGTATCGACATGTTGGCTGGTCCGTCGTGTATATACACCAGAATTGCAGCTAACATACGCTTATCCAACGCGTTCTTGCCAATGATATTAACGTCTTCACTGGTCATATTTCACATGGATTTCGTGATGCCGGACTCCGATGCTGGCCGAAATAGTAGTGAAAAATGAAATAAGAAAAATAAAAAAAATAGACAAGATACCTTGCAACAAACTGAGAACTGCAATGATGTATGGTATCAAACATGTGATAGAACGCCTCTCCACTGCCGTTTAGAACAAAAAAAGAAATAAAAATGAAAAATAAAGCTAGTCAACTTGAACAGGGCGGATAATCAAGATAGGCGAGTCATAGGGCTCAAATTACAACTGCTGGCTCGGGAAGGACAGGCATGGATAGAGAGGAAATGTCCGGCAGTTTTGATGCTCGAAGATTCGGAGGAAATTCATGACACATATGGGTTTGTAAGCGCGAGGGCTTCCGGGGCGGGTGTTACTTCGTACCAAGGGGGAAATTGGTAAGTTCGGGCTGGTCCGTACTCAGAGACCACACTTAGCACCCAGTTCCAAGGAAGGCAAAATCCGTTCCTTCTGGTTGATTTAACAGTCGCATAACAGGAGGCTTGTATTCAAGGGTCGAGGCATAGGACATGGGCGGCTGGCTTTCGATGGTTGGTGCGGTATACACTGGTTGTTGGTACTCCACTGGCATAAATCCCATACGGTGTGGATCATAGCCCTGGTTCTGCTGCGGGTGTTGTTGTTGCTGCTGGTGCTGCTGCTGATGCTGCTGCTGATGCTGCTGCTGTTGCATCATTTGCATGAATTGCTGCACGTGCTGCACCTCGACGGACGAGGTTACGGGAATATTACTATGGATGATCGGCGGCTGTTCCTGCATCGTGACTGGGCGCATAGGTAAATTTTGCTGAGGGAAGAATTCATGGGTCGGTGTGGGAGCATTTGGATAGTACGCTTGTTGACTTAAGAGATACTGCTCGTTCGGATGAGAGGTGGTGACAGGTGTAGAGTATGAGTGTTCCGAAACTGTCTCTTCTGACGGCATTCGAGCCATGGATCCTAGTGGGTGGGAGCGATGTTGATGCTTTGTGAGTGTGGTTTTGCGACAGAAGCTGCAGCGATGTGAGCTAGAGACTTAGCACCGAGCGTTGGTGAAGACTTCGTACCTCTTATCGCATCGGGGCTCCTGGCAAATATAAGGACGCCGTCCTGTATGGATCCTGCGATGGCGAGCAAGACTCGAGGACTAGCGAGCTATCAGCAATGATTCTGGGATGGCCAGAGGAGTGGCGGGGTCTTACATCGGAAAAGGCCTTGCGACAGCCTTCGTGGTCGCAGACATGCGGCTTCTCTCCCGTGTGCGTTCGAGAATGTACCGTCAATGCGCTCCGCTGGATGAAGCTCTTATGACAGTCCTTGTAGGTGCATTGGTACGGTCGCTCGTTGGTGTGTATACGATAGTGCCTGCCAAGATCTGACTTGCGATTGAACGACTGAGAAGTATTAGCGAGAGGGTGGCGAAGTTACCATGAGGGAACGGATTACCTTTCCACAATGAGGCTCATCCCAAGGACAGCTGAAATCGCGGCCGCTGCCAGGAGCCATGGCGGATTAGAGGGCGCGGGAGGACTGGAGATCGGAAAGTTTAGAAATTGTGGGGATGGGCCCAGACAGCGACGAAGAACTCAAGAATATGGCCCGAGGAACGGGACACTAGAACCAGAGTCTAGGAACCGTCGAAAAATGGGCAGCGACCCGGATGAGAGAAGTAGAGGCTGATGAGAAAAGAGTTGCGTTCGAGTGGCCGACTCAATGGCCACAGCAGCAGACGCGAGAGAGAAAGGGTCGGACGACGATTGAGATGAGACGAGGGAAGAAGATTGAGGGGGAAGAGAAGAGAGCCACAGGAAAAAGGAATCACAGACAGGATCGGAGGTGACAAGGACAAGGTTATCACAGGAAAGTTAAGGCCAGGATGCGGCGGGTTGGACGGTCTGGTCTGGTCTGCAGTCTGGACGGACAGAAACGAGGTCGAGGAATGACGGATCGACGGGAGTCACGGTGCTGTTGGTGCTGACTTTGAGGCTGGAACATAATATATCACTAGCGAGGCGAGGGGAGGAATAATAATAATAATAGAACGCCAGGAAGAATAATAGAGGAGGGTAATATATATGCCTAGTAAGCTGCTCCAGGTGCGACTTGGTGATACGACAGTCGAGACCGAAGCCGAGGCGAGCAGTTAGTATAAATAGAGGGACCTAGGGAGATCGTGAAAAGACTCGGCCTCTGCTGCTCTGTAGGTAGGAAGAAGCATATGCCGTGTATGTTCAAACTGCAGAGGAGCTCAGTAGTATAAGTAAGTGGTGTTGAGGGAGTCTGGTCAGTCGGTTGTGAGGTGATCCTCAGGCCAGAACAATAGCCCGCTCACTGGATAGCCTTGGCTAACTCCAGAGGACAGAGGTGGAGAAGGCGAAAAAGAAAGAAGAAACGAAGGTAAACACCAAGCGGAATGGTAATTTACCGGACTCGAAATGGTCAGGATTAATATTATTATTATTATTCCTGGGTGAGGATGGAGTAGGGTCGGTTGATGGAGGGAAACTCCTGAGTATGGTGAATCTGAGAGAGGGGGGCGCTCACTCGCACGAAAAGAAACGAGGCATATTATTAGCGGAGAGCGAAAATTAGTGCTTGTACCTAAATGCTAGGCGCAGATGGTCCCATTCAGAGATTCCAGGCTAATAACGCTATCTCTCACTCTCAAACTGACAGCTGGGCCTGGGTGCCAGAGAAAAACTCACTGAGTGGGAAAGCAAGTGGGACGTGCCCGGGGTAGACGGAAAGGCTAAGGGAGAGGCCGAGCTGTACCACTTGGTCACCACCAGTGACTGGCAAAAGCCAGACGAGGAGGGGACACATCCCCCCACCCTCCTGGCTCCTGCAGTGCCTGGCCAAACTTCCAAACTTCAGGGAGGCGACTGAGCCCAATCAGCGACGGTTGAACCCGAGGCTGGCAGAGTCCCTAATCCGGGGACAGTTTAGCCTGGCCCTCTGGGACACCGCAGGGTCGATTGGAAATCCCCAGGCAGCCTCCCGGCCTGGCAGCAAATCAGTTCCAGGACTTTTTTTTTTTTGTTTTGTTTCTTAGTATTAGTTTTTTGATTTTTTTGATTTTTGATTTTTTGATTTTTATTTTTCCCTTTCTGGAACAGGCAAAATTACCGCCAGATTCTGGCCTCAAGATCTAACTGAGGATGTTACATTCAGAGCCCGCCTTTCCTCGTTCCAGATGGAGTCGCGAGAATATAGCAGTTGGGGATTAGAGTTCTATGACAGCCGTCTCCAGTCCCCTGTCAGTCACTTGTTGCAGCGCTCAGTCTGGAGACTCTGGAGACGGTCTGGAGACGATCTCTTAAGCCGCGGGTCTGGACAGACGATACGAAGTACGATGGTCCAGAGGACAAACAAAAGAAACGACTCCACACATTAAGCCTGGAGACAAAGAAAAGAAACGAGGGCTCTGTAAAGAGTCGAAAGCCAGAAGTCAGGAATCAAATTTCCCAATCCCCTGGGACGAAAAAGGGACGTCCTGGTAGCAAACAAGTGGCCAACATTCGCTGATGCAACGCCGGCCTCCTGGTTCTAGCCTTCTGGAATGCGCCAAATGGGTTGCCTTGCGGTTCAAGTGAGATATCGAGCATCTCCTAGCGAGTCTATCTCTCGTTGTTCAATTCATCTATGGCCGGATTGCCGGCTATGACTGGCTGTCGCCACAGAATCCAGGGTCCTCCGCTACCCGCCGTTAACAGGGCCGTCTGTCTGCCCCTTATAGGCCAGGAACTTAAAAGTCTCGAAGGGACAGGGATCTCCAAACCGTTGAGTCTCAGATACAAAGCCTGAAGGCCTCGTTGTATTGATTCAATTGCTGAGCATTTGCCTCAAACGACTGAAACACGGTACATAAACCCGGATTGACTACGGGAACTTGACTGATAGCTGTGCTACCACGCCGAAGCCATCAGTAGTCGTTACCGGCCATCTATTCTTGGTAGATACGCGCCGGATTGATGCCTGCTTTTTCTCTAGCAGTTTCAACTGAGGCTGCCGAACATCCTTCCGACGCAGGACTCGAAGCGATAGCTCAAGGGCCGAATCTGGACTCAGTACAGCCCGGTATATCGGGCTCTTCTGCCGCTGCCTCGAAGGCGACTTTGCAAGTGGCTCCGGGTCAGATGCAAACCTCAATCTCGCCTCCGATCGAGACCGAGATTGAAAGGCCAGACCCAGCCGGCCAGCGCCATGTCAGACAATGAGAATTCTTCACGTGACCCGCGTTTCGGACCCTGTCCGCTACGTATTTACATCGTAGAAGGCTTCTTGCCAGTTGCAACGGGGTATACTCGGACAACCGGGGCAGCCTTACTGTCCCAAGTCTGATGGCCACCCAACTGCACTGAATAAGGCCGTCGTAATCATCTTGAATAAGCTCACTCTGAATACCGACCCCGTCCCGACCAATCGACCGCAGGTACTGCGTATGCGTAACTGCTTCGTATCAACAGTCAACGCACTACTGGTACATCCTCTTCCGCATTCGTCGAAGGATCAGCGTCAGCTCAGCTCGCAGGATCTCACAAGCCACAAACGTGCCCTCAACGAGTTAGCGCCTTGCAACTCCCTATCACCGGGGAGGTCGCCCGTCGATTTCCGTTGATAAGCAAAAGCCTCACCACATCGACTATCGGCGGTCAGCGTTCAGTGTGCCCATCACCCACTGAAACAAGGTACTGTTTAGTCGTACATAGTCCACTGCGGAATACTTCATTTTCATATTCTCATCTTTTAGCGACGGAGCGTGTGGGCCGGCGGATATACCCGCCGGCCATTCAGAGAGTGCTGAGTGCTGACAAGTGCAAGACAGGTGCAAGACAGGTAGGAGTCTCGCTTGTTAAGGAATAAAGGATACAATATACGGCGTATGCATCTGAACAATTAGCCTCGGCGATAAGACGGATAATTCGGATCCTGGTCTGATAGATCATGGAGAGCCGCCATAGTCTACGAAACTACCACGCGATAAGAACGATCCTCTTTAGCCACGCGTTCGACCGATCATCATCTCCTCGATCTGATTTGTGGCTGCAGCATGCGAGATTTGGTGCTCAGACGACGTGAAGAGATCTTTCTCCAGGCTCCGTCTAATTTGAGTCCGTGTGAAGTTCTCCGCATGAAATCATATAAAAAAGACGATGCGCAAATCGAAGCAGGAGAGCAGAGGACGGTGATCGATCATCGTCACCGTCAAGTCTGCGCTCTTTGGCTTCTGCAAATTAAAGTCTCGTATAATCTGTACGTCCGAAGACTATGTACCAACTCTGAGGACCCGTATAGCGTCCTGATTTGCAACCCCTTGAGAGGCTTAAAAGCAGATGATCAGCAGACACCAATGCAAAACAACGAAGCGTGTGGCCCGTTGAAAACAAGGAAATGAAACTCTCTCCTTCCTCGCAGGTCACTGGACTCGGTCTTGGCCAACGTGTGTGCCCCTTAGGCACAAGACGCCAGACTGAAAGTTGACTAACATTATTGTCATATTCAAAGGCCGAAAGGATCCGCAGTCGGCCAGAGTTGGTGACGGGATTATAGTTCATATCCAGAATCCTTGACCTACTGGGAAATTCTTCCGCAAGGCCGCACCCAACAGTTCCTATCCTTGTGCCATGGTGCAAGAGTGAAGTACTCTTATTTCTCGTTACTATTGAACTCGCCAAACCGCGAAGGATCTTGGATTGACTATGTTATAGTCGCTGCGCCACCCGTCATAGAGCAGAGACTATCTTGTTCTGTGTTACGCCATTCGTACCGGGCATATGCGTCTAGGCAATCGAACTGGGACTAGGAAGTGGTCGATTTGTCAATCCCGAATGTGGGAGCAGTGTCGACGTCGTATATTTGGTGCATGAGACGCCACTTGTTCCTGCTTTAGGCAGGAGGATAGAAACCGGTCTATGAGATTTACGGTAAGGATAAAAGGAGGAACTTGTGCGGTGATGATCTATAGGAGGCTCCATATCTCGTTAGTCTAGTATAGACGCCACGCCGAGTGAACTCCGCGATTTTGCCACGAGTATCGCGATATTTCTGAGGGTCGACAAAAAGCTTCATTGTTCTCTGAACCTCAAGTATATTCAGTACTCTTAAACTGAGACTTGAAGGATCAATGTGATGATGCGATATTGCTTCAGCTCGAACTGAAATCAATTGATAATCATGAGTAATCGAACTGGCCTTCCCAGTGACCTGGTCATCGGTTCTGTCATTGTCCGATTGAAGGAAGCATACACTTGGAACTTTAAATCTGCTATATCCTTCGTATTCAGCTCCCCAGTTCCACTCTTGTAGCACTCACCGTTCCCTTCCAAATCCTTCAGTTTGTATCCACTACTTTTTACTCGATCGAGACAACAGCTCGTCTCATCTCATCTTATTTCGTCATATCACCAGAAACATCACGCTTCTGCGTATTTGGCTATTTGAACGACGACAGTTGACGCGTCCTCCAACGATGAGGCCTAACGTACCGAGATTTTTCGCCCGTTACGGCTAGCCATGGACTGATCCATAGGCTATCGACGTGGACAAGTGGAAGAAGCGCGGCGAGTCGCCTTAAGGCTTCCAAGCTCTATCCTACCAATCGTTCCTGGATGAAGTCAATATCCCTCCAGTGGATATCTGGAAAGACTGCGTCTCCATTTCTCGAATCCCCGGATAAGCAAGATAACTTCTTGTTGCCTGAGGCTACCTATTCTAAAGAAGTGGACTCTCTTGGGTACCTTTGTCTTTGCAACAGACTGATTCAGAGCAAGTGCGTTATTATCTTCTTCGTACTATCTGGCGCCCCACATCCATTCGTAACAGACAAACTCGGGTTCAGTTCATTGTTTGTCTTGGCTTGTGATAAATTCTTAGACCGTTGATGCCAGCGGCATCCCCGCGGGAAAGCACTCCAACTTGCGTTTTCCGCCAGGGAGCTTCGCTCGCCGCGATGTCATTAGTGCGTATCAAACGGCGGCGCAATCTGGTCCGTTCCGGACCTAATCGCATACTTGCTTCCCGGGACCTCCCAAATCATGCCTATCCCTGCGAGTGCGGGCAGACCAGTGAATCAACTGCGGCAGATCGTCCCTCCCGGGCACTACCGGGCATAGTCGGAAACTGGAGGGTAAACAAGCCGGAGACGACGCTTCTGTATGCCTAGAATATGGCAGACTTGCGGCACGAAAGAATATCGTCGCCGCAGCCGAGTTCGACCTCTTTGATTCGTTCCAATGTTCTCTCTTACTTCTGCCATTCAGATTGAATGGACAAGTGGAGCTTTTCAGTTCAGTCAGAACGCCACTTCATGGCGTCGGCGTCGAGAGGCTTGGGGTCCGGAGCCGCCCCATCAGCTAGCAAGGGATCCTGGTTGGCACTCGCTAACAAAGCCAATCCGTAACCTGAATCATAGAGACAAATATTGGGGCTAGGAAATAGGGGAGAACAAGCTGTGTTTCCGGGTCAAGAAGCTACCTCACCTATTGGGTTTTGTGATAACAGCACTGGGACGCAACGATTAGCTGCTCCACGGCCCACCCCACCCCCAAATAGCATATAAATATAGACCCGTGATAGCACCCAACTGTCAATGAATCAAGTTCCAGTCATTGGGAGTACAGTGCAGCTCAGATGTCGCAATCACCAAGTGACCGAATCCTGGCTCGCGTGGTCCCGGCACCAAATATCAATTCTTTGCTTTCATACGCAACATTTGGGACCTTTGAGGCATAGCAAGTATCCTTTCACCACTAGCGCGTACATATTAAAACTCGGTGATTTGGATACCAGGTCCGAATAGCAGTGCTCTGCTTCGGAATTCAGTCTTGGGATTTCCGACAATTCCAGCCATTATACTCCGTATGGAGAGTCGTCACCTAATTCGCACTTGCAATCCCGTTCTGTAACCGTTCAGCCTGAATCAAGCCTGGACTCAGGACCACCAAGGTGCGTCGGCGAAAGATCCTTCATTGAACTACGTGTTGCGCTGGTCTTGGTCTCATTCCAGGCTCATATCTTACTTCAGCCGCCCACCACAACAAATAGACGGCGTGTTTCCCTTCCATGTTGCCGCACAACTCCATATCAGAGCTTCATACCAAAAACATTTGCATCGAATGCTCATAGGTCATAGCACATGGTTAAGGGTCGGTCCGTTGTGGATCATGTACCCACGCTTCCTCGGTTTCTGGCATCATGGCATGCCGTAAGAGTCCACGGACCACGCGAACCTTCGGAATTACCGACTGTCATCGGAATAATATTCCCGCATGTCTTGGTACCAGATCCACCGAAACAAATGTCCATCTAAAAATTTGACTATGAGTCTGACCATAACAAGGCCCTTCAGAATCGGTTTTCGATGCGTTCCGTTGAGATACTCGACCTCTGCCGTCTCAAGTGCTTAACTCGGCATAGCGCACCTGCCTGAGGCGTACTACCCCAGGTTGTAACGTACCCTATTGCCATAACGGAACTTAATAGCGACAACCCACGCTTGATCCTAATCTTCTGGTCGTCTCCCAGCATGAAACTCTGCGGAGAAAGCAGCTTTGTTCCAGTCGCGTCGCTCGGCTTGCCCTTGCCGTTTCTTTGCAGGGCCGCCTAGAGATGCACCATGTACTTGACATGGGTGGTGCTGATAATGTTGCCTGTTGCATGGCGGCCATGGCCAATAAAGCCCCTGCCTGTCCCCTCCTACGTTCAGGAGGCATCAGGATCCTCTTTAATCAATGACGTCCCGCTCCTGGCTGAGCGGCCTCATCGGGTACTCAGCTGTGGGCGGCTAGGTATACCGCATTGAGTGACCAGGTAGTAGCAGAGGCTAGTAGTGTCCAGCAATCGGGCAAGCAGACAAAAAAAAGAGAAACCTGGTGACCCATCACGACAGGGGAACGAAGCCATTAATCTATTATGATTCCGCAAACGTGGAGCTCCGCGGATTCGCTTATCGACATCTTCAGCTAGACCCGGTCGGCAGAGTCCAGACTGCTAGAATACGAGGTTAATCAGCAGCCGTCCCCTCCTAAATGCATCCTTGACGTGCTTTATCCCCGTATATATCTTACCCCAGATATCATTAATGCGGGGAGGGGCAATCGGCTAGTGCGAGTCGAACCAGCCTCGGCATGTCTGACATCACTGTCACAGTCTCATCAATCAATCTAGGACTAGGTGGTGAGTGTGATAGTTGTTCAGGAGTCATCGAGAGAGGAAGTATGTCCGATGGGCCTAAATGGCTTTTGCCGTGGCTCTAAGGATCGGATGAGACGGATCTATGGGAACCAATCTACTCTCAGACATACCCGTAACAAGCCAGATTAAACGAAGTCAACCACTTGCGGCGGCGTCCGACCCGTGGCGTCGCTGAGCTGAGTTGACATTCCTTCTAAACGATGAACGTACAGAGGAGAGGAGAGTTTGGATCCGTGGCAGAATGCTTACATCATCCACCACTCCAAAGATGCACTAAAATCACCCGAAGAGGTCCCAGTCGGGATAGTTGCTGGATCAAAAGATCTTGATCACAGGGGCACAAGCGCAATTGAGCCACCATGCTTACGGACGGCATCGAAGGGGTCAAGGAGAAGGTCTTTGTGCTCGTGACCGGTGCCAACAGGTAAGTAAAACCCCCGCGCTCTGTCTTCCATCTCATGCCGTCCGTTAGTGGTTTATGTTTCTAACTGTTACCCCTTGTGGTTCTTTCACCGTTTTAGCGGACTAGGATACTCAACGTGTTGCCGTCTTGCAGATGAATTCCTGGCCTCTCATCGAAATGACCATCGTTCATTGACAATCATCTTCACTACCCGGAGCACAAGAAAGGGAAGCGACACTCTCCGCAACCTACAGAATTACCTCCGCACCTCCACCTCCGGCGCTTCGGCCACCACTCGAGTGACCTTCGTTCCTGAGAATGTCGATCTCTGCAACCTCCTCTCGGTCCGCGCGCTATCGCGTCGCCTGAACAAGACCTTCCCAAAACTCGACGCGATTGTGCTTAATGCCGGGATAGGGGGTTGGTCTGGCCTTAATTGGCCTTTGGCTGTCTGGAGCGTTTGCACCGACATTGTCCATGCGACGACGTGGCCAAAATACAAAATTGCGCCTGTTGGTCTCATAACGGACAACCAGACAACCACTGTGACCGACAAGGAGCCCCGCCTGGGAACCGTCTTCTGCGCCAACGTCTTTGGCCACTACATGCTCGCGCATAATGTCATGCCTCTCCTGCACCGATCCGGATCCCCTAACGGGCCCGGTCGCGTGATATGGCTCTCCAGCGCTGAAGCCACGATCAACTTCTTCGACGTTGACGATATTCAGGCGCTCCGGTCCAAAGCTCCCTACGAGTCATCTAAAGCCCTAACAGACCTCCTATCCCTCACCTCAGACCTTCCCAGTACTGCTCCCTGGGTGAAAAGCTTCTATTCCACCGACTTCGAAGCCGATTCCGAGCTCAGCACCGGGCCCGAGACCGCCTCGACCATACCCAACGTATACCTCTCTCACCCAGGGATCTGCGCCACGGCGATTATCCCCCTTCCTACAATCCTTATCTACGCAATGGTCGCCGCGTTCTGGCTAGCCCGCATCCTCGGCTCCCCTTGGCACACCTTATCCACCTACCTTGGCGCTTGCAGCCCTGTCTGGCTTGCTCTCTCCCCACAATCAGAACTCGACGCCGCCGAAGCACCGTACCGGGAACACGGCGGCGGCAGGGTGAAATGGGGGTCTTCGGCGTCTCGATTAGGTGTGGCCTCCGTCGTGTCTTCGGAGGTTGACGGATGGGGCCATGGGGGTGTTCCTGGGCCTGCTGTTGTGGTGGAGGACAGGGCCAGAAGGCGCAAGCGCGGTGCAGTGGATCTTACAGCTGAGGGGAAGGAGAGATTCGAGGAACTGGGCGCTAGATGTTGGAGGCAGATGGAGGAGCTGAGGATCCTGTGGGATAAGTTGCTTGATGAGGAGGAGAAGGGGACTGGTGTGACGGCGTAGGCTGGCTTGTCTTGAGAGGTGGGATTTCCTACATTTCGGTCTTCTTCGTCCCTAAAGTCTTTCTTTTCTCCTTTACTCTTTATAATGTGATGTCGGCGGGTTTATGTACAATACAGCACATCTACGGTATAGAGACAACATATAGCTAATATCATAGATAATAGTGATAATCAAGCACAAAAGCTCGATTCTGCAAGATCTCAATATCTTTATTCCAGTTTTCACTGCTCTTCTCTTCTTCCCTATTTACATTCCACGTCCACGTGCATCATTAAAACCAGTAAATAGCGTAGCGTAGGAGTAGTGCCTCAGTTCCTCAACCCATTATCTTCCGAGCAATAAAGACCAAAATAAACAATGAGACGAAACTGAGAAAGGGGTGAAATCGAGAGCAAAAAAAAAGACAACAAAATCGAAGGGGCATGAACAGAGCGGGAAAGGAGCAGATTATGTATGTGTATGATATGTATATGTAGAGGTGAACCACGACTTGCAAGATCGACGAATGCAAGGAACTGCGTGTATGAAGTGTCGGAGTCCAAAGAAGATATCAAGAAATCGATTACTAAAGCTGTAAAACATAAAAATTAAAGTGCTCGATCTCAAACATGCTTTCACCGTCAAGGTGCTCAGTGGATGTGAATCAGGTCCAGATGAGGGGAGAAGACGAGGGAACAAGGCATCAATTGGTAAGTGATATACCCGAAATCAGCGGTGGTAAAGGCGCGAATCGACTCCGGTCCATGCAACTGAGGTATTCAGGATAGGCGGGTAGGAATGGTGGGAGGGAGGTTGTCGGGAGTAGGAAATGGCGTTTACATGATGATTGCAGGAACTGAGAAGTCTTAGTACACAAACGAATAACCACAATTGTCAGCAACAAGTTAACTCACCATCAATGTTCTGCTTGATGCTCTTGTGTGGCAGGATCGAGCCGCCGTTGACGTAGACTTCGTCGGCGATCGTCACATCGTCACCAAGAACCGTCACATTTTCCAGACGGGCCCACCGGCCGACGGAGCTGTTCCATCCCACGATGGTTGATTTGATCCAGGCATGGTCCTTGACCTTGCTGTTCTCCATGAGGACGCACCGCTGCAGACGGACACCATCACCTATCACGACGTTCGGTCCGATAACAACATTAGGGCCGATGCGGCAGTTCTTTCCAATCTTCGCAGTAGGGTCGACCATGACGTTTCCACCATATACATAGGGCTCCGAGCTTGGGGCGAGTAGCTTCGAGTTGCGCTTTGTGAGGGAAGTGAGGTAAAGACAGGTTCCGGTAAGGAAATCCTTGGGCTGACCAACATCCATCCAGAATCCCTCGAGGTCAAATGAGTGAAGCTGGCCGTCCCGCACGATGGCGGGGAAGGTCTCTTGCTCAATGGAGGTGGGGCGCAACTCAATGCGCTTCAGCACGCTCGGATTCAGAATATACATACCGGCGTTGATGCGGTTACCGACGAACTCGACGGGCTTCTCGACGAACCGGTCAATGCGAGAGGGGTGGTTGGGCTTGTGAACAACGACACCATATTTTGATGGCTCGTCCACTTTTGTGACGACGATGGTCCCTTCATCGCCGTGGCGCTTGTGAAACTCGGCCAGTTGTTGGAAAGGATAGTCACAGATGACATCGGAGTTCAGGACAAAGAATGGAGAGTCGTCTTTGGCGAGAATATTCTCTGCCAGTTTCAGGGGACCAGCGGTGCCGAGGGGTTCAGTCTCAACGGAGAACTCGATCTTTACGTTGTACTGCTCTTCGTACTATTCGCCGCATATTTTGTAAGCATTCGCAACATTTCACGCTCTGAAACAAAGTTGTATACCTTCTTCAGTGCAGAAACCATGACATCTGGGCGGTAGTTGACAGCGAGGACAATATCCGTGACGCCAGCAGCAGCTAAGCTCTCAACCTGGTGCAGAATCATAGGACGATTGCCAAACTCCACGAGCGGCTTTGGAAGGGTGAGAGTCTATTATGAAAATAATGGTTAGCTTTTTGAATCATGAAATGACTGGTTTGCTGCGTCAAGAACGTTGAGGAGGGGTTGTGCTCACTAGAGGCCGCAGGCGGGTACCGAAACCACCGACAAGAATGAGAGCTAGAAACAAGAGTCAGACAGAAAGTTTCCAAGTAAATCATCATCCTTAAAGATATGTACCCTTCATGATTGCGCGTGGACCGATATTAATCCAGGATCTGTATCAACGAGCGACGAAGATGGAGCTGCGATGCGGGCGGGATGTTATGAGGGGTCCGCAGGAGAGACTGTAAGAAAGGTAGGCGGAAGGCGTTGACAGTATGTATTGCTCAATTGAAGCGATACACCGCTGATAAAGTCCAGTATAACCCAGGAAGACAAGATCAATCCCAGGGAGACAGAGAGAGTATAAAACGCCAGGAGAACACGTTGAGCCTTGTAAGTAAGAGGAAGTCTGCTTGCGGAGCGCCACAGGGGCAGAACGCGGACACATTATTGGCTGGATATATTACCAGTACGATCACTGTTTCCGATCAGGTGGCCTTCGTGGGCCTTTCGTCCCCCTGATTCCGGCCATCATTATCAACTACTGGCCTTCTCTGCAGTGGATAACACTCTGTAATGCAACATTGACGGAACGGACAGTCGAAAGTTTGGCAGGAATTCACCTCCAAGTTCTGCATAACCAGTGACTGCAATTTTGTAGTCTTGTCATGTATATCTCCCCCGGCCGCGTACAGCTACAGCTCGTGACCATGTCAACAGAATGTCATGCAACTCTTGGGACAGAGCAAGCATTTGCATATGATTAAGGGGCTCGAGGAATTATTCAAAGGCCGACCAAGTGAGAGTCAAAGAAGCCAGACATCAAAAGATTGTCTTCCATTTCGTCACAGCATTGCCCGAGGTGACATCCAACCCTACCATTGACCATCCAACCCAACATATTCCCGGAAATCAATACTTGGTGCTATGTTGGATAGCACCAACCAAAAGCATGACACTGCTGTTCTAATCATAACGACCCATCCTGTGAATCAGGAGGCAAAGTTGTCATCCTTGGACCGCTGCTACCACCGCCTGCTGAATCCGGAACAAATCGTCTGATCCACTCGTGTACCTTTCGCACCTTCACCAGCGGCAGATCATCGTCCTTGGCAGAATGGTTAAGAATGTCCCGTATCCTATAGATCCCGCCTGTGTCAGTTGCATCCACTTGCTGGCGGTGCAGCAGATCGATTTTGGTATATCCCCTCCTCAGGCTCTGCCCATATACTCGGTCCTGGAAACAACTTAGTCCTACGTTGCGTAGAAGAACAATATCCCGTGGGCGAAGTGGCATGAGTGACGCTCGAAGCTCTTCTCCGGCCCCATCGCCGCACCCACGAGTGTAAACCGTCTTGCCGTCCGACGGAGGAAGCCAGAAAGTAACTCCAAAGCCTGCTCTAGTCTCGTCCCCTACCACCACTTCAACTAGGTCTAATTCTCTCTTCCAGTGTTTCGTTATGACACGACGCGGAGAGCGGATATCAATGATGGCAACAATGAGATTCACCGTCATGGTTTGTGGCACAATAGAGTTGAGATATACTGTATTGGGTATATCTTTAAGATCCGTAATGCCGCCTTGAATATGTGGCCTCGCAGCAGGGGTTTCTCTCTCGTCGCTTGTCGCAATGGAGGTATCTGTGCTTACAGTCCACAGACCACTGTCTAAGGCAGACTCTCCGGAGAGGGCACCTGGTGCAGATACCTCCGATGTTTCATGTACTGTAAAAGAATGGTCGTAGAACTGAGAGAGTTCTGAATCCTCTTGCTCGGATGCGCATTTGTCAGCCGATGTGGCGAGGTCATGGGTTGTAAAGAATCGAGTCCCTCCAGTCATCACCTGGGAAGGCTTGCTTTGAGTAGTCTCTGGGACAATTGGTGCTGACAATAATCTCCATTTGACCGGCGTGCTACCTGAAAACACTCCGAATCTCTCACGGCATCCCTTGGAGTCTTCGAAAGGAGGTAAAGATTCGCTGAGCAAGTCTCGTTCATCCCATCGTAGACTCGAAAACGTGGGAGCACCCATGAGGAAGATGGTCCTTGGAGGCATAATTTGGGCTGTCTTAGTGGAGTCCAGCCATGGTATCGTAATGTGCGGTTTTCGCTCCTCTCGCTTGTATAGATGACTGAAAAATATATAACTGCTGCGGTTACCAGGTATCAGCTTGCCTGTGAATGGACGAATGATAGCCACGTATATAGATTTATATTTATATAGCAGGTAAATAGTGAGTAGCTCTGAGAGATGGTTTATGGTGACGTTGGCTGGCAACTTGTTAAGTCATACTTTTCAGTACGCATTTGGTTCGGCAAAAGGCCAGAATATGCGGGGATTTGAGACCTTCAAGAGATGATAGACACACAATGGCCTAGATTGCCGCCAGCTGATCCGTACGGTGTTACCCCATAAGTTTGGAAAATGGCTAGCGCAGGTCTGCATTCCGAAAGTAGAATGGAGTGAGATGTACCTATGGAAGGGAGGAATAATACCAGCACGTGATGAGTCATACGGCAAGGCATTGACGCCACAATGGCCAGTCCCGACAATTGGCTTCGCCGCCGCCTCCTCCGACTTGGGAGACAAGTCATCGTCAGATCTCTCTTCTCATCATCTGTGTTCAATCTGGGAGGTGCTTGCGACATCTGAGCAATATTCAGTATTTTTACCCTTCTCCCTAGTGTTTCTCACCGTCCATTATTTCGAGGGGGTTTCTCTTGTGATCTCGCGGCCAAGCGCCGCTTTCTTACTCCGAATATGGCCTCTCAACTTCCGATCCTCAAGCCGGTAAGGGTTGCTGCATATGCCTGCTAGAAGTACATATCTGATAACTGGCCCTGTTAGAATGTGTCGGCATCCGGATCATGGCCATCGATGTCGAAAATCTTGAAGTCTCCCCTGCATCGCACCGGGCAGTCTTTCGCAGCAACAGGCTCCGCAATCCAGGATTCACGACGACGCCTGCACACGGAGGTTAGTCTTCTTTGTCGGACGGATCCAAACTTAATGATATTACGGAATATGTTGATGTTGATACCATGTCAGTCTTTTGCGCGCAAGTCGTCGCCTTCTGAGGCTGTCGCCATTGGAGTTTACAGCGCACCAGTACATCGATTGCCACGGTCTCTGTTCAGCAGTAAGCGCAATCCTCTCTCGTCCTCATGGATATATCTGACAGTGGTGCTTTTAGAAAATTCTATACTTACTCCTTCGTCCATCACCGGCCGTCATTGCCACCCATTGGCTGCCAAGACCTATTCGACATTGGCGCTACCGCTGAATCGTATCCGCAATGTTCCTATTCCAAGTACCCTACAACAACAACGCTATATCTTTGGAGGTCCGTCCCATAGTTTGCTGGCGCAGAAGGAAAAGACGGCGAACAACAACCCCAATAGCGCCAACGCCCAGAATGCGTTTTATCAAGCCCTTCTTCGAGCCAACATGCCGGCTATTGTAATCGAACGGTACAGAAGCGGGCACTTTTCGAGCAATGCAGTTTCGGAACAAATCTACCTGAAAGCTTTGGAGCGTGTTGGTGGGGGTGTCTCAGCCCCGGCTGCAAATCTCAACCAAGGTCTGCGTTCTGATCAGATTCAAGCCGTCGGACAAGCTGTTGCAGCTCAGAACCAGGGCGGACAAATCGGGATTTCTTCTAAACAGTCTGGAACCGGTGCGAAAGAGGCCCCTCTGTATGTTGTTGTGGAGGAGTCCCTAGGGAGTGCCGTGTTTCGCTGGGTTAAGTTCATTGTTCTCTTCTGTGCTTTCGCCTACGCGTCGATGATCGTACTCTCAATTGTCCTCGAAACAACTGGCGTTCTGAAGAATATCAAAGGCCCTCATAGCAACGAAGCGCAGCCGGAGCACCAAACTGTCCGCTTTAGTGATGTTCATGGTTGTGATGAAGCAAAGGATGAGCTCCAGGAACTAGTGGAGTTTTTGCTGAACCCGGAACGATTTTCTTCACTCGGTGGCAAACTACCCAAGGGAGTTTTGCTTGTTGGGCCTCCGGGAACTGGAAAGACTCTGCTAGCCCGTGCCGTTGCAGGCGAAGCCGGTGTCCCTTTCTTCTACATGTCAGGCTCTGAGTTCGATGAAGTGTATGTCGGAGTTGGCGCCAAACGGGTCCGTGAACTTTTCAACCAAGCGCGAAGCAAATCTCCCGCGATCATTTTTATTGACGAACTTGATGCCATTGGTGCAAAGAGGAATGAACGAGATGCTGCCTACGTGAAACAGACCCTGAATCAGCTCCTGACCGAACTCGACGGATTCTCTCAGTCTACCGGTGTTATCATCCTTGCCGCAACCAATTATCCTGAATTGCTTGACAAGGCCTTGACCCGTCCTGGTCGATTTGATAGAAAGGTCGTGGTTGACCTACCAGACGTTCGAGGACGCATGGACATCCTGAAGCATCATATGAAGAATGTGCAGATCAGCACTGATGTTGATGTAGCAGTGATCGCTCGTGGTACGAGCGGCTTCTCTGGTGCTGACTTGGAGAATCTAGTCAACCAAGCCGCCATTTTCGCCAGCAGGAATAAGCAATCTAAGGTTACTCCAAAAGACTTTGACTATGCCAAGGATAAAATCATCATGGGTGCAGAGGCTCGCAGCAGGATTATCCAGGATAAAGACAAGCTTCTGACCGCCTACCACGAGGCGGGGCATGCTTTGGTTGCCTACTTCTCGCCGTCTTCTATGCCTTTGTACAAAATTACCATCATGCCTCGAGGAATGTCCCTAGGTTCAACGCATTTCTTGCCGGAAATGGACATGGTCTCCAAAAACTATGTCCAGTATCTTAGCGATATCGACGTCTCCATGGGCGGTAAGGTGGCTGAGGAGCTGATCTATGGGGAAGACAAGGTTACTAGTGGTATCTCAGCGGTACGTTCACAACGCCTGAATTTCTAAGCTTCAGGGCAGTCGCTAATGTGTGCAGGACCTCGCGAGTGCGACACGGACAGCCTTCACGCTCGTCACGCGTTTCGGCTACTCCAAGAAACTTGGAAACGTCGACCTGTACGCCAACTACGATAGCCTATCTTCTGAAACGAAGCAGGAAATCGAAGCTGAAGTCCGGCGGTTGGTCGAGGAAGCTCGCCAGCGTGCCACCAACATTTTGACCGAGAGGAGACATGAACTAGAGTTGCTGACAAAGGCGCTGATTAAGTATGAAACACTGACCAAGGAGGAAATGGAGAAGGTTCTGAGGGGCGAAACTCTCGACAGACTTGTCGTGCCGGCCGATGCGCCTATGAAACTACCTGAGCCTATAAGTGCGACGAACCTGAGCCCGAACCAAGGCGTGGAAGATTCAGGGAACCGTGCGTCTGCAGAATAGTCTTTTCCTCGTTCTATATCTCTTAGATTCACTTTCCCTTGTTGTTTTATACTTGTATTTGTTCGATAGTGACTGAAACGACCCAAGCCCATACATAGCATGTTGGTAGGAGAGAAAGCAGGCATCTCTCAACTACTGTACTGTACAACTAGCGAAAACATGAGAAGTTCTGCATACACATCCACATCTACTCCGTACACTCGACCTCTCTCTCAGGGCACATCCACCTATATCTAGAAATGGAAACCAGAAAAGAAGCTAGAAAGGAGCCTAAAAGGCTGCCGTGGTGCAGAATTCTCGATGCCTGAGGCATAAACACGAGCGTCTACCCCGAACTCTGGAATGCGGGTAATTGATAGAGTTATTAATAGTCGGGAGAACTCAGTCCGATAATTACACAGCACATTGCGCCAAGGCGAGCCCAGGAGATTGGATTATCTGGAGGAGAATGGCGAGAGCCGAAGGATTAATCTGGGAGGAAGGACAAAACTTCCATAATTTCTCCGTGAATCAGAGGTCGGGCAGAGACTGGGGGGAGTACATGGGTCTAGATTTGCAGCAGGGGAAATTTAAGACTGTCAGGTGCACAGACGATCAGGACCCAACATCGATAGTTAGCATCTCTTGACGACCAGGTGACCGGGAAAGAGGAACGGGGCCCGGCAGGGGTTCCTGATCGGTTTGACACAGCTGGCCTTCTGGAAATCCCGATTCATGGGCGGATGTGCAGGGAGAGCTATCTAGTCGGCGATAGTCTTCTGCAGGGAAAATTGGACGAACAATCATGTGAGGCGCCGCCGCGAGGGCCGAGACCTGCAGTTCTCATAAAGCGGAAGGCGTGCCGGGGAGCCAGGGGCCTGAAGGACTGGCTAACCTTCCCAATGTGGGCAGTATAAAGATGACAGGCATTGGGATTCGTAACTGAAGCCAGGGGAAAGATGTTTGGAGGCAGCGCAGAATGGTCGTCTGATCAGAAAAAAAGAGGGAAACGAAGAGCCTGGAATTGAAGCGCAAATAGCAGCAGAGGGATCGCAGTTGGGCTTCCCCACGCCCCCACCTTCTCCGTCATAAATCCTTGAATTCCTGATAACTGTAGAATCCAGATTATTCCATCGTCGCGGTCCGGAGGGCGAGCAGCGGATGTAGTCCCAAGCAGGTACGTTGCTAGAACGCTTGGAGTCGATCCCTGACTGTCTGGAGCTGGACGGTGGACTGTGTCCACTGCCTGCTACTAAAGAGGCCTCTTCCCCCTCCTCTGCCCCTCCTCGAGTCTCTCCAGCCGGTTTCCTCAGCCTTCCTTTCGATGATCTCAGCTGTTGTTTGTCAGTGGTTGCCAGTAAGAAGCAAAGTGCGAACAGTAATCAAGCCTTAATCACTCCCCTCGACTCCCCACGACTCTCCGATTTATTCTCTTCAGCCGTTCTTGCTTGCTGCCTGTTGTCACTGTTGTCTCTGTTGTCATCGATTGACTGCTTGATCCTCGTCGCCACTTTTGCTCCCCGAATCACTCAGGGTGTCGTTGAACCAGGTTGCGGGCTCCCCACAGTCTCCCAGTTCTTCTCTGCCTACGTCACCATCCGCATTGCGTTCATCTTGGCCTCTTCTCTACCTTTCTCGCCTACTCTCCCCTCCTCTCCTCTCCTACGTCTTGTCAAAACCTCACTTGTCCTTTCCAAACCGTAGCTCAATTCCTGCCAATTCCTGCCTGCTCAACTCTCCGCTCTGTTGTAACTACTGTCGATTCGGGAACGTAATCGTTCTATCTGTCGGTTTTTTGTCCCACCTCCACCTCTCCACTCCTCCTCGTTCCCCTCGTCGATTTCACGAGAATTATCACAGCAACCATGCGCAAGAACCCTTTTGACATGTCTGAGCTCGACGCCGAGATCGAGGCCAACGAAGAACAGCATCATCAAGTCCGCATCCATGCCCGCCAATCAATTGACGGCGAACGGTCGTTGTTGCAGGATGAGGAGCGTCGGCAAGACGACTTGAAGGATCGCTTCATTGGTGCCATTGACCAGGGTACTACGAGTACGCGGTTCATTATTTTCGACTGCGTGGGCAATCCCGTTGCCAAATACCAGGCGGAATACCGCCAACTCCACGAGCATTCAGGGTATAACTCTCATGGTTCCGACTCGCCTGCCATTTTGCTTGCTAACGTCTCTTTCCCTCGCTTAGATGGCACGAACAAGATCCCTATGAGATGGTAGATTCCGTCTACACATGTATTGAAGAGGCCATGAAAACATTCCTCGCCCTTGGTCATTCTAAGTCAGATATTGAAGCAATCGGTCTCACTAGCCAACGTGAGACAGTCCTCTGCTGGGATTGGGAAACTGGTGAACCTTTGTGTCCCTCGATTGCTTGGCCCGATACCCGAACAAAAGCCCTTGTTCGAGAATTGAAAGCACAAAAAGGCGCCGATGAACTGAAGGATATTTGCGGTCTGCCACTATCCACATATCCTTCATCTGTCTCATTGGTCTGGCTACTCCGCAACAACGAGGCCGTAAAACAGGCGTACGAGGAAGGACGACTTGCTTTTGGTACTGTCGACTCATGGCTCATCTACAACCTGAACGGTGGTCTAGAGGGTCGCCACCACGTAACGGATGTGACCAATGCCTCTAGAACCATGTTGATGAACCTCGAAACGCTCGATTACGATAAGCGACTTCTGGACTTCTTCGGGTTGGACCCGAAAAAGATTCGGCTGCCCAAGATTCTTCCATCCTCTGACCCTGAGGGTTTCGGATATGTACGGTCAGGCCCCTTAGAAGGAGTTCCGATCACTAGCGACCTTGGAGATCAGTCTGCGGCGCTTGTTGGCCACTGTGCGTTTACTCCGGGCATGGCGAAGAATACCTATGGTACTGGATGCTTCCTCCTGTACAACGTTGGCGAGAAACCGGTTATTTCGAAGCACGGTTTGCTCGGTACTGTTGGGTTTCAACTAGGAAAGAACCGAAAACCCGTGTATGCACTTGAAGGAAGTGTGGCCGTCGCTGGTAGTGGTGTTTCATTCCTCATGAACAATATGGGCTTTTTCCGAGACTCACGTAAAGTGAGTGACTTGGCAGCAATGGTTCCAGACAACGGAGGGTGTGTCTTCGTCACAGCCTTCAGTGGTCTCTTTGCGCCGTACTGGATTGATGACGCCAAGGGAACAATTTGTTAGTATATCCTCAAATACTTCTTCGGCTGTGACTGACCAGGTTCAGTTGGAATCACGCAACATACCCAACGTGGTCATATCGCACGCGCGACTATGGAAGCAGCCTGCTTCCAAACCAAGGCCATTCTCGACGCCATGGAGATGGACAGTGGGCACTCGCTCTCTCAGCTCGCCGTCGACGGAGGAATGAGCAACTCGGATATCTGCATGCAGGTGAGTTGCGAACTCATTTTCGTGCTATCAATATAAGATAAGCTAACTTCTTTGCCTCAGACCCAGGCAGACATCATTCAAATTCCCGTCGAACGACCGGCCATGCATGAGACGACAGCGCTGGGCGCAGCAATAGCTGCCGGCTTCGCCATCGATATCTGGAAGGAATTTGACGAACTTAAAAACATGAACCGCGCCAACCGAACCACGTTCACCCCCGCAATCTCCCGCGAACAAAGCCAGAAGATGTATAAGCAGTGGACGAAAGCCGTCGAGATGTCTCGCGGTTGGGTGGACACCAAGGAGATGGGAGGTGACGACGACTAGACGATTGTCTCTCCTCTTTCATTCCCTGTTTCTATAATGATACATCCCGTCGAGCCGGTGAATGGACATCTTCCAATAAGCTCGACCGCCTTTACATCGCCTGCGTTGTACCTCTCCAAGCTCGTCCTTTCAACAAACGATTCAAGAGCCGAGTTGAGCCGACATGACACTTCTCCCGCTTCTCTGTATATTCGCATGATTCTTACGATTGAGCGTTGTCTATTCGTTTTTTCTCTTACCTTTTCCTTTTCCACTGTTTTACTTGGTTCGGTTAGAACATGGTTTTTGGGGGATAAGATACTTGCTTTTTGCCTGCCTTGACTGGCAGACCTGACTTCTTCCGGATTGATGGATTTCTTCCCCATCCCTCCGAGACATGAATTATACATTAGATAGGTACATAAAGGATAAATAAAAAACTATAATCTGGAACGAGTATCTTCTTGCCGCAAAGTAGCATTATCGCGAGCCATTGCTCGAAGCCTCAAAACAGTCGGCTTCTTGATTTCATTATCTATAGCGCGAAAATAATACTAAGAAATGGGTATCTTTATTATACAGCAAACAACAAGTCTAGAGCTATGCCACAGGATGGGTTTCCTGAACCCTATCTCCCAAGAACATACGGCAAGCCTGAAACGCTCTCCGTCCGCGCATCAGCCAGCCGAATCACGCTCCCGCCACTCAGACTCACACTCGCACTCCCGGACGCAGAACCCGACCGGGATGCCGAGCGTAGACTCATTCCCGATCCCGCGTCCACGCCCGAACCAGAGCCATTCGACCGGTCCGGGTGCAGCGAATGCGCCGAATGCGTTGAGGGGGTTCTGGCGCCCGCGCGGGGCCAGTATATTGCATTTTCCGATACATCGCCGGCGTCAAAATCAATTAGACTCTGACTCAGACTGCGACTCTGACCTGGAGGTGGCCGCGAAGCGGGCTCGAGATTCGAATGCCCGCTCGTATAGTTGTACGTATGGTCATCCCCATGAACCGGATGAGAACGAGTGCCAGAGCGAGACTGGGGCTGGCGACGGCGACGGGGCGAATCGATATTGATATTCACAGACCCAAGTGTGTCCGTCTCGGTCGTCTCGCCCTCTTCGTCTGACGGCCCAATTACTGACTCAGTTTTCGAGCCAAAGAGGGAGTGTTCATATGCGCTTGTGTTCCGCCTCGAATTCCCCAAGTCACCATCCTCGTTGTAGTCATGCATGTCCAGTAACAGCCGGTGTTGCTCCTGATCAAACCGCATGCCCCTTAAGACATCCGCAAAAACACCCATCAGCTCGCGGAACTCGTCTTCGTATAGCTCCTTTCCGGAGAACCGAGCACGCTCGTATAAGGCCAGAAATTCCAATCCTGTCTCTGGCGGGTGAAGGATTGAGAGCGAAATTAGGTGGTTGATGTATTTGCGAAGGGACATTGTGCCGGGGCGCCGGAGGATGGCGACGATGCGAGTATCTGGAATGCGGGACGCTTCATCACCTTCACCTGTCTGACTCTGATATGAAGGATGGACTGTCAAGACTGGATCGGGAGGCGCAAGGGAAACGGCTTTCGCTTCGATGAGATGGGGCAGTTCGCGGACGACGGTGCGGTAGCATAGGCTTGGTGTATATGTCTGCGCGTCTCCATCTGACGTTCCCTGATCCGGCGCAGATGCCGATAACGATGACTCCGGCGCTGACCATCCTGGATGTTCGATGACTCCCCACGGCGGGTTCACGGGGTCAACATCGTAGTCGAATCCCCTAAGTAAGCCTTCTCTTTCCTCATTGTCGCCTGCGCCAGAGTCCGCGAAAGCCTGTCCGTCCCCATCCACATCTCTTGGCCCATTTGCACCGCTACCGCGACCTAGATTCCTCGGCCTTGCCCCCCTGGCAATAAGTGCGCTCCTTCCTAACCCCTCAACAACAAGCCGCCGCACACTTTTGCTCACATCCTCCTTCTCGACTGGTATCCAGGCTTTAGGGATCCCTCCTAAAACGCTACGATTCGTGTAGATGCGCGTCGCGTAGATCAGAACCGCAAGCAAGAATGTCACGACGTACCCGCCTGTTATGATGAAGATGTTTGTGAGGCGGTGCGTCACGTAGCATTGGTAAATCGCGTCGGCGGGGGTCAGGAGGATCAGACACAGAAGGATTATAGAAAGGAGGGTGAAGACTGTGTAATTTAGGAGGCGTGTGATGGTGGTGCCGTTGCGAATGCGAGTCGCTAGATTTGAGTTTGGGAGTGCATTTGATCGTGATGGTAGCATTTCAGTTGTTTTGGTTCCTTACATCTCATCTGGAACTGAAGAGGGTGAGTTTCATTGTGCATGGGATGTCATTCCGTTGATGCGACGCTTCTTGCGTCGTCGACCTAGTTAAGGATGACGGAGATGCGGACGGCTTGATTGCGGCGGTGGCTAGCACGTGACTTATAGTTTATTGCAATCGGAGTATAAAATAAGGATAATCTCTAGAAATAAAAATGCCTACCATCTATAACCTATCACAATGTAATGAAAATGCACTAATCCTCGATAGCCTGCTCGTCCATTGCTGTAGGTTCATAGTGCTCCCCCCTAGCACGACGGATAACCCGCTCAATACCATCAAGACCCATCTTAAGAACCTCCAATTTCGGGCCGTAACTTAAGCGGACAAAGTGATGGCAAGGACTGTCGAACAGGTCACGTCTCTTTGCCGGGTTCAAGTCGAAGAAGATTCCTGGCACGACAATGACCTTCTCGCTAAGAAGAGCGTTGAAGAAGTTCAGACCATCGGATATGTTGGCTTCTTTGGGGAGCGGCGGGTCAAGCGAGGTCAGGTCGAGCCATATGTAGAAGGTTGCTTGCGGGACGTCCTGGATGCGGAAGCCGATCTCGCGAAGACGCTTGAGGACGAAATCGCGTTTCTCGCGGAAGTGGCTTTGCAGGGCCTTCATCTCCTGATGTACGAGGGACGGCTCGAGCATGGGGATGGCCGCTTCTTGGAAGGGAACGTTGGCGCCACCGTCGAGGTAAGAGCCTGCGGAGCCCAGGGCGTCGATGAATTCCTTGGGCCCGACAACCCAAGCGATACGCCAGCCCGGTAGGCGGAAACGTTTTGTGAGACCGTCGATAAGGAGGACGTCTATCTTCGTCAGTATCTCTCAAAGCCTGCCAGACGGGGCCATCATACCATCTTTGTTCACGTCAACGACATTCGCGGCACCGCTGATGGTCGTCCCGTCACAGTCGGTGGTATAGTTGTAACCGCCATAGAACTCGTCAAGGATGAGAGTAGCGCGATCTCGACAGATGTCCTGAATGTGGGCCAACTCGTCGCCGGAGATAAAGTGTCCGGTAGGGTTACGCGGGTTAGAAGTCAGGATGACCGACGTTCCACGAGCAATTTCCTCCGCGATCTTATCAGGATGGATGTGGTAGTGATCTTCCTGGGCGAGCGGCATCGGGATGGGAGCAATGTTCTTGAACAGACTCAACATTTCCGAGTACGCAGAGTAGTCGGGAATGGGGAAAGAGAGGTATGAGTTGCCCAAAATGGCCGCAATTCGGATCAAACCCGCACGTCCACCGGGGACAATGCACACATTCTCCCAGGTATATTGGCTCTCCTTGCCTTGGCGGTAGTGCTCATTGTATAAGCGGGCGACAGCGGCACGAAGAGGCTTGATACCGGCCGTTGGGCCGTATTCTCGAGCGGCAGACGTGATGGGGATGGTTTCAGGACGGGGAAAGCTGCCTTCGATCTCGTCGTCAGCTTCAGGAGCACCCTGGCCGAGATTGGCCCAGCCCGAAGGGTCTTCTAAGAAGCCGTGTTCAGAGGCACGTTCGGTACACCAGACAACTCCGGTAGAGGCGCGGGACGCGTCCAGGCCCGCATGGGGACGGTGACCTTCGTGGGCGGTTCGAAATTGACGATGGGTTTCAGACTGGAGTTCTGGCGATGGGTGTTAGTCTGGAAAAAGAGTAAAATAGACATTCTGGTGTATTAATTCGGAAAAGCAAAGAAGCCAAGACACGCACCGTTGTTTGATAGCTCCTTGCCCACCGAGAAGCGTCGGTTGGAGGGGCGCAGGATGCTCACGCGGCGTCCGGAGAAGGACATGACGGAATGAAATATAGAACTCAGAAAGGTGAGCTGAAATCGTCTAAAGAGATGGCGAGGAGAGCAATAATAATTGAGGAAGAACTTGGAGAAGAGAAAGTGGATATTCAGAGAAGCGACAGCTTTTATAAGACGAACAGCAAGCACTTTAGTGAAGAACCGAGTCAGGGACAAGGACAGCTCAGGGCATCAGGTCTATTCAATTCTAATCGCGCATCGACCGCATTGCCCAGTAGTTTTTCCCGTTGGGCGTCCAGCTGGAGCAGAAAATGCCTCATTGCGACCGTCTCCTGAGACTCCTGAGTCCTGACCACGTCTTCGTGCTATCTAAGCCTTCCCAGATCGTGCAGCAAGAACCTTGTCAAGATCCTTCCGATCGGCTGGGCCCGTCCGACTCGGAGAGTATCCGAGTCCGCCAGGAATGGGATGCTAGGTCGGTCCTGTCTGGAGTTCAGCTTTATATACATTATACAGTCTCTCAAGTCTCTCTTTGCGCCAAAACATCACATAATACTGGGTATTTTTAGAAAGCCACGTTTTTGCTTCTTCAAGCTGAGACCAGCGCCGAATCAGAGAGCGCGCTGGCCTCATGAAAAGTATAAATCAAATTTTCTCTCCACCGCCTGTCCGCCTCAATTGCAACGTCACGGATCTATACGGAGCGAATCATCTGAAGTATTCGACTTATCTGACTTTTCTTTTCATTATCTTAGCTGAACCTCTTCAAATGCAATAAGCAAGTCTAATCCGTAGTCAAATCAACAAAAGTCACCGCAGTTTCAGCCCGCCGACAAGAAGAAGATCCAGCCCTAACAATGCGAGAACACTATACATCGCCTCATCTGGGAAATCTGCGGGAAAACGTGCAGCGTTATACATACATCATGCAATCATAGTCCGTGGACTTGGGAATGCGGCAGACCGCCAAACACGAATAAATGGGAATTAGATGGAACAAGATGAAACAAACATCATCATAGGCATGAATCCCTTGGAAGGAAATGGTCAAACATCGAAACCAAAAATCCATCAAATGTTCGTAAAAATGGATATGACTTCAGACCTCCAATTAGTTCTCTCCCGAACGCTGTGAGAGTTGAAGGCGCAGCTTCGGACAGATTCTCAAGCCAATCCAGTTGGGAGTAATGAGCGGGCGAAATGCTAAGTAGGAGGTAACGAAGGCTATGTCTCTTCCACCGTTTCGGCACATTTGAAACTTTCTCGGAAGAGCAATCTCAGCGGAAGCTGAGATAGGAGGGGATTAGAGATGGGTGCAAACGGCGTGGTCTAATTCTCGATCGGTTGGCAGAAAAGTTGAATCTCGCCGACTTGACCTCGTGCAAGCTCCTCGCGATGCTGTTCTTTCCATTCTACGAAGGCGAGTTGAACGGCCTCGTCGCTGTCAATTGTCACAAAGTCGCCGTCCTCGTCTTGGTAACGTAAACGGACCGTCTTGCTGCCAATTGAGCGGTTGGTAAATCTGGCGAGTTTGGCGTCAACCCGGTCGGTAAGCGTACGGAATCCGATATTGCTGGAAATAACCAGTGTTACATAGTTCTCGTCAAAGTTGACTTTGGCCTTCAATTGGGTTGGCATAAACGGCTCCTCCTCGGGTTCGTGGCTTAATGGAGAAGTTGGCTGATCTGAAAGAGGCGCGGCCGCTCGCCCATCGGAGTACTGAGGCTCATGAAAGGCGTGAGAAGTATTGGTTCGAATTGGAAGAGGTTGATTAGTCGGGGAGTTGTTCTGGCTCCGACTGACGGGCGCCTTCATGTTGGCCATATGAGCAGGAATAGGGGGGACGGGCACGTTGTCAACTGTTTGCATTGTGTGAGCACCCATGTACCGACGCGATTCAGGATTGTGATGGTGAATGTCCGGGCTGCTCGCAGAACGCATTCTCTGAGACGCGCTGTTCGATGATTGGTTACTACCTGACATTGGAGGCAGGGACGGGCGTTGAGCACTCCGCCCATTTGGTGGTGCCCCATTAAAATAACCCGAGTTAGAACCGTCCCTAGACGTGGCGCGAGAAAGGGCAGGGGCTGTGTATCGGTTATTGTCGTCGCCCCATGGGGTGACCGGGGTTAGCTGGCGATTGTAAGGGTATCCAGCCGATTGTGAGCTCGACCTGGCGGACTCGGTAGGAGAGAAGTATGAGTTGCCGTTTCTCTCTCCTGGCGACATACTTCCACCAGGGAACTGTGTGTGTACTGACAAAGTCGAGTCAGGCATTGCTGGGTAACGGGGTCGGCTAGTGGAAAGTGGAGGACCAGAGCTACCACTTCCACCTGTCGCAGATCGGGTTCGAAGACTTGTACTCGAAGCATTGCGACTCATAGGAAATTCGGAGAAGAAGGCTGCTTCTTTCGTGGACTGCTCTTCAACATCATATTCTTGCTGGTAAGGGTTGGGGATGTTGCTCAAAGATTTCATGTAGGTAAATTCGGAATCGGATGTGCCGGTATTGCGGGCACTGCGTTGCTCCGCTTGTATTTCCCGTTGTGTATTGATATCCTTGTACCATTTACGCATTGTATCCTCATTCTGATAGCGGATAATGAAGTTATCCACCACACCAGGGTCCCCTTTCCAGAAGATCTGAATGCGATAAGAGCCTAACAGATATTTGTTACCATGAGGGGGTTCGCACTGGTAATGATCTTCGGCTTACCTGGTTTTTGGAGCCAGACGATATCGGTGACGTTCGCCATGTAGATGCGGCCTTTGAGCACGAGCCGGGGCTTGCCCTTGCTGGTATTCGGCTTATCTTTACTACCACCAACCAGTCTTGATTTCTGCTTGTTAGGGTTTATGTCCTTGCAGCAAAGCAGGATTCGTTCAAAGAGATAGATGTGGTACTGTAATCGCGGACATATTAGCAAGTGTTTCGATATAGAGATCCAAGCTGTCATCGCAAGGCGGACTGTGGGGTGAAACATTTGCTCACCTCTCTTTCTGAATCTTTATTGTTGTCGTTCTTGATCACCGTGAATGTGCCAAATCGAAGCAGTTCACCGAATGTCTCAATCTTCAGGGCTTTCCAGTCATCCACACGTTCGTCCAGTTCAATGAATGCAGCGGCAAGTTGCTCCTTATCAATGGCGTCGTTTGCGGCATCTAGTACGGACTGGATAGAGTCGATGGCGCGCGAAATATCGGCTTGAAGGTCTGGGTCCTCGATCTGCTTACGCAGTTCCTGGTAACGAATAATCAGTAACGAACCAAATAAAAGTAGCTACTCAGAGATACTAACAGAAAGCATCAGAGGATACTTGGTCAAGCGCTGGAATGGCTTCACGAAGAAACCATTGAGTGTTGCAGGTTGCGCGACCATCTGCTGGAGATCAGGGGAGCGCGGCGCAGCCTGAATTTTGTCCCATTCCTTCTGACAGGTCTTATCACAGCGCATCTGGTTTGCGATAAACGGCTCGTACTGGCGAAAAGCTTCTTCGTGTTGGATAAACAATTCACCCCAATTTTGCTGTTCTTCTGGTCGCGCATAGTGTTGTTCGAGTCTGATGAGAAACCGCTGGGAGAAATCAAGCAGGTTGTTCAAATTCAAGAATATTTGATGACTAGCATCACCGGTGAGAGCTCCAGTATCCTCCAACTCCTTCTTGAGCGCTTGCAGGTTCTGAAGATGGTGAACATAGTCGCGCTCTGTTTCCAGTAACTCCTTCAAGATGTGTTCTCGTTTGGTAAGCTTCCTTCCTGCTGCTGGCGCGGCCATGGCGGTATCGGACGGTTTCTTCAGCTGGCCTTGAATCTCTAGGATGTCCAGAACCCGATTTACCATCTTTATGACCTTGGTGAAGCCGATTGTGTTCTCGCCGTACAAGTCTGTGATGAGGAAGCATTCTTGCTGAGGAAACGCCATTTCTTGGATGGCGGCCTGGAGGAATTTAAAAGTGGCGGCCTTTGGACGCCTGGCCTCGGGAACCTTCGAGGTGTCAATTTCCAGGGGCGCGCCTGGATCGGAGGCGTTGTAGATGGCCAGTAGGGGGTAACCATGTCGGAGGTAATTCCAGAGCGAAGCGACGGGATCGGAGTTCCCCTGTGCCAAATCTTGTTCTTCCATCTCTCGCAGGTACGGCTCGAAACCGGGAACTTCTGCGAGTCGCTTTTTGAGGTTGACACAGCTTTGATAGATACCCTCATTGCCGCGGCGGTTGATGATGTTGTCCTCGGCGACGGGGCCGCCGGGGTTAAGGCCAGCGGTGTCGGCCATTGCGACGTCCACCGACTGGGCCCTTTAGGAAGAGGAGGAGGGGGAGAGGCGGCTGATCGACTAGCGATAGGGTATGGGTGGTTCAAATCTGCGCAGCAGACGAAGAAAGGACAGAAAAAGACGGAGTAGTGGCGGCCAGCGGAGGTTGTACGATAGTTGTCGTCAAGTCAAGCATGGATTACTGAAGAACGCCGCCGCGTTGAGCCAGTGGACCGATGCGGGACGGATGGCGCAAGCGAGCAGCTAAGGAAGGGAGTGGAGATAGCGGTGCTCACTGGCGATGGTGGTGGTCACCGGCACTGAGCAACAATAGTGATTAAGCTCGACGGTACAGAGGAAAGTAGGTTGGAAGAAGGCTATAGTTACCTCGGAACCAAGAAATGCAATTAGAAATCTGGTCACAGCCTTGTTTCACCCTTGCTGGCCAGCTTAAGGCCGGGAGAGAATTATCGAAAGCGATCCCTAAGAGAGAAGGGGAAAGTGTGGGGTTTGGCGCTGCAGTGAGCCTGGAACCCTGAGGGGGATCGGAAATTCAGGACAGAAGATCCGTCTTGCTATTGAACAAAGGGGGAAAGAATGTAGATTGGGCTGTAAAGACGCACAGAACATTAAATCATGATAGACAGGGCGATGCGGTTGAGAAGAAGAGACGAGAATGGGGACGGGCGAGAAGTCGCAGTGATTTGACCCCAAGGGAGCACAGATCGTGAACCTGAAATTCCAGGCATCAGGGGTCAGATCGCATTTCACGTTGGACACCGGAGGGAGAGTACAGTAATAACACAAGGTCAGAAACTATACATCTACCTAGAATCTACTTCGTTGACGAGGCAAGATGGTTGACGGTCTGATTTGTCTAACGTCTTTGCATCTTGTATACGTGTTTTCGACGTGGTGTTGATCTATCCCCGCTTACTACGGAGTCCCCTCCACTGCTTATCACCTTCACGGCCAACTCCGTAGCCTCTTCAGTAATACTCCGTATTGAGACAACCTTTTGCAGTGCAGTCTATAAAGTAGCGTACAATCTGCATTCTGCGCGGAGCCAAGCTGCGGTTTCAGGCGCTAGAGTCCCGGGTCAACGGCTGCTAGAGGAAACGCTGGAGGAACCTTAACTTGGGAAGCTCATGCAGGGATGCGCTTCAGGTTAACATTGGCGGGGCATGCACTGCAAACAGGCCAGCCTAAAAGTTTCAGGCCGGAGACGAAGTCTGTAATAGTGCTGCACATCTGCTTGACCTCCGGCTGAACAGTCTCAAGTATGGAGGAGGGGCTTTGTCCCCTATTCTTGTTAACCTTCCACCCGGTAGATATAGTCGGGGACTCGGGGACTATGACAGCACACAAGGATTCTCAGGCTGAGTCACTGCCACTCTGCTTCGAATTCTTTTTCGTAAAAGTAATTGGATAGTCAGCGTTGTGTCACAAGGGCGAGATGCCTAAGCATTCAATAGTAGTAGGATAGGTCGATGATTTGAATCGTGATGATGCTGGAATGCAATGTTTGTTTTGATGGGCTGGAAACCTGGAACTGAGTGCCAACTCTTCAGCATCCGCGCGGGCATCCACCTCGCACTCTTTTCCTCATTCTTGCGCGTCTCGTATCGCCTTCCAACCACAACCATTCCCCCTTGAATATCCGAAACAATCGCTTCCTCGGGAACTCGCGTGCTCAGCATTCAGAAACGGACCGGGGGGTGCACGACTGCATCATTACCCACCGCCTTAGGCAGAAGCTGGCGCTCAACTGAGGCTCTGAGCGGGAGGGATATCGAGGAAACCGTGGAGGAACAGAGACGAGGCCGTTTGATCATCGCATCAAATTAAAACCTGATGGAAAGGATTCCCATGGCGAGAGATACTGATGCGTCGGACGCCCCGATCCCTCTTCGTCTCTTCCCTTCCGACCTCACCGCCCGCTCTTTGTCCGCCCCCTTCAAGGTGGATGAAGGCTATGCAGACGATACGCGAAGCCAGGCAGACAAGGAGCTCTTGCGGATACCCTCAGACGATGTGATGTCCATTCCTGATTGGGTTCTTGCTCATAGCGAGACTGAAAGAGCCGGTAAGCCACAGTCACTCCTTTCCGTGCCTGTCGTGAGCTGGCCAGTGGTCGATATGAAGCTCACGATTAGCTACTTTCCTCCTTAGAAATTGCCTATAGTCTGCTACGGACTCTGCGCACCTCTACTATTGCTGGAGTGGTGGAGCGCTTATCGCCATTATTGCATATGGACCCTGTTCTCAGACTGCCGCCGGAAATCACCGCCGAGATCTTTTCCTACCTCGACCCCCAGACTTTGATGACAGCGTCTTTGGCTTCGCGCGCCTGGAGAGATCGCATATTAGACTCCCGTCTCTGGAAAGAACTTTATATCGGTGAAGGGTGGCGTGTCGACATCGATGCGATCCGCGCATTTGAACAGGAGAATTCAGTGATCCCCTCACCCCAGTCACGGAAATCACGCTCAAGGTACGCGGATACAGATCTAGGAGAGCCCAAACTAAAGAAGCGTGTACCACCTGGCTGGCTTGACTCCCGCACCCACGGGTCGGAGGATAATGGATCAAGTACGCGTGAACTCGACCAAGACGGGCCTGCAAAGCCAGATAGGGAGGGTGACCATTTGATGTCTGATGCGGCCGATGATCGGGGCACGCTTTTCTCCCTTGAAGAGCAAGAGGCTAGGTGCAGAGCAGAACCTACGCAGGAAATACTTCACCAGAAAGCCACCGAGCAAGCACTTCCAAAATCTTCCAAATCACCTCTCCTCCTTCGAATGCCGAACGGCACGGCGAAAATCAACTGGCCCTACCTATTCCGACAGCGCAGGCGCTTGGAGGAGAATTGGACCAAAGGACGATTCACGAATTTTCAACTTCCCCACCCCGCGCATATGGAGGAAGCTCATCAGGAGTGCGTATATGCTATCCAGTTCATCGGGAAATGGCTTGTCAGTGGCAGCCGAGATAAAACTGTCCGAGTTTGGGATCTTAACACAAAAAGGCTCTGGCATCGCCCCCTGATTGGACATACGAAATCTGTTTTGTGCCTTCAATTTAACCCGAGCCCGTCCGAGGACATTATCATATCTGGAAGTAGCGACAAGAACGTCATTGTCTGGAGGTTTTCGACAGGTGAGAAGATCCATGAGATCGCCCCTGCGCATGATGATTCGGTCTTGAACCTCCGATTTGATCATCGTTATCTCGTGACCTGTTCGAAAGACAAACTTATCAAGATTTGGAATCGGAAGAACCTGTCACCGGCCGACAAGGATTATCCTAGCGTTCATCAGGGCTCGGGCGTTTCATATCCGTCATATATCGTTGACACGAGCGTGATACCCTCTCCTGTACTCGAAGCTGAAATAGCCAAGAACCATATCCGCACTCTGGCGCCATTTTCCCTCCTAATGACGCTGGTGGGTCACACCGCTGCTGTCAATGCTATTCAGATACATGATGACGAGATTGTCTCAGCCTCGGGGGACCGATTGATCAAGATCTGGAATATCCGCAATGGTGCTTGCAAGAAGACATTTGTGGGCCACGAGAAGGGCATAGCGTGTGTTCAATTTGACAGCCAGCGTGTCGTCAGTGGGAGCAATGATAACACAATCCGGATCTTTGACCACGCCTCACGCGCAGAGGTTGCCTGTCTACGTGGACACGCCGACTTAGTCAGAACCGTCCAAGCAGGCTTTGGCGACCCGCCTGGCTCAGAAGAAGCACTAAAGCTGGAAGCTCTAGCAGTTGACCGAGAATTCTGGAATGCCCAGAGATCGGGCGAAGCAGTTGATCTGGGCCCCTCTGCCTTAAGACGGGCCGGCTATATCCAAGACACAACTGGATCCCGGAATCCACGAGACATTAAGGCACTAGGCGCCTCTATCCCACCAGGAGGAGGAGGGAGTAAATGGGCGAGGATTGTCTCCGGCTCGTATGACGAGTCCATCATTATCTGGAAGAAGGACAGGAAGGGTCAGTGGGTTGTGAGCCAGAATTTGCGGCAGGCTGAAGCGGCTGCTAATGCCGCGTACGTCGCGCACTCGCATCCATCATCCTCACGGCCTGGTCCTGGCAATGCCTTCGCTCTCGCCCAGCAAGCTGCACTAGTGTCACAGAGTCAGGACCCATTAACCCATGCGCACGCAACACCGTCTACTTTCGCAGCAAATGCCATAGGGACTCAGCAAGGCAGCTCAACATCAAACCCTCCGTCTTCAGCAGCGGCCCAACAGGCAGAACCACCCCACCGCCCAACACCACCCCCAGGTCCTCCCCTAACCAACCTGCTCGCTGCCGCCAACTACTATACACACCCGCGCGCCCGGATACTTGCCCAAGCCGCAACACCAACAAGCCGAATCTTCAAGATCCAGTTCGATGCCCGCAAGATCATCTGCGCGAGCCAGGACCCGCGGATCGTGGGGTGGGATTTCGTCGGCGACGATGAAGAGCTTGCTCAGGCTTGTCAGTTTTTCACGGGGTTATAGCATCCGATTTGCTGGGGTGGGGTTTTGTTTATGCGGAATAATCGAGATAATAGTACTCTTTTAATTCTTGCATCATTGTCCTTTTTCGTCGTTTCCTATGATCATGGTGTTCATATTTAGGGTTGCTGTTATTCTATCATGAATTTTCTTTTCTCCCTGGTTGTCATGTTCTTGCATCTCCTACATAGATTCGCTGTTGTTTCTGTGGTTCTCATGTATGGGCCTTGTTTGCAAGCCTTGTACGTGCTGTTCTATCATCCACCTGTCATATTCTATTCATGCATTGGATATTATGCATTGGATATCGGAGTCATAGCGTTTGCTCACCGGGAAAATGGCCCTATCTTGCGCATTGGGGAGACCACACCCTAACTTGAAATTGACTATCTGTACTTGGGAAGATGAACGCTGTTGATTATTGATTGTTTTCGCCTGATAGCAAATATGTATAGCGATGAAGGGACTAAGAAACCAGAGTTCTCGTCTAATGTTCTATAAGTACAAAGCCCCCTTTCCAATGATCTCGCTCTAGCCAAACTGCGCCCTTGAATAAGTGTAGGTAAAGATAAGGCGACACGTATTCCCAATAGAGCACCCCGTTTTCTCTAAAAGAGTGGAAATCTGAAACGCTTATGGACCAGCAGGACCTCCAGAGGCAGGATTGGGCATATTCTGCTGAGACTCGTTAGAATTCTGTCCACGCGCAGTTACATATGTCTCCTGTGTAGTCGTGTTCATCGTCGTGTCCGTATTTGCAGCGTCTGATGGATTGAGCTCTCCTGACTCCTCTGATCCGCGGCAGCAACAGAGTGTGGACTTTGCTCGCTTTTTGACAAGCTTCCAGAGATCCGGTGGATCAGTCTCGAGATTGTTTGTCTGAGCCGTATTTGTTCTTTGCGGATCGGTTCTGGCAACAGGTTGTGACTGTGTCGGTGCAAGGTATAATGACTCTGAAAGGTTTGAAAGACCCTGCCTGATGAATCGCCATGTGGATTCTGGTACTCGAGAAACGCAGGTCTGATAAGACTCAACCCTCTTAGGAGGGGAACCTTGATTTAGCAATGAGGAATTCAGCATACCACCAGGTGGAGCTGAAGATTCGGGAGCTTGTAATCGGGTCATATTCTCCAACCAGCGCAAGTTGGCTTCGTCTTCTGTGCTGTAGTCGTCCGACGGGGAAGCATCAGGAGGGGCTGGCCCTTCAGATACCGCGTCGTTTTGTCCTGTGCCTGCTCCGTCGCACTGAGAGAGAGGCAGGTTCCCCTGATGAAATGGATGACTATCTGTTCCCTTCAGTATATTCGTACCATGGCCGCTTTGCCGTTGGGGGAAGCTTCCTAGAACAGCAGTGCCGTCTTCGGCGAAAACTCGAGTACGCGGTTGTCGATCAACCAGGGAAGGTGCGGGAGTGGGAGGAACCCGTTGGAACAGTCTGCGTAGCAACGACTCGCTACGATTTGGAACTGGATGCTGAGCCCCTATTCGAAAGTCATACGTTCTAGCTTCCTCGCTGCCAAAAGTTGGAAGGCCTGGTGGCGTGGGTGCTCGAACGGGTGGTGGATATTCCGGAAGTGTAGGGCTCACAGGCGATTCGATATTTCCTGGCCATTTTGGGGACGACGCTGTGCACACTGAATGAGGAGCGACGCTAGGACCATTCGTAGGATTGGATTCGCTGTTTTCGTGGAAATCTGAGAGATGGTCTGGTAATGACCATCCTTTCACTTCCTCACCTGCTGTTCGCAGTTTATCGGCCACCAGATGAGCACGGGGAGGTCTGCTGATTTCATCTGGACTGCATACTGAAGGATCAGGCGCTGAGCCTCCAAACTGGCGGCCTTTTGCCCGCGAGACGGAGTGAAAGGTAGCAACACTCGCTGCCATTTTGGTGTCCACGCGCTCAAGTGGGCTACCATCACTTTGGTCCCCGGTCGCCGTCTCGCTGTCGTTGTCGGTGGTTGCCCTTAGTGCATCGTATATCGAGCCTGCAGTGCTCGACTCTAAGATAGTCGAGACTGAACGTGCGCACGGTGAATCATACTTCGGGGGAAACAGTTCGGCAAGGGGGTATCGCTGGTCTTCTTCAGTTGTTTCTGGGTTGCCTGGGGCAGCCATTGAATAAATAAAGATTGTTGATGGGCGCGAGGGCGTCCACGGGATAAAGCAATATTCGTTTGGAAACAAAGTCAGAGGGGGAGCGATCTCGGGTGGCCGGCATTATTCTCTGAAGGCATTTGGTAGTAAATGAGACCCTCCATCGCGCCTTCTCCATTGAGCCGAAGTATCAGAATATGAGCAATAGAGGAAGTGTACGATTCAACGTCGATAGTCAGCCGTAACTGATCGAAATCTATGATACATATTTGTCAAGCGTGATATGTGCAGACTCGGACAAGTAGAAACCGAGAATAAAAAAACCCCCCATACTTGAGTGATGAGGTGATTAGGTAGAAGAAAAAACATGAATATATACGGAGAATGGTAGAATATTCACCGTGAACCAGCAATAAAATCAAGGCCCTGCCAGACGGCCCACTTTGATGTCGCTTACCGCGCCATCGAGCTTGGTCAATTTGTTCAAGACAAGCGTGGTGCTGAAAAGCTGCGTGGTAGCGGCCAAGGAAACCTCGACGAAACGTGAAAGCTAGAAGTAGAGAAGAAGAAACAGAAGGAAATTGCAGACATCATGACGCCGTTACAGTCCGGCTGAGGTTTGATTTGCCGCTGAGATTCGCTTGCTCCCTTTTGAGATTCCGTAATATGGCCTCGAGTTTCCTGCGTTCTTCTTGCTCAGCCTGTTCTTGCGTCAGCGTGGTCTCATTGAGGTATACTGGAGGGTAGAACGGCTCACCTTGAGTATCTTCATGTTCTCGGCACGGGTATCGCGCATCATTTTCTTGAACTCGTTCTTTAGCACCATTGTGGATGTTGTTTCGTATGGTCCGTCGCGACCCATGGACGAAGCGCTGTTGTTGGCGCCCATCCAGCTAATCCGTTCTTCATTGAGCTGGGTCTCCAGCTGTTCACATCGATCACGGAGGCTATCAATCATGCTCTCAAACCTCTCGCGTTCTTTCTCGAACTCAATACTTGCCTTGGTCATAGCCTCATAATCGTCTACTGTTTCACGTAGCTCTCTCTCGAGTGTCTCAACGCGGTTATGAACATCGCCACTTCCGGGCTTTCCAGCCTTAAGAGCTGCAAGTTCCTCCGCCATTTCGAAGTTTCGAGCCTTCAGTTCGTCGAGTTCATGGAAAAGGGCGGGATCAGCGGCGGCTTCGGCAGCCCGTTGTGCACGTGTTCCGTAGGCACCATCAAGCTCTGCTTTGACCATAGTCAGCTCTGTCTGGGCCCTTACAACATCGCGTTCCAGCTCTGTTAATTCCTTCTGCAAGCGGGTCGAATTCTCTTCTGCGTTATTGCGCGCTTCAGTTGCCTCTTTTAGTTGGGACTCCAGGCTCTCGCGTACTTCGTTCATTGCACCCTCCAGTTGTGCAATTTTCGCGTCGGCTTGCGCACGCAAGTCGGTTGCTTCCTTAATCCGAATGTCTGCGTCATGGCGGATTTGGTGGATCGTCTCCTCCAATTGTGCGACTTGTTGCTCAGCGCTTTCACGAGACTCTGCAGACTCCTGGAGCTGGCCAATCACTCCCTGTAAGCGGGCGACCTCGCCCTCAAGACGGACACGGGCTTCGTGATGCTCCTCCTTCTCATGCTGGATTTCCTGAATGGTATTCTGAAGGCATACAATCTCAGCCTCAGCACGCTCATCAGCTTCATGGCGTTCAACCTTCTCTTGTTCAATCTTTTGGATGATATCCTGTAGACGTGTAACTTCAGCTACCGCACGCCCATGAGCTTCATGGTGTTCATCCTTCTCTTGCTGGACTTCCTCCACTATTGTCTGGAGGCGTGTGGTTTCGGCTTCTGCACGCTCATGAGCTTCACGATGCTCATCTTTTTCTTGTTGAATCTGATGAATAACAGCTTGGAGACGGTCTATTTCGGCCTCAGCGCGTCTATGAGCTTCGCAATGTTCATCCTTCTCTTGTTGAATTTCTTGGATTACGTTCTGAAGGCGAGCAATCTCGGCTTCTGCATGTTGTTGAGCTTCATTCTTGGAGTTACCAAGATCTCTGCTGCTATGCATCTCCCGGGACTCTAGCAGCTCACGTCTCACATCTTCAAGCTCCTTCAGTGTCAGGTCGTGATCTTCTTTCGACTGTTGGCCTTCACGTTCAGCAAGTTCGAGCTCTTTACGAAGGTGGGCCAGTTGTTCGATCAAATCAGCAATCTTGGCGTCCCTTTCTGCATCTGACTTGGAGTTAAGCTCGCGCTGCTGTTGGATCTGGGTTGTGAGAATGCTCTTTTGCTCAAGCAATTTCTCAACACGACTTTCTAAGCCATTAATCCCAACGCTCAGGAACGTAAGATGCTTCGCAAGATCGCTATCAGTTGGATCAGGAGCTGACGGTAGGGTTTGAGCGCGAGGTAATCCGGGATTTTCCATGATGCTAAGTAACTGCGTGCGTATCTCCACTAACTGCTGTTCGCTAACAGTGTCCAGACTCTGGCTGGCCATATCGGCTTTGGGCAGAGAACCGAGTGCACTGATTCCATTCTCGATGTATCTCAGATGAGCATCGACCATTGCTGACGGTTCGAACGAGTCGCCGCTGGTAGATGGCTGGGGAATCTGGCTGAACTCGCTGTCCGGCTCCAGCTGCAGTAGCATATCTCGCAGTCTGCTACTCATCGACTCTAACTTTCTCTCCGTCTCTTGCATGCTGTTAACATGCGCTAGGTTATCTGGAGGTGGTGCCCTCGTCTCATAGGTTTCTGGCCCATCCAGCGGGTCCGACGCTTTGTACAGGCTCCGGTCATCGAAATCGTCCACCGTATTGCTGCTGGAGAGGCTCTCGGGTGTATGCGGCATGCCGTTTTTCGAATTCTTCTTCAAACCTTTGTGCGTTAACTGCAGTACACCGGCAGTGTGTTCCAGCAACCTCTTCTGTATCTCTTGTACTTTCCGCTCGGAGTACCAGATGTCCATTGATAGTTCCTCGCATTTGCGGTTAATGTGTGCAAGTTCCTCGTTCGTCTTATCGGAATTCGGCTCGGTCCGTCCTAACCCATCAACATTGTGTTCCTCCTTATGGTGCAATCGGCTTAGCGACATAGCCGCATCACGAAGTTTCAGTTCCAGGACCAGTTTCCGTTTAGCGGCATTCGTACGGTTAGAGAGTACTCGCAGCTCCTTTTTCAATCCCTCGACCTCCTCGACTGACAAGATCTCGTAATTGACGCTGTCGCCCATGGCAGTTTCGGTCAATAGATACATGGCTACTGGATCGTTTGCGTTGGGTGGGATAGATCGGCGAGGATGCGACGTAGGGTTTGCCTGGAGAGTAAACGCCTAGAATTAGCTGTTTTCTTGGGTTATTCATGCAGCCTGCGTTGGTACCGAGTTGTATAGCGACTTCTCTGCATTAGCGGGACCTAGAGCATCCCGGTAGCCGTCCAGGAGAACTTTGGTTGGCGGCGGTTGGGAGGCGCCGTATGAGGCGGCCGAGAAGTGCCTCGGGTCGCCATAAGACGACTGACTAGACCGAAAATCGAAGCCGTTCATCGTGTCCAAAGGACGAGGGGTCGTGAGTTCGTTCAGAAAAGGAGCGTTAAAAGAGACTTGGTCTAACAGGCACTATACATTATTCTCGAAGGCCTCCGGTTTTACCGCCAGGGGAACGGGGTTGGACTCGTCCAACGAAGATGCACCGGGAGAAGCAGCTGTGATATGAGTTAAAGCGTGAACAGGGTATATAGATAGGAAGAAGGCAAGGCTGGCTAAGGGCACAAATTGCTAAAAGAGGCGCAGTCGCACAGTTGAGCTGAGTTGAAGGAACGGAGAGTCCAGAATGGCGCCAGTCACGAGAAGATCTGCAATGCCTCAGGGCGGCTGGCCAAGCCGTTCAGGAACGGAACAAAGAGATCAATCAGATTCTCTGGAGTTCCCTCATTGATAAACCAAGAGCCGACCGATTATGTACTGCGTACTCTGCACTATCCTGGTCTTTTGTTTATGCTAGATGCTATCAGGATAAGCGTCGGCTATATGCATGGCTGAGAATTGGTGATCTGTTAGGCTCTCCAGGCTTGAGATAAAGCGCGTGCCCCTGGCAATGATAACATCGAAAAGTGTGGAGGCGAGCCCTTACTTGGGGATACAGAGTATTCTTGCACATGTGCAGACCATTAACCTAAACTTGATCTACTTCAAGCTTCTTATTCCCCACAGAAGCTAGAGCCTAAATTTGCGGAATTTGATGAGAAGGGGCACAGGAATGCCAATGCGGAGAAGCCCACGAACTGTGACGAACATCTGATCGAACGTGAAACGCAGCCAACCTCGGGCCAGGATAGAAAATGGTCTCAAAGCGAAACAGACCCTAGTCTAGCTTTCCTATCGCCGACCGGGGTCCAAAATGTGATATATTTTATTGAGGCCCGCGGCTGGGATGTTATATCCAATCTTCACTGGATCAACCTCCCTTCGATCTGTAGTGTCACACCCTCAGGATGGGCTCTGATGAACATGAAACAACAATCGAGCTTCCACCATCAGGTCCTGCTTACCGGGTCTATAAGCGGAGATTCTGGGGCTTAGCGCAGCTTGTCTTGCTGAACATCATTGTTAGTTGGGATGTACGTTGCCCGCCCGTACCGGCCTTCCGTGGAGGGGTTGTATAGACAAGTGACTGACTCTCGCCCGGTAGTGGTTAACCTTCTCTGCCGTCTCGACAACCGCTGCCAGATATTTTGACGTGTCTGAGAGCGCCATTAACTGGCTGAGTACCGGCTACTTGTTCGCTTTCTGCGTAGCGAGTCCGTGAGTGTCCTCTTGCTGCTCTAGTCGGTTCTCGTAAATGCGCTGATCACGTGTGCCTATCTAGCATTGTTATAGTCACCCTCAACAAAGGCGGCCCCAAACCGGCCATAATTGTTACCTCGTCTCTTCTCCTGGTGGGTAATTGGATTCGTTTTGCAGGGGCCAAAGCAAATGGGGGCATTTTTGGGGTGACCATGTTTGGCCAGATCCTAATCGGTCTGGCCCAACCGTTCTGCCTCAGTGCTCCAACCAGATATAGCGACCTCTGGTTTTCAGACCGTGGACGAACCAGTGCGACGGCTGTAGCCACATTGGCTAACCCACTCGGTGCTGCGCTGGGCCAATTGATCAACTCGTTCTGGGCGAGCGAGCCAGATGAGGTTCCGGACATGGTCTTATACATCTCGATCATGGTAAGCATATCCCGCATATTTTACATTCAAAACAAAGCAGTATGAATTGACAGAGTGGGAAATAAAAGGCAACAGTCGCATCCATTCCATCATTTTTCATTCCCGCAAAGCCCCCAACACCACCCAGCGCATCCTCTGCCGCAAGCAAAACACCCCTCGTCCCAGCCATCAAGCAGCTCATCCGGACCCTGGAGTTCTGGCTTGTCCTGATACCTTTTGGCATCTACGTCGGTTTCTTCAATAGCGTTTCCTCCCTCCTGAATCAAATCCTTTCCCCTTACAACTTCTCCGAGACAGAAGCCGGCATCGCAGGTGGCGTCCTCATCATAGTCGGCCTCATCTCCTCAGCTATCCTTTCCCCTCTCACCGACCACTACAAGCACTACCTCGGCACAATCCGTATCCTGGTTCCCATCGTCGCAGTCGCGTACATCGCCCTCATCTTTGCACCATCCAGCCCGGCAGGCATTGGCCCATCGTACGCCATAATGGCCATCCTAGGCGCCTCCTCCTTTGGCCTCCTCCCCGTAGTGCTCGAGTATCTTGTCGAAATTACGTACCCTTTCTCGCCTGAGATTGGAAGTACAATTTGCTGGACTGCAGGTCAATTGCTCGGCGCGGTGTTTATTCTCGTCCAGGATGCGCTCAAGGCGGGGGATGACGCCCACCCACCACTGAATATGCGCAATGCGCTTATTTTTTCTGCGGTGATTGCCTGTGTGGCTGCGCCGTTCCCGATATGCATTGGGCTCTTTGGGCGTGATGTTAGAAGGCGGCGGCTTGATTTCGATAGAGGCGTGAACATGGATGAGGTGCAGGCGCAGCAAGTAGAAGGCGTCCGTAGCGCTGCTGGGGCCGGAGTGGCTGGCGGAGGTTCAGCGGCGGAGTCCGGAAAATCGACATTCGGTCTCAGCTTGAAGATACCGTGGGGAAAGAAATAATAACGCTTAATCACAATGTTCGGTCTTCTTGCATTTTTCCCTCCTTTCGTCAAGTCCTCTGAATATGGTAACGACGTATTCTGTATCGGCCTAGCTTTTTCGAAATGATTGTGTCACTTCTCAATTCAATTTAGTTTAGCCAGTCAAATTCAGACGCTTTCACGAATTATTATTGCTTTGCATAGATTGCGTTGGTTTGGCGGTATGGGGAAAGTATGTCGGCTACCAAGGCGTCACTGGGCGGATTCCTTAATGAGGACCGTTTCTAAAGTTTGTATCAAGACCAAAATATCTGAAATTTATGCAGCTCATTCCAAATTGTCTCAAGCCAAGGACAAGTACCCAAAGACGTAAAGTCTAGAGAAAAGTAGCATTCATCTAAAACACAAGGTGATATGAAAAAGGCGGAGACCAGCTATCTGTACATACACACAATACATTGAAGGACAAGTTCATATCATCCTTTAATCCTCTAAGCGTAAATTCGACAAGGAAGTGATGCAGTATCCCAATTCAGGCGCAGTACACGACTGCTGGCTTTTGTTTTCTTTCGTAGCGTTCCGAATCATATCGTTGACTTGCTTGGCTGGGTCTCATTGATCCGGCAGGAAACCAAGAATCGGGAATTATTTTAGCATCGTCTCCTCTATTTGAGGGCCTTCCAGAGCTTGGGAGCAGCGCACTGGGTGGCACAGTGGGCGAGGTGGAAGACTAAATTTTTGAGTGTAAGTTAGTTGCGGTTGAAGAAGGGTAGTTGGTCGCCTTAGGTAGAGCTCCTGGAGCTGGTGCACTTACACTCCTCGACGCAGTCTTCCTTGGGGCCCTTGTAGTCCGCGTCCTCCTGCTGCGCGGTCACGCGCTCAACGCACTCGTCGTAGTGGTGCTTGTAGGGAGCGCACTGAGGGGAGTTGGCACATTCTAGAAGATACATCGTCAGCAGACTGAAATTTTCAGAATATACCAATCGTTTGGGCACAATGGTTCATAGAAGCCCGGTTTTATGGCGTCACCAAGCCAAGCGATGACCAGTAATCCCGCAACCGTGAGAGAACAAGCAAGAAGATATCTTATGTAAATACTCACCCTCTTCCAGCTTAGGCTTGACGTCCTCGGGCTCCTCCTCCTCCTCTTCCTCTTCCTCCTCCTCTTCTTCCTCCTCGGCCTCAGCCTCAGGTTCCTCACCCTTCTCCTCCTCCTCGGAACTCTCCTCGGGGGTATCCTCAGCGGCAGAGTCCTCGCTCTTCTCGGTGCTCTCCTCGGCGGGCGCGTCGTCCTTCACCTCCTCGGGGGCGCTGGACTCCTCAGTGGTCTCGGCGGGAGCCTCAGCGTGGGCCTCGGGGAAGCCTAGGGAGGAGATGACATCGGAAAAAAAATCGGTGAGACCCATCCTGAACCGTCTTGCGGAGGTCAATTGATGAGACTGGAAGGTCTGGCGTGACGGGTGAGTGGGGGATGAGCGAGGTTGATGAGGTTTGGTGGTTTTCACGAAGCTGGTGTCTGTTCACCCGTCCAGGGAAAATCGGAACACCCCGGCCACCGGCGAACGGCAATTACCACACACGTGATTGGCTGTTGCTTTGCCCGCTTAGAACATCGCAACGACAGACATCGTTGGACGCTCTTCTAGTACAATTAAATATACTGACTGTATGATTATCATTTCTATCATCCTGTACTGTTTGCATTGAAAACCACTGGTAAAAATAAGACACGTGCTCGTTTTGCCGCTAATGCGCTCAACAAGGCCCACAAGTTTCAAAAGAAAGCAAAGTAGAGATTGTTACTCAGATTGGGGACAAGCAGACTGGACCTCCATTGTTGCGCTGTTGTCTTTCAGTTCAGCTCGCTCGGCGCAATCGTTCCTCGAGCTCGTTCGCGACGCTCTGCTGCTGCACTTCTTCATAACCGGGGGGCGGCTCCTGAGGCTCGGTATTGGTCTCTGAAGTATTATGGCGAGATACCGCTCGGTTACTATGGTTGTCCTCAGTTGAGTAGCTCTGGGGACCAGAATAAGCGGGCAGTTCTTCTAGATGAACGCCGGCCATGTTGATATCTCCGGCGCCTCGGCCACTTTCACGGGATATTTCGACGGCTTGTTGGAGTCGTTCTTTAATCCTCTCAAATTGGTTGTGAAAATCAAACGCACCCCCTTCTTTGAAAGTCACTTTCAAATGTACCGCAACCAGCGACGGGGGAATTCCGCCGCCAGGTACCGGTTGAACAACGGCATTCCATACATTGGGTCCGAAGAAGGGTGAAGAAACGTGAGAATCATGCAGATTGAGCAGAGGGGCTGAAAATGATTCTAGTTCATCTACCCGTTGGGCTGGAATATAGATTACCTGGAAGTTTGTCAAAAGGCACATTCTAGCCAAATAAAGAAAAAAAAAAAAAAGATGAGCAGAATGGAAGGAGAATTACCCGCTGGTTTGTGAGAAAGATTTGACCAGAACTGCTTTGTAGTGATAGCTTGTCTTTGCCAGTGTATGAAGGGGGTGGTTGTAAGGCGAAGCCTGTTCGAGGGGGACTGGTGTATAGCAATCGTTCGTTCGGCAGGTGAACAAAGCCTCTGCGCTCATTGAGCATCACCCAACTAGATCATCGATTAGAATGGTGCTAGCCAAGTCGGGTAGTATAAAATGACGAGTAGGTGATCGCATCAGCAGCATGATAGTGATAAGAAGCAAGCCAGAGTTACGGCGTCGCCGAATGCATTTAAGGGACGAAGGAGTCTGAAGGTTATCGAGTAATTAAGTGGGGCTCATCCACATACTTGATCGACATCTTTGGCAGATGATACCTCAGAGTTGGTACCTGGGCCAGGGAACGAAAGACCTTTTGGACGTATGGGATATCAGCAGTATGAGAGACGCTAAGCGGGGGAAAGAGAACGTTTATTACACATGGAACGGGCTAATGAAGTTGAGATGCGTAACGGTCTGGGACGGGCCGGTCGTTAGGCTGATTTCTAAGATTTTGGCCTTGAACGCTTGGGCTTGCTCCTGTTCTCGCACCTGAACATGTCTTCCGTGAGCTATTAGATTATCGATCGTGATGATTCCCCCACGGTCCTCCAGCCGCCGCTTTAAACTTACGCATACGTAACGGTTTAAGAGCCTGAGGCAAATAAACGATTACCCGGGCACGGACAGAGTAAGACAACTTCGAGCTCAGCACGGTTGATTACGGCTCTCAAGCCTCTAAGAGAGCCTGCCCATTCCCAGCCTCTGACAGTTGTCTCGAGCGACTCCTGAGGTCTTCGAGCCGCCTTTCTTGCTTTACCCTTTTGACAAGCCTCGATGCGCGAGACAGCTGGGTGCTTCTTCGACGTCGACTTTTAATCGTTTAGGCCGAATGCAACCTTTACCGGAAGAGGTCTCACCACCGCAAGATTTATTTTGATCTTCGGTTCGGAGAGGCCTTCCTGTAGCCTGCTCTATTGTTTGCATTTCTGTATGGCTGGAACGACGCCTTGAGGTCAATCTCAAGATCAATAGATTCAGAGTTTTCTGATAAAATTGATAGCTTCTTTCATGTTCTCCATGGTTCTAGAAGTAGCTCCTAACCCCTCCCAGACGCATTCCGTTGTCGAAAGTTTGTTCGCCAGCTCTCTGAAAATACAGCATGCCAAGACAGCTTAGAAGGAAACAACGTCAAGCATCATCATGAATGGAGTGCACTGATAACGGCGAATGGTCGGCTTGTAGTTAGTTATTAGAAACCGTTCGGAGTCGGACTGTTCTGAATATGTACTACTGTAGATATCTTAGACCAAGACGTATTGGCGTTACCACCACTGTACCCCACCAAGAAAATTACCACCACCTTCCGGCCTGGCTCAATCAATCCCAACAAGCACCGTAACGTCACATGCGCTGCTACCCTCCAGGATCTTTGGGGCCAACCTGTTTCTTCATCCCCCATCTAAACGAGCTCTATTTCTCTGGCAATAATCAGGCCTCTTCAACTTGTGCTCGCAGCGATTTCGAAGTACAGGGGGCAGGATATGCGGCCTCAGCTTTCTCTGTCCTCGCGCGCTTCTTCTGACAATTGGAATTGACTTCAAGTTCCACTGGCAGATCGGGAGCTTCCAGCTGAGCTTTCTGCGTCCCCTGTATACTTCTCTCCGGTTTCTACGAACATCGCGTCGAGTATAGCTTAACTGTACTCTTTGACGTCATGGCGAAGAAGCCGTACATCCCACCCTTAATTGGGTGGTTATACGATCTTGTGCTGTGGACTTTCTCTGTCCTTGTTGATCTCTTCTTCCGGGAGGTTCATCCCCGCGGATCATGGAAGATACCTCGAAGAGGACCGATGATCATTGTGGCAGCCCCTCATGCCAATCAGGTACGGTATACCAAGCTCTTGCTCGCCCGTTTACGTACTTACAAGGATGTGCTTTCTTTTCAGTTCGTCGACTCTCTAATTCTTATGCGCGTGCTGCGCACCGAAGCGCATCGTCGAATCTCGTTCCTTATCGCAGAAAAATCGTTTCGTCGCAAGTTCATTGGGCTTTTGGCGAGGGGCATAGGGACAGTGCCCGTGGCTAGAGCCATGGACATGCTGAAGCCCGGCCAGGGTACCGTATATCTACCAGATCCTGTCAATCAACCGACTCTATTGCGCGGCGTGGGCACAAACTTTGAAGCGCCAGGTTTTGAAAAAGACGGTACCATCGCGCTACCAACTATCAACGGGACTTCGCATAGTACAAGTATCGCCGAGATTCGTGGTCCGGAGGAGCTTATCCTCAAGAAACCATTCATTCATAAGGATGCGCTATTCCAGTTAACGGGCCGTACCGATATCACAGATGATGGAACTTTTACCGGAGACGTTTCCGACAAAGACCGCGCTGATTTCAAGGGTTCCAAGTTCAAGGCGGCACCCCATGTGGACCAGAGCGCGGTATATGAAGCAGTGTTTGGGCGGCTCCTTGGAGGTGGCTGTATTGGCATTTTCCCAGAGGGAGGCAGCCACGATCGCCCGGATCTACTGCCCTTGAAACGTAATCCTCGCCCCTATCCATGAACGCAGTGATAACTAACCTCGGCCTAGCTGGTGTTGCTCTTATGGCTCTCGGTACATTGGCCGAGAACCCGGACTGCGGCTTGAAAATTGTACCCTGCGGAATGAACTATTTCCATGCTCATAAATTCCGCTCGAGGGCGGTAATCGAATTTGGAACCCCTCTCGAGGTCCCTAAGGAATTAGTAGAGAAGTATAAAAACGGGGACAGAAGGGGTGCTGTTGGTCCGCTGTTGGACATGATATACCAGAGCCTTGTCGCAGTGACAGTAACCAGCCCTGACTACGAGACACTGATGGTCTGTTCACCTCTTTTTAGTCACGGTATGAATCCAGACTGATTCAGAATTCCCAGGTTATCCAAGCTGCACGTCGTCTGTACAACACCAAGGGAAAGAAGCTTCCGCTCCCAATGGTTGTGGAACTCAACCGCCGTCTCGTCAAAGGTTACTCACATTTTAAGGACGACCCGCGGATCGTGGATTTGAAGAAGTCGATCGCAGACTACAACAAGCAACTGCGACTCCTGGGAATTCGTGACCATCAGGTTGAATATGCTAAATTTTCCTTCGTCAAAGTGATTGCGACCTTAATATATCGCCTTGGCAAATTAGCACTTCTCACAATCGGGACTTTACCTGGCCTCCTTCTATTCACACCGGTGTTTATAACAACCAAATTGATTTCGAACAAGAAATCAAAGGAAGCGCTTGCTGCTTCAACGGTCAAGCTTCAAGGCCGCGATGTGATGGCAACTTGGAAGCTCCTCGTTGCTCTTGCATTCGCCCCCGCTCTTTACGCGTTCTATACCGCAGCCTTTACCTATTGGGCATATCGTAATCGCATAAACGGATACGTTCCTGATTTCGTGCCGCTGTGGTCATTTATACCGATTGGCATGGTCTTGTTTCCGACTATTACTTTTGCTGCACTGCGTATTGGTGAGATCGGCATGGACATCATCAAGTCCCTGCGTCCGCTTTTATTATCACTCAACCCTTCGTCGGCTAACACCTTGGTTAAACTCCGATTGCGACGTGCTGCGCTCGCCAAGCAGGTCACTGACACCATTAACACGCTTGGACCCGAACTGTTCCCAGACTTTGATGCCGCAAGAATTGTGACAGATCCTTTCCGCGAGCTCAACCGGCAATCTGCGAGCCCACAAGGTGAACAGCGACCACCGAGCGTGGAGATCAGGAGAGCGAGCACGGAGAACTTTGATGAGGGTTTGCCTTCTCAGGAGCCACTTCCTCGAAACGAGTCCTTCCATAATCTTGCGAACTTCGGCTTTTTCTCAACGCGACCCTCTAGCCGCAACCGCAGCCGCAGCAACAGCCGCAGCAGTTCGTTTGGAGGGTTGCCGGGCACATCGGGCCAGCAGCTCAAGCCTCTCAGCCAGCTCACAACCAAAGGTGGGTTTGACGAAGTGAGCTCCAAGATTCGGGATGCCATGCGTGAACGGGGAGTCCAGCGGCGTCGGCGGAGTGAGGATAATAGTAGCTGGGACATGGCTAGCTCCGGACCGGGGACGCCGCACAGTGAAGACAACCGGAAAGATATCTAACAGATTGTTTGTGCTTGGATCGGACCCCTGCAGGGTCACCCTGCCTGTAATGACAGCGGCGGAGTTCGGCGTTTTATCCTCTTCCTGTACCTTCCTCCAAGTGTTTGTAGTATGTGATCCCATAGCAAAATGAGACAGTCTTGCGCCAAATTTGCCCCTCATTTGAGTATAATTGGAAGCTCCAGACTCAGCGTCAGTTTTCCGTGCTCATATGATCACAACATGATCATTTCGTTGGGATTCTGATAGAGGGGGAGAACCTCGGACCGCTGGGTAGCTTGAGACTCGAAGGCTTTACACGTGGGCCGGGCGGACTATTGACCCACAGTCTATTTGCTCTGGAACGACCGACGCAACCATGAATGAGATCAGTTCCATGTCCTCCTTCGAATCTTAGACTGGCACATTCTCCGGCTGTTGAAGCGAACTATCAGCTCAAGCCGGCTGCCCTCTGCCGTTTTCGTTTCTTTCCTCTCTTTCAGGTATGTATTCCTGCCTCCCGCGCGTTTCTCTATCCGCACCAGATCGACAACGAGAACAGGAAACACTGTAGCCTGCTTGCCACTGACTGCGCCCAGTCGACCCTCAAATGATTTCCTGCTGACGTTCTCTGGGCACTTATTATTAGTTGTATTATACCGTCGAGCTTAGATCTTCTTTTACCGTCGGCGTGGCATCTGTCAAATCTCGCATAATTCGCCTTTCTTCACATCGCACACGACAGTCGCTTGAACTATTCTACCACCTCTGGGCGTCCATTCAGAGACTCAAGTACCGCGGATATTGGTTTTATTATTAGCGCTGTCCTACAAACAACTTTCGATATGGCTACATCAATGCACCTCTCGAAACTCCGGAATTGGTTCCTTGCATCACCCCCCATAGAGTATGCGATATCCAAGCTCCGAGACCTGCTGGTTGGAGCGATCAGACAGGGGCCAGTTCCACAACATATTGCATTCATAATGGATGGGAATCGGAGATTTGCCCGATCTCACGGGATCGAAACCGTGGAGGGGCATAATCTGGGATTTGAGGCGCTGGCACGGGTGAGTCTCATGCCTTGTCTAGACACCACCTGTCTATTTCGCAACCGCTTTACTGTTTTCTTTCAATTAGCTGTGCAATAACCGATTCTTTTTGCTGTGTAGATCCTTGAGGTGTGCTACAGGAGCGGAGTACAAGTCGTCACGATCTACGCGTTCAGTATTGAGAATTTCAAACGGTCGAAGTTTGAGGTGGATGCTTTGATGGAGATGGCAAGGGTCAAATTGTCACAGATGGCCCAACATGGAGAGATCTTGGATCGGTATGGAGCGAAAGTACGGATACTAGGTCGATTGGACTTGCTTCGCCCCGACGTGCTTGCCGCGGTTAACCGCGCAGTCGACATGACGAAGAATAATGGTGACCGTGTTCTGAACATTTGCTTTCCCTATACATCGCGCGACGAGATCACCGGCGCCATCCGCGAAACGGTAGCCGAGTACAGCAAGCCTATCCGAACGACTCACTCGTCGTCAACGATTCCGCGCACACCGTTCTCTGAAGACCATATCACACAGAATATCCGGTCCCAAACATTGAATGGGAAGTTGGAGAACTTGAGTAATGAATCCGATTCTGTATCAGAATCATCCACACTTGGTGAAGATGATGCGCAAAAATCAAACGACCAGAACAAGGTCTACCAGTCTGAATCCGCTCTCTCATCTGCTGCCACTCTCCTCTTACCCGACCAGCTCACGAAAGGTCGGACGACGAATTCTTCTGATTCCGAATCCCCAGTTTTCAAATCGCCAGAAACCATTACACGACAAACTTTGGCAGATCATATGCTCACCCGCGACAACCCTCCACTTGATCTGCTGATCCGCACGTCAGGGGTGGAACGTCTCAGCGACTTCATGCTGTGGCAATGTCATGAAAACACGGAGATTGCCTTCTTGGATATCCTATGGCCCGAGTTCGACCTATGGCAGTTCTTACCAGTGTTATTGAGGTGGCAGCGGATGGTCTCCAAAGCCAGACAAAACCCAGATGCTGAGGGTAACTTTGACGGCGTTTTCCAGGAATCCTCGGACGACAGCAAGGAAGACCTCGTGGTTAGTTCCGGCGCCAAGGCGAAAATCTTATAGTTTGTTTCTCAATAAAGTCATACTTATAGTATAGCAGGGGTATAGGGCCAGAAGACTTGGGGATACGGCTTTTGTTTCATTCACCGGGGCCGCTTGGTCCCATCAGCACCGTTGACATTCAGATAGAGCTCCTGTTGATCGTGTATATGACCCACTTAACTACCGCGGCGAGCGCGCCGTTTTCCATAGCATGACAAATTAGGCTTGTTGTTCTGGACCGCTTCATCTTGATAGAGATAACAATACAGAACTACTACAGAACTACAATGATCATTGGGCGCTTCTATTGGCACAAATGCCGGAGTTGTCTCCGATACCGCCCTAAATAAGTTCACGTGATCATCCCTACGGCGGGGATAACTTTTGAGTGAGGTCTTCTTGACTCATTTGATTCTTAGTACAATCCCTTTCCTCCCTGAATCGCACAATGGCTAAGCAAATTGCTGGTTCTAAGGTCCTTCTTCTTGGCTCAGGCTTCGGTACGTTTCAGTCCTCTCATTTGCCCTCTATCCCTGCGCAGAACCCCGCACCATCCTGACCATGACTGACTAGATTTTGTTATATAGTCACCAAGCCCACTGTTGAGGTTCTCAGCAAGGCCGACGTCGAAGTTACTGTTGGTACGTACTCGATCGCGATTGGGCGCTTAGTTGCCCTATAACTGACCGCTACCCTGAAAACCAGCATGCAGAACCCTCGAGAGCGCGAAGAAGCTCTGCGAAGGATTCAAGAACACCAAGGCCATCTCCCTCGACGTTAACGATGACAAGGCTCTTGATGAGGCCATGAGCAAGGTCGACCTGGCCATTTCCTTGATTCCCTACACCTTCCACGCCCAGGTTATCAAGTCGGCTATCCGCACCAAGAAGCACGTTGTCACCACCTCCTACGTCTCTCCCGCCATGATGGAGCTAGACCAGCAGTGCAAGGACGCTGGCATTACTGTCATGAACGAGATCGGTTTGGACCCGGTGGGTGCAGTTCCTATGTTCTGCGAGGATCCTTGGCTTATTTCATGTCTCCTAGGGTATCGATCACCTTTACGCGGTTAAGACTATCTCTGAGGTATGATTTTCGAATCGGGTAGTGCTGCTACAAAATGCTAATGGCTTCCGATAGGTCCATGCTGAGGGTGGTAAGATCACATCCTTCCTCTCTTACTGCGGTGGTCTTCCCGCTCCCGAGTGCTCCAACAACCCTCTGGGCTACAAGTTCTCTTGGTCCAGCCGTGGAGTCCTCCTTGCCCTCCGCAACGCCGCCAAATTCTACCAGGACGGTCAAGAAAAAAGCATTGCCGGCCCCGATCTCATGGCTGCCGCCAAGCCCTACTACATTTACCCCGGCTTTGCTTTCGTCGCCTACCCTAACCGCGACTCTACCCCTTTCCGTGAGCGATACAACATCCCCGAGGCTCAGACCCTCGTCCGCGGCACTCTCCGCTACCAGGGCTTCCCCGAATTCATCAAGGTCCTCGTGGACATGGGCTTCCTGAGCGACGAGCCCCAGACTTACCTCAGCACCCCGATCGCCTGGAAGGAGGCCACCCAGAAGATCCTTGGCGCGACCTCATCCGACGAGAAAGACCTCGAGTGGGCCATTTCTTCCAAGACCACCTTCCCCAACAATGATGAGCGTGACCGCATCATCTCCGGTCTCCGCTGGATTGGGATCTTCTCCGACGAGAAGATCAACCCCCGCGGCAACCCGCTCGACACCCTTTGCGCCACCCTCGAGCAGAAGATGCAGTACGGTCCCGAGGAGCGGGACCTCGTCATGCTCCAGCACAAGTTCGGCATCGAACATAAGGATGGCTCCAAGGAGGTCCGCACCAGCACGCTCTGCGAGTACGGTGTCCCTGGTGGTTACTCTGCCATGGCCAAGCTCGTTGGTATCCCCTGCGGTGTTGCTGTGAAGCTGGTCCTTGATGGCACTATTAACCAGACTGGTGTTCTTGCTCCCATGACTTGGGACATCTGCGAGCCTATCCAGAAGACCCTCAAGGAGGAGTATGGTATTGAAATGATCGAGAAGACTCTGTGAATTCCTTCCTTGCGGAAGTTGTTGTAACGATCTAAAAATGTTCATTTATAAAAGGATAGAATAGGATTCTACGAGAATGATATATGATTATAGACGTGCTACCGCTCATATACTGCTTTTTCTTGTGCGCCACGTGCCATTACAGATTAAACCCTTGTATGTATATGTCTGTCTGTGCGTTAAGGACCTTCATGGACTGTCAAGAGGAATGATATGGCTCTTAAGAAATCCTGGCTGCCATCCCGCGTATATAGGCTGCATAACTCTTACGTAGGTAGATGTTTCATTTATTTGTCCTTTATACATCGTCATGGCCTTTAATGCCGACGGTGAATATAATCTTCATTGTTGGGCTACGCAGACTAGGGAAGCTTCCCTTATCTCTTAACCATGATCCTGACAATGCCCTTGCTCTCTTGCGGGTTGTTCATTTCTCCGTCTACCTACTTGCCAGTACACCTGATGCCCCGCGTCCTGAGCCTGATGGTACCTAACGTAACAGCCCGGAACCTCTATACTCGATTTTCCAGCCCAAGACTCAAACCACTCATCAACCCCCTACCCACAATCATTGCATTAACAAACATCGTCACCATCTGCTCGTCAATTCTGACAACAAACCGTTTTTGCGAACCCCAGTTTCACACCTAGGGTCACACAAGGCACCCATCACTAACAGTGCCCCTACCCGCCCAACCCGCCCAACCCATTCAATATACTCTCATGACCTCTTCTCATATCATTAAGTACGATACCCTCACTCCCATACCAGCATGGACATGCCGTTTTAGGCAGTAAGATGCGGACGATGCGGACTGTCTCATTCTCAGGTGCAAAGCTAAAAAGTTGGCGCTAGTTAGGCGTGGGGGGATGATGAAAAGGAACTGGGCGAATTTCTGAATACGCTGGCTTTAGCGCGAGACGCTGAGGCTGTTGTTCAGCACTTATCATAGAATACTGTAGAAGGCATTGACAAGGGTAAAGTGATCTTTTCTTAATGACAAGCTTTAGGTCTCAGAGGTGTGTAAATCGTTTTCCAAAACTCTCTTTAGTAGTATATCGGGGGCGTGGCTAGACGTTGGGAAGGTGCCCGCTCCCATCCTTGACAAGCACTATAGTAGTTGCAAACAATATGAGAAGATGGTCAAGTTGATCATGTGCTGTTCATTATCCAGTTACTTTACATATCCCGGTTCTAATCATGGTTCTAATCGTGGGAGTTCTTTCGTATAATCGTGCAAGACGTGTCCTCGCGCATGCACTTAAGCGCGAGAAAAGGGGACCGTCACAGAGAGCAAGAAACCCAGCCAGGACGGCACAACAACTAGCATATCAAGCTTAAGATTCGAAGACCATCAGTAGCGGGAATTCTCGGTACCATAAGAATCTGAATCCGAATCTGAGTCTAATCTATATCACGAACTGGACCAAAACGCCCGGAGGTGATCAGAGAATAGTGCCAAACCTACACCAACGAAAAGAGTAAGAATAGTAATCAGCAGCTGTCTCCACGTAAAAACAAACGAACGGGATCTGGAAGGTGATTGTAAGGAAGCAATTGATTGCGATAAACAGTCAGGGACAACATACCCGAAAGTCTGCTTGATGCTGCGCACGTAGTAGAGTTCCCAATTCTGCTTCGTGACGTCTTCCTGGCCGACAGGGACACCGGCCCATGATACACGCATTTGGGTGACGCCGTCAACATCGTTCTGGTCGAAGTTGATCTCGAGGGTACTGAAATGCCCTTCAGGCCACTGAGCCAAGCGCCACTTCTGGACCAGCAGTGTTGGCGACTCAAGCTTCACAAATTCTCCGGAGACATTGCCGTCGAAAATCGAATACTTGCCGCCGACCTTAGCACCATCCCACTGGCGAGGCTGCCCGCGGGTGAAGGCTGCGAGACGCTCGGGTTCTGTGAAAGTCTTGAACAGCTCCTCAGCCGTCGTGCGGAATTCGTCCGAAGCGGTCACCGTAGTGGTGTTGACGGAAACCTTGTTGGTAGTAGTTGTAGTGGCAGGTTTGGGAGCAGGGGCTTCTTGCTTCTTGGTCTGAGGGTACGATACGGCCGGCGTAAAGCCCTTGGACGGATTTTCACCGGGGGCATGCTGGATATCTTTTCCGTGTTCAGCTACCAAGGCCGGAGCGAGCTGGGCCAATTCTTTTCTGATCTGCGGAACAATCTTCGACCGCACAAGGTCCTTCACGGGCTGCTTGGAAGGAGAATCCGAGTAGATATCGATGTCAAACTGCACCCGGGTGTCTATCAGTGTGTGTCCAGAAGCAAATAGCTTGGGACACGTAGGGAACATACGACATACTCATCTTCCTCCGTGTCATGGGCCACCTCGGGGATGGTGATAGTACCACTCACAGCCTCTTCGTCCTTAGTCTTACCTATGATGGATCTTAGTGATTACTCGAGAAATAAAATTCAATTACAACTAAATGCGTACCTTCATACTCCAACTGCAGCTTGACGTCGAACAAAGTAATGACCTTGCCCTTTCGCTGGCTGACATCTACGTCGCCATCCATTGTCAGTACGTCGGACACCTTAGCGGTGACACCATCTTCCTCCGCCGAAACGGCACGAAGCTTCTCCTTCAGGTAAGTCTTGGCCCAGGCGGAGACATCCTTGTTAACCCAGTGCCAGTTGTTAGGATTGTGAAGAACCATGATGTCGGTGTGTAAATTATGTATATTTTAATCGCAAAAGAAACTTCTGCAGCGAAACACCCGACGAAATCAGGATGTGAATTGTCTTGAACGCTAGATAAGGGTTCTGCTAACGAGCGTCCGGATTAGCATCGGCTTTCTCAAAAATGGAAGAACAAAATGCTGAATCGAGGCATATAAGTGAATTCAGGATCTGGGTAGCGTTCCCGGATCAGGAAGCTAATCAGCAATGAAGGAAGATACGAATATCCCACTTCCTCTGACTGGTGCCAGCTAATTGTCTCATCATGAAAGTACGCGCGGGGCAGTGTTTGTATGCAGAAGAGATTTCAGGGCGACTTACAGTTCGACAGTAACGTCCAGTTGGAGGACACTGTAGTAGAGGTAGATCAATTCAAGCCCACAGACGGTAATAATAGGGAAGGCAGAGAAAATTACCGCCAGAGAGAGGACTGGGAGTTAAATAATGGGCTTTGAGCCAGGAGTTGGTGAAGTTAGACCGAAGATTCAAAAGGAAAGCTCTAGAAGAAAAGCGGTCACGTGTAATTAGTCACTGCCACTTATCTACATCTGGCTTAGCGGGTTGTTTACTTCAAGCCTCTCAGCCTCATCTTCTCTGCAACTAATTCTTCAGAAGTATATAGTCAAATGCTTGGCTGAAGAGTATCAATATTCTTTCATATATATGAGGCTCCTATCTTCCTGGCTTGTTTGTTTAGATAGCCCATGTCACCGCCATCAGATGACCGCAAATGTCCTTAGAAGCAGGATAATCCCACCTTGCCCACCACAGCCATAAGTCCTTCGGTATAGACACTCGTAGGGCAGGGTCTCTTGGAGTTCGTGAAGTACAAAAGAGATATAATTAAAGGCACGGGATGCAAACTTTCTTGACGGGATTGGCCATGTAAATGACTAAAACCCCAGGTCCGCTATTTAGCGTTGGTAGGCGATACAGTTATTCTATTCTTTGGACGTTGGTGAAGGGGCGCTCATCATGATGGCGATGAAAAGAGTGATGCGAGTGTAGACTTTCTGTCTCTGAGGGTCTGTATGCCGCATGAAGGCTCAACTGTCTATAGTGCTGAAATAACAGTCCTATTGCTGGCTTTGCCACTGTTCAATGCTTCTTTTCTACTACAGTCCAAGGCCAAAGAGAGCGTTGACTCCGTAGCTGTAGTAATTCGTCACTGCAGTAGTTATTGTCACAATCCAGGCCAATGAGGCAACAAGACCCGATACAGGTTGGCTGGCAGAGGGTCAAGTCAGGGGTAGACGCAAGAACAGAGAGACATTACTTATGATCGCCGTATCTTCTAATAGAGCGGCATCACTGATCTTAGAAATCTATACCCCTCCTAGTTTTCCAATGTCCCTGTTGGTGCTGAACAGGGCAATTCTAAATTATGGAGTACTACTTAATGACCCGATGTCGCTCCTCCAGGTGATAACTCCATGTCGTCTCGTCTTCTAACGTCGTAGTCTAACCTTCTGACATCTACGGTCTTAGATGCCGTAGTAAGAGTTGGCTTACTATGAAACTAGACCATGGCGCTGGCAGTACGCTGAGAACATGCCACTGCCATGTAGCTGCCATTTAGCTGCACACATGTGAAACTTTCTGAAATAACTTGATACTAACCTCAATCCAAACCGCTGATTAGAATGGACTAGAGACAGGGCTCTGTGGCTTATTACTAAACCCTTATAGCGGGACGACTACTTTTGGCTGGCAACAGTGCTATCGCCCAGCCGGTGACAGCACCACCTATTCCTGATACTATAGTGCTCTCTCTAGATTCATTGAAGGTATCCGCTATGGATAGTGGATGAACCAAATGTGAGCGCTTTACTGCCCATAAGGAAGCGGGATTCCGAATTTAGCAATCCCCCCTCCCTTCCTGCGACCTACATCGCCCTTTACAGCAGGGTACTTACCGCTCGCTGGCACGGCGCCTTTGCCTAACCGTCGTGCCGTATGCTCTCTTTACAGGTTTAGTCGCCATGAAGAGTGGGTGAATGAATGGTGAGGGCTTTGTTGCCTAGTAACTAAGCAGGACTCAACAGCTGTTTCCGTCAACACTTTCCTCTCCTCCTGTGGTGGCCCCTCTTCTTCGACCCTTCGCCTCCCTGTTTGTCAATTGCTTCCCTCACCACGTGAGTTGCATCCCTCCAGCTTCGATTGATACCCCCCATCTTCATCAATCAACACGCTACTGCGATGCCTCCACGAGCCCTGTTGATGCCGCCGGTTCGACACATCCAGTCACCGGAGCCCAGCCAGGCTCGAAAGAAACGGCCGGCCCAGAGGGTCCTGGATGTAAGTCCCCAGCGAGAACCATACCAGTCAGCTGCCACGCGCTGACCCGTGAGTAGGAGATGACTCGGCCTCGGGCATTCCGTGCCGTTTCCCTTGTCTGCGCTGTGCAAAGCAGAGCTGGGGTTTGGGCCCCAAGGGCAAGCCCATTGGACCCCTGCTTTGCGTCGGCCGCGCGCTGGGGGTAAATGCCTTCGTTGCACCGCCTGCACAAGACATGCGAACTAATCCCCGGACTTCAGAACGACCTTCGCGCCCACCATCACGCGCCTCTGTTGCCGCCGTCTGCGGAGATGGTGTGGCCGATTATGGACGGCACCAAGACCGACGACCGGCCCAAAGAGAGGACGGCTGTGGACGAACCACATGGCTTTGGCGGCTTTGGCAACCAGGATGATGCATATGGCCTGAATCCATTCCCTTGAAGGCGCTTCTTATCTTGATGAAATGTCCTCATTGTTTTGTGTTGGTTGTGATCTTCTGGGATGAGTGTAGCATAGCCATGGCCCCGGTCCTTATATGTATGTAAACCAAGTAATCTAAGCAACTTCCTCTGTCCGTCCCTGTCTATAAAAGCGTAGCGCTAGCCTGCGGACTGCCAACGCCTATGAAGCATACAGTTCCAGTAAGAAGTAGCCATGCAAAGCATGGTTGGAAGTTGTACTCAGACTTCTAGACCTATTTGGCATGGACAGACGTGAGACGAGGATATTGATAATTATCTATAGCAATTTATACCACCAAACAGTTTCATTTAATACCTCGTTAGGGACCCCGAGAACCCTGCAGTATCTCCGCAAACATTGACCGTACTTGCTCCTCGACACCACTGCCCCGCCAGGCCTCCTTATCCTCTTCGCTGGCCCTACCGTTCGCCAGACAGAACTCCAACGTCTTACTTCCCACTGTGATCGCAGCCATAGTCTCCGCGGGGTGCATTCTCAAGCCCTTGAGAATGCTCTGTAGATGAGCACCTGCTTGCCCACCTCCTCTCCCGCCATAAGTCACAATGCCAGTAGGCTTACCCTTCCACTCGTAGAACAAATGGTCAAGGGCGTTTTTCAAGGCCGCTGGAATACTCCAGTTGTATTGCGGCGTCACAAATATGAATGCGTCGTACTGTCGGATGACAGCTGACCAACGGCGTGTGTGTTCATGGACATAGTGCGGAGTAGGGTCGGACCCGGGCAGCTGGGACGGTATTGCGGGCTCGCTGAAGAGAGGGAGGTTTTGGTCAGCAAGGTCGATGAGCGAGAGACGGGGGCTGTCCGGCCGTGTGCTGAGCTCCTCTTTGAGTATCTCGTGGACGTATTCTGTGATGAAGGGGTTTAGCCTGGGGTCCCGCGTGCTGCAAGTTACTAGGGCGATATTCATTGGCGTCGTTATAGGACGTTACTTGATGGGTTGCTTGATAGAGAGTTATCGAGACCAGGACAGGACGTAGCATGCTATTTATAGTTTAATTGGCGTTAAGTAGGCAATAGTAAGCTGGTGATTTGGCGATATGACTCATTGGATGATGAGCTTATCAATCAACCGGTTAAATCGGAGTATAAGATCTGATTGTAGTCGGTGCACCGTACTAGAAGCCGAGATGCCGAACTTGGGTCTACTAGGACTAACATGTCGATGCCGTGGCCGTACCATTCATCCTGGAATACGGCTCGATTTGCTCACTGGGTCTTAATCTGAAGATACGAGTCGTCCACTAGCTGCTCGATCAGCTCACGGTCCCCTCAGCGCCTACCTCCTTTCTTCTAACATGTAGCCATCTACCCTGCTTCTAGGCCGTTTGTCACTCTGTTGACCCATCTCAACCATACGAGCAGGCCGTATTTCCCGAATGGACAGCCGACTGCTGTCCTGTTCTTGATCAGATGAGAGTCTCGTTGAGGCATACAAGAATTCCACAAGATATCGCATAAGAACTGAAAGTCTTCACTACCATGCATTCGTCATTGCGAACGGCTTATGCATACTCAGAGTTGAGGTACCTCGTCTTGACCGAATGGCAGACGGGGGGCTGCTCTCTCTCTTTGCAGTATAGTCGGGCGTCGAAGACCGAGCCATACTTCAAACGTTTGCACTGCTCCACTGATACTGCGAGTTTGCGCCAGTCTTACCTGAGCTTAGACAGACTCCTCACGACCCGGGCGCAGAAGACGAGTGGTCGCCCCCTCAATGCCGCAATGATTTACACGGTTGTCCATGTAGAAGGACGTTGGGCAGAGCGAAGCTTGAGACATCGAAAATCAGGTATAGACGTTTCCTAATGCGCTCGTAGCATCTCGGTGCAGGCGGGAGAACCTTTACGAGGACTTTACGAGAAATAAAAAGGTTGAAATGCTCTGTAAATAGCTCGCTGAGGAGAACGAGGAGTGAGATTATTTCTACATGTATACAAGACTAGATTGTGGTCCCTGTGTGGGATGGATCATCATCAGCATCTCTCTGCGGGCTTGCTGCAATGCTCAATTTACTGGCGTTTGCTGCCTTTCCGCTATGGGATAAAGTAGTCAAGATAGGTCTCAGGAGTAACTGTGATTGCGGTTGCTTGCCGCAAACACCTGATATCTTTGTACAACGCAATCTATCTACTCTACTATCAGCCTCCCTTCCTCCGCCTTCCAACACCACCAAGCAACCGCAATACTCCCCTTGAGCACCACAGCCGTCCACAGCGCCCCCATCAATCCAACTTCACTCTTCGCCCACAGCCCGCCTAACAGAATCCCCAGCATCAAACCACCCACGGCCCCGAGCCGCCTCAACTCATCCGCCCTCTTCCCGCGCCCCGCTCCCCCCAAGTACGAAAACAGATCACAATAAACACTGGTCAGCACCACGCTCGTCAACCCACTAAACCCAACAACCCGACTCGTAACCGCCTGACCCGCACTCTGAAACGCAACCAGAGCCAGCGGCACACCATTCCACCAGCCTAGTCTATCCGTCTTATCCTGTGGTTGTGTGTTGAAACTAACAATCCCAGCTGCAACAGCAACACAGCCCATTTGCAGTACGAAACTAAGCATCAAAGCACCCCTTTCCCTTGAACTGCGGAATACCCGCGCCAAGGCCGCGAAAAATAGACTGCCAATGCAGAAATTGGATATCGAAATGAGTGCTTTCAGCCACCGCTGGCTCTTCCCGCTCTCGTCTAGTCCGGACAGTCCCAGTCCCAGGTACACGGTGTTGCCGGTTTGCATGCTCACAAAGGAGCCCCAAATAAACACCGCGGAGCTGTCAAGTAGACCGGTTATCATGTAGCAGACGAGGAGGACGAGGTCTGTGCCGTGGGGGGTGATTTCGGTCGCGAGATGGCGTTTAAGGCGTTGAAGATAAGAGGATTTTCTGGGGTTGAAAGTGCCCCTGGTTCCGGGATTGGGGTTGAGGAGGGGAGATGTTTCTTCTGTAGGGAAAGTGTGCGGCATTGTGTTCTTAAAGTACACGAATATATAGATAATTGCAGTGAAGAAAAGAATGAAGTTATTTGAATTGTGGAGTACGGGGTATAGTACCTGGATCTTGGCGCATGACGTAATGTTGTGTAGGGCTGGGGCCGCTCACTCCCTGCTTGTAGGCGAGATCGCTAGTATACGGAGTAGTGCTGCTAGAAAATGGATGTACAAGCCGACACTGCTCAGGTTGTAGGGGTTTTGGTTCTAAAGTATGTTACATGGCGCTTGTAGAGGTTCGGTCTTGCCTACGGGAGTACGTACCGACAGCCCTAGAGAGCTGTGCCACTCCTTGCTGATCTGGTACCACCGCGTCAGCCCCAGCTTATTTTCAGGCACATATCTAACTAGATCTGCAAATGCCTGTCTTGAGAGCATATCCAGTAACTGCCTTACAGGTATTGGGCGCATACCCTTGGTAATACTCCCGACCACGAAACATGCATCTCCTAGCCTCTTCACCATGACCGCCATGTAAGGATCTTTCTTTCCCAGTTCTCATGACAAGACTAATATGGCAGAGGGAGATTATAGTCTGGATATGATTATGGCGCACATGTGCTTACGGCCTCTAAAGACCTATGTAGACAGGAACCCGGTGGGCCCCTTTGAAGAGGACTCCTAAGCGAAGACTCAAAAGCCTGCTGCCATTTTGATGAGGGGACCACTCGAACTGACTCTTAACTCTTGCACATTTATAGCTATATTAATGAGAAGCAAAAATACACTAAATAAAAACTTTGCTACGGAGCCTTCGGGCATGGTCGGCGTTATGCTTCATGACTATACTCAGCGGGTCAGCCATATAAAGAAACCCCGAAATCCGAGATCAACTGCACTCAAATATGAAAGCTCACAAGAGAACTTATACGAGAAAATACAGCATCAACGTTCATGAAAACGGCTCCAAACATTGTGAATACCAGTGGATACCATTAAGATATAGATCAAAAGAATTTTCCAGATATGACCGCCCGAATTAGCAGCGACATGGGCGACATTACAACTAAGAACGGCAGTCACTGTGACGAGACTATGGACTTAGCGAATGTTTGTGGTCTGTACACTGGAAACAATCTCCGGCTCTTTCCTGAGGACCTCACAGTTTACTTGTTGCAAGTGTGATCAAAACTTATGCAAGTTCGAACCCTAACTGGAACTGTTTACCTCGAACATCCCCGCGACTTGAGATGCAATCTACTGTAAATATGAGAGATACTGCTTTATTCTGTTTACACTACAGCACTATAGCCGGGTTTTAGGAGAGAAACTCACTGTAGTTCCCGTAACCGGCTCTCTGCATAGCCTCAATCCGCAATGCGGATCCCCATCCTCTTTGGCTTCATGTATGACGATCTATGCTTGCGTTTCTCCACGGTCCCCGGGGCAAGTATGCCCGATCCATGCGAGTACTTGTCTCCCATTCTGTTTATCGATTCGATATCCAGTCGCCGCAGTCCGGCCGGCAGTCTTAGTATTCCGAGGTCCTATTCACGTGCCCCACAACTGTAATCCCAAATACAGATCGCTGTACAGATATACCTCAGTTGGTTCTTTCTTGACGATAACCCTTAACTCCACAAGCTTCCTGCTTTGACTAGGCGCCCTAGCAGTACATCGTTTCCCTGACCTCACATTTCCTGTTTGAGGTGAGGCTTACCGTGCTTATTCAGATGACGCCCGTCCCCACGTGACGCACGATTTTTGTATACACCGACTTTTGAAGCAACGATTTATTTAAAATGCCAGTATCTCACCCAATATAGCCACAATGGAGCTCGCATTGGCATAACTAGAGTCCTTGGAGCCTGGAACGTTGTCTAGAAGGGACCAAGGTGTCCAGAGCTCCAAAAAGCAGCAATATAAAACATGCAGTTTTTCAACGCTTAACAGACAAAGGAGCTTATAAACTACATCTATAAAAAGGCCAAAAGAGGCTTATTTTGTTCTATTGAGATGGTCAAGAATTTCGCTGAAGAGATTGCTGGAAAAAAGGCAGGAAAAAACTGGGTTTCGCGCTGGCTAGAGAAGCACGATGACAAGCTTGTGAGCGCCTATACAACTGGCATTGATTCGTCGCGCAAGAAGGCTGATTCTGCCTTCAAGTACTCGCTATATTTCAATGCATTAAAGCAGAAGATGGAAGAATATGATGTCCAGCCAGAGGATACCTACAACATGGATGAGAAAGGTTTCCTTATTGGGATCCTCTCTAAATGCAAAAGGACCTTCTCCCAAGGAGTCCTATATGGCTGAGGGGCCAACCAGCGTCTTCAGGATGGAAGCCGTGAATGGAGAACTACTATTGCTTGTATTTGCGCAGATGGAACCTCACTATCCTTTGGCCTAGTATATCAATCTGCTGCAAACAAACTACAAGATACCTGGCTTCAAGACTTCCAGTATGAGACCCACAGCTGCTTCTTTACCTCTTCAGCTTCTGGATGGACCAATGATGAGATAGGACTGGCATGGCTTCTAGATATCTTTGACAGGGAGACTAAGGCAAAGGCAAGGAGGCGTTGGAGGCTCTTATTTCTAGATGGCCATGGCTCGCATGTTACCATGAAGTTTCTCGATTACTGTGAAGCAAATAAGATCCTCCTGGCTACATACCCTCGTCATTCAACACATACATTGTAGCCTATTGACGTTGGAATCTTTTCGCCTCTGTCTAAGGTCTATAGTGACGAATTAGAAGCATTTCTGCATGCTTCTCAAGGCCTCAGCGCTATTACAAAACGAGACTTCTTCGAGCTGTTCTGGAAGGCCTGGAACAAGGCTGTATCTCCGACTAATATCAAGAACTCATGGAGAGCAACTGGATTGGTGCCCTGGAATCCTGAGGTCATCCTGGTTCGTTTTCGGCAGGATACAGCACAACGGCCTTCCTCTAGCGAGTCTTCACGATCTATACTACAAGCAGAGGACTGGAGAAATATCGAGAGGCTTCTTAAAAAGGTGGAAATGGATTTGAATGACGAAAATACCAAGAAGTTAAGCCTGACGATGCATCACCTCTCCACAGAGAAAATATCCTGCTTAGGGCACGCTGTGAAGGCCTCGAGGAGGCGTTATTTAATGAAAAGAAGAGATGGCAGGCGTGGAAAGCCACTTATATTTTAGTTGCGGGCACCAGAGGCAGGAAATGCAGATTTTTATTCTCCTAGGAAGGTCCAGCAAGCGCGCGACCTCCAGAAAGAAAAAGATGAGGCTATACAGCAAGCAAAAGCAGCAAAAAAAGAGGCCAAACTTTATCGGCAGCAGGAGAAGGAAGAGAAGCAGCGAATTACTGAGAAGAGAAGAGAAATGAAGGCTCTAGAACGGCAAATTCGATTGCAAGAAGCAGAGAAGAAGAAGCTTGAAAAGGAGGAAAAGAAAGAGGAGGCTCGTTTAGTCAAGGAGGCTGAGATACAGCTTTAAAATGACATCAAAACTGCTAAACAGAGCAAGTCTAAGCTTCCCAACAACTCCAAAGGCTCCGAAGAAGCAAAAACCATCACGCCCAGCACCTGAAGCTATCCCAGAGACCTCTACCACTGTCAATCGCCGAGGACGGCAGATCCGGCTCCCGCACCGCTTTCGCAACTCTTGAAAGACCTTATAGCTTCATCAGAGTGTCTAGTATTATTTGATAAAATATCTTAGTATAATATCGTCTGTATGCGCTTCAAAAACTTCATTTTCTCTACTTGCGGTAGTAGTCAAAAACGTGCGTCACGTGGGGATAGGCGTCATCTGATTAAGCACGGTAACGGCCGCGCGACGGGCCGTGATGCTCCACTTCTCCAATTCGCGATATCGGACCAAGGGACCTCTGGGTTGAAGAACTGCAAAATCGCAGCAAGTAGATAGGAGTCATTCAGACTTTAGAAAATAAGTCTAGGTCTTTTCGATGCCAGAGCTCCAAAAAGCGTGGTGTTCAGGGACTTCTTATGATAGATCACGGTGTGGTAGAGACACAAATCGTAATCGGCACGGAAAGCGGGAAACGACGTTGCATTTGATCATCGAAGGATTCGAGTTTTGGATTAGTGTGGCACTGGAAGGTCTTCCTGAAGAGGCAAGTGCAAGTCGAAGATTCGGTTAGGTTGTGTTTGAGAGATATATTTCTACCGTATCTGGCCTGGGATTATGGTATTAGCGATCATCTGACACCGGTTCACATCTTCCCCTAGAGATCGAAACATAAATCCTGCCTAGCTGCTTTTATAAGTAGATTTAGCTTGAATTTTTTTATCTGAACATGGATCTCCACTCTCTCACTCAGCCTCGGAGCTTAGGACCAATAAATAGTATGGCTAGACACAGCCTGATTATTCCTCCTCTCACCCATCTTCCTTTTTTGCTACGGCCACCATGTTGGGACTTTCCACGGGACTCGCCGTCCTAACGAGCTTCCTCTCCCCTTTCCCCATCAATGGCGACTGCTCCTGTCGCTGCATGCCAGGCGACGCCTGCTGGCCTGACCGCGCCACATGGGCACGCTTCAACCAGTCCATTGACGGTCGATTGATCGCAACCGTGCCGTTGGGGACGCCCTGCCACGGCTCTGCCTACAACGATGCCGTATGCGATGCTCTCCGCGCAGATTGGACACTCCCAGAGCTCCAGTGAGACGTCCAGACACAGTAAATTGTTTCATAAGGATCTAATATGCTCAGCTATGGAACCTCTTCCTCGATCATGGCTCCGTTCTTTGCCAACGGTTCTTGCGACCCCTTTCACCCTGTTGATAAGCCTTGCACACTGGACAACTATATCGTTTACGCAGTCAATGTCAGCAAGCCCGAACATGTCTCTAAGGCGATTCAGTTCACAACGAAATACAACATTCGCACTGTAATTCGAAACACTGGCCATGACTACAATGGCAAGTCGACCGGTGCCGGGGCCCTAGGTATCTGGACGCACCACCTGAAAGATATCGAGATCAAGGACTGGAAAGACTCGCATTACAAAGGAAAGGCGACCAAGCTAGGAGCCGGTGTGCAAGGTCATGAAGCATATGAAGCAGCCGATGCCCAGGGCCTGGAGGTTGTAGGTGGTGAGTGTCCAACGGTTGGTATTGCCGGCGGATATACACAAGGAGGAGGGCATTCGGCGTTGGCTTCTGTGCATGGCCTGGCCGCCGACCAAGTGCTCCAATGGGAGGTGATTGATGGAAAGGGCAGATTTATCACTGCCACAAGAGATAATGAGCACTCCGATCTTTTCTGGGCGCTGAGTGGAGGAGGCGGTGGCACGTATGGCGTAGTCTGGTCAATGACGTCCATGGCACATCCAGGCACACCTGTTTCCGGACTGAACTTGACATTCACGAATGCAGGCATATCACAGGATACATTCTACGATGCCGTTGGTCTTTATCATGCCACGCTTCCATCTCTAGTCGACGCAGGGACCATGAGTATCTGGTATTTCACCAACACTAGTTTCTCTCTCACACCTTTGACTGGGCCCAATATTCCCGTCGCCAAACTGAAACAGCTGCTGCAACCATTCACCGACGGCCTCACTAATCTCGGCATCACCTACAACCTCTATGCGGAACAGTTTCCCAGCTATCTGGCCCAGTTCAACGGAATGCAGGCTGCCATCGAGGTCGGCATCGCCCAGTACGGAGGTTGGCTGATTCCACGGTCCGTGGTCATCGAGAACAACGCAGCCCTCACTGACCGCTATCGCCACATCACCGAGTCCGGAGCCACTTTCATTGGCGTCGGCCTCAACGTCTCCAAGGCAGTCTCCGGAGACGTCCACAACGCGGTCCTCCCTGCCTGGCGAGACGCCTTGATTGACACAACCCTTACGACACCGTGGGAGTGGAACGCCGAGGAGGAGATGCTCGCTCAGCAGCGCAAGATGACCGAGGACTATATTCCGACATTGATGGCGCTGGCACCGAATTCCGGGGCGTACATGAACGAGGGCGACTTCCGCCAGTCGAACTGGAAGGAAGCATTCTATGGATCAAATTACAATGCCCTGCGGAAAGTCAAGGCCAAATACGACCCGAATGATGTTTTTTATGCCTCTAAGGCGGTTGGCTCGGATGAGTGGACTATAAGCGGCAGTGGGCGGTTGTGCAGAGCGTGACCACACCCCAGGGCCCTGTGTGAAAGGACAAGGATAGAGTAACCAGGCAGGAAATATACAGAATAAAGAAGAAATTTCCATCTATTTAGTCTTCTCATAATGTAGTGGCTTGCAACTCTTGAGCTGAAACTGTTTCTGACGGCTTGAACAAGTCCCGAAAATCTTCAATGAGTATCCAGTGGAATACCTCATGAGCAAATTATACACGCCAGTATTCTACTGCAATGCCCAATATTCATTGCGTCACTGAATTGAATGGGAACTATGCCAATCCCCAGTACCAGTCGAATTGGGACACCGTAGGAATAAGCTTCTTCGACTCCAAGATTACAGATTCACCTTTGACAAGCATTTGACTATCATGTAAAGATCAAGATAAATTCAGGCCTGCAATTAGCAAAGTATGTTATCACTTAATAAGGAATGAGCAGGAGAAGAATTATTATCATAGTTGGATGCGAGATCCAGGACCTATTCAATGCCAGTAAATCACGTGAACATGTATGTAGCATTAGGGCTATGCTTAATAATTGTTTAGTAAGCAGCCCAAGTTCAGCTGGATAACTTGGCGGCCGCTCAACTAGCTTTATTAGGCGCAATCTCAGATAAGCATCCATCACTTCGCACAAATTTATGGTCTCGCTCGCTCAGCTTCATCAACTCTGAAACTCATTTCCCAGTCCAGGAAAAATAATAAGGCTGTTTCGAATCTCTGTTTAGCAGTGTCATCAGGAAAGACACTCAGACGGCTGTAAATTTGCGCCATTCTTGCCTATTCTAGATTATCCAGACTATGGCCTCCAATCAGCCCGACGGAAGTGAAGAAGTAGGCTGCGCTAGGCCTGCTCAAGTGGATGCGAACATAAACCCTTCCACATCACTGGACTATTGGAATAGTGTTCCTGCCAATGCCAACAGCATGCTCGGAATGCTGGGTCCTTACCCCTGGTACTCGCGCATTGATCTTCGAGGCTCCAAGTCCTTCCTTGCCAAACTCCGACGCCTGGTGCCCGGTTGCCCGATTGAAGGGAAGCTCAACCGAGGCGTGGATTGTGGCGCGGGGGTTGGCCGTGTCACAGAAGGGTTCCTTAGCCATGTCTGCAACGTGGTTGATGCTGTTGAACCAGTGGGCAAATTTACGCAAGTTCTCAATGAAAGCGCGCTCAAGAAGGCAGGTGTCATTGGAGACGTCTACACAATGGGCCTAGAGGCCTGGAGCCCGCCCCCACGGTATTATGACTTGATATGGATCCAGTTCTGTATAGGACATTTGAATGATCAACAGCTGGAGGAATTGATCAAGCGGTGTTGCGCAGCCCTGACGGAGGGTACGGGGATCTTGGTTTTGAAGGAGAACATCTCGACGGACCCCGGGAATAATGATATGTTTGACGAAGAGGATAGCAGCGTGACGAGGACGAACGACAAGTTCAGGTCTATTTTCAACAATGCAGGGATGAGGGTCATTCTATCTGACCTGCAAACTGGGTTCCCGAAGAACTTCAAGCTTCTGCCAGTACGGTTCTATGCGCTGCAGCCAAAAAATCCCAAGGCTTAATTACTCCCTTAATACAAACCAGAGCCTTGTGGGATACTGTGCTCGATGATTGACTGAACGGGCAAGGTCTGTACAATAGCAAAGTCTGGGAGATGCCGGGCATGACAGTACGCCAAAGAAAGCCTTGGCTACCAAAATGTTGCCCAAGCATCGTAACTGGCAAGCGCTATCGCACCTGACGCAGCAATAGACGCTTGCCCGCATCCTCATCACCTCCCCGCCCATTCGCATGCAAGACTGTCGCCGAATCTAGAGGGAAGGAGGGACCACTTGTTTAAAGTATGGCGAGAGTGTAAATTTGAATATATGAGAGAGCAAGTTAAGAATACGGTCAATGTCAGGTTAACCCTGTGGTGCGGACGCTAATGAGGTCGTTTCTGTGGATCGCGAAGTCCAGTTTAGACTATGTCTCCTGCGGGGGTATTGTATGTCGCTCATTGCTTGATCTGGTCATTCTTGGTGCTCGTCGTCTTCCATGGAAGGAGACGAGGGCTAAGACATTCATCATTAGGACTATGCAGATTCTCGACCTTTTCTCGACCTTGGCTTGTGACGGGCGTCCGTTCCAAGAGTGATGAAGTTGTTGTAATGCGAGGCCAGACAAAGGAGATTCTTGAAGAAACCAAAATGGACATGCAGACTATTTGGGTAACTAATGAGCTCTCCGACACACTGATACTAGCGTGCGTAGAGGATTAGATGAATCAGGGCAAGAGCTCACCGTTGGCTAATCAATTGGAGCCTGGAGGCAAAGCATGTGAACGGGCGGTAGCGTATAACGTGGGATATGTACAGTAACCCTCACTGTCTATTGTGTAGCGCACTAGGCAAGCGTGGGTTACCTATATACCTGGATTGAGGACGTCTACAAACTGGCCCTAAAACCCGTAAGTGTAATTCCGGCGTCAACGCGGAGCTCCCAGGGTCCAGGACCTGACGCAGGTGAGGCTTAGATATCCATTGGCGACGGCAGTCATGATTGCAATGGCGATGCAGCTGCCTATGACGGAATGGGTGACTGCTCGCATTGCAACAGCTCTATCGGGACCGGCAGGTCAGTTGGTTGGATCACTCATAGAATACTAGACTGCTAGCTAATCAAGCATAAATGATACAATACGCACCATTGCTTCTCTTCACGGTAAATAGTGCACGTATCACTGGGGTAAGAGACAAGGTATAATGGAGGCAGCTTGACTACCTGACAACTGCCGGGAGAGCGTTGACCCAAGTGGCGCGGCGAGAGTGAACGGATTGAATTCAACTGCTGCTTGAAGCGGAGAAAGCTGGTTGACGATCTGGAAGCGCTGCGGGAGTTGAAACAGAGTAGCAAACCACACTGCGCCCCGGCAGATGCAGTTCTATGCGCAAAATCTTGGTTAGGGCAAATGTCCTGTATTAAGGCATGGGACAGAGGCCGGCCGGCCTTACAGCAGCATTCCAACCCAGAACCGGTTATAAATATATTTCCGCGGAATGACAGGCTAGACTTGTTTTGAATAGAGCATGACTCTTTTTCCCATACAAAAAATAGAATCCATGTCAAGCCCAAGATGATGGAAAGGATAATTGTGGGCGCCGAGCGCTGCTGGTCAATCTTGGTCTTTCTTCTCCAGCATTGTGACTAATGGGGCCGCGACGACCGGAAGCATGTTAAAAGCATGCTAGAGCCAAGAATATTAAGTCTGCGATGGTATGCCTAACGGGACTATTCGGCGAGTACATATCTGCGGATTGGTGCTATCTCTCTCCACCTGCATCAGCCCTAAGCGAGCGTGACAGGCACAAAGCCTTCACGCAGGCGCAGACAGATCCAGATCCAGTCTCTGCAGCAACCGCCGTGGTGGCAGACGCGGTCACTCAGGAACTCTCCGGGGACTGGCTGTCAGGCTCTGCAATGTGGATATATTGCGTTCGCTGGCGTTGCCCAGGGTGTCGATAGAGTCCCTCTCTACTAGGTATTTTAAGAGCTTGGCCATGGGTAGCTTAATACTAGTTATGTGCTCTGCTTCCATGCTGATATCTGTGACTGTAGTATCTATCTATCTATCTTGGTCGATTCGTTGGTGACGGTTGAGCTGCGACATTGGATCTCGCGCGCGTTTGCCTCAGGTGTCTCGGCGCTTGATATCATGAATGCGCTAATTTTGGATCATTTAGCTGGGGTGGCGGCAGAGAAGACTTAATCTGAAAAGGAAGAGAAGAACTCAACATGACTACCTAGGCAAGTGGGAGTTAGTATACTATGCAGTCTTACTGGAGAATGTCGAGTGGTTATAATGACTTTGGGTAACTCGTTCCTTGGGCATTCACAGGACCAGGCGGCGTTTGATATAACCCAGGTAGAACCAAGCAGATAAATAGATATATAAATTTCCAAATTTTCAGTTCCAAGTGTAACGAACGAATACGGCCAGGGGTATCTTTCAATACAGTACTTTAAACAGAAGAATTGCAGCGAAACCAACATAGATCTCGCATGTGCACGTAGAGCTTTCATCAAGCCTGCTCCAACGACTCCAGATCCTCCCACCCACCATCCCTCTCCAACTGCTCCCGAATCCTCTCCCGCAACGCCTGGATCTGACTGCCCAGCGCTTCAGTCCACTGGCCCTCAACAGTAGCAACTTTATCTTTCAGGTCATTCGTGAGCGAGCGCTCCTCGTCCGCCTGACTCAGACTTATTTCTCTCGTCACAACCTCCTCAGACTCCCCCTGTCTGATGCGCTCTGTCTCAGTGAGTTTACAGTTTGCGCGCATAACAGCAGACTTGACTTCATGCAGCAGGCAGAAAAGATTGATTTGTGATTCGATGTACTGGTAGCTTGATTTCTCGGCGTGTGAGACTAGCGTGTATAGGTACTGCAGTGGGTGCTGGAGGTATGACGGGTTTTCATCGTACTCATTAGCCGGGATCTGAATTTGAAACCCGCTTAAGTTTTCAGGGATGGACTGAACGAGGGTTGAGAGGGAGGGCGCGATGTCCCAAAAAGCGGAGAGTTGCAGTTCAACGCCGCGCACTACATTTTCCTCGATGACGCTCTGGAAAGACTGTAGACGGGCGAGGGCATTGCTTTCATAGCTTGCGCGGCGGTCAAGGGCATCGCGTGCAAAGAAGGCCGTTGTGCTGCGGATTTTCTCCTCATTCTTGGATTGTTGATAGGGAAGGATAACGAGGGCTTTATACTTCTCGTCGCGGGCTGTGATTAGGTCGTACATTTCGCGGTGAAGCTGCTCGCGCGCCTCAAAAAGCCATTTGAGCTGGGTGAGTTTCTCAAGGAGCTCCGGTTTCTCGTCGCCTTCTTCCTGCGGCTGATCTGGTGTTTCGTGCTGTGCGTCGTCGAAGAGTTTGCTGCGGAGGTCGTCGATGCATACTGTTGCGCGGTCGATACGGTCCGTTAGGATTGCCTGCAGTGGTTTGAGGACGGTATCCTGGTAGGAATCGAAAAGCTGCTTTGTGAGAGTGCGTTCGTGCTGATTCTCGTCTTCAATGAGGGCAGCTTCAGCCTCGGCGGCTTCGGCGAAGGAGATGCTCCCGTCTTGGATTTGGCTCTGGATGTTGGCGCGGAATTGGCGGCGGTGGTCTTTGATGCGTTCACGGTGGGCGGTCCAGACGCTATCGGAGTCTGTGGCGTGGCGTTGCCGCGTGGACTTGATCTCGGTGTGGTCGCTTATCGAGCGAACGAGAGTGCGATAGGATACTAGTTCGGGATGGCTGTTGTTGACGGCCGGATAATGGCGGGGGAATGGGGGTGGGAGGGTGATTAGTCTTGAGACGTCCATTTTCTGGGGCTCTGTGGATGTGCTGTAGCTGCTTTGGCTGGGGGTTGGATATTCGGGGAGTGTCTGATCCTCATGCCATCCGACCTTCTCCGGTGGAAACTCGTCTGGGCCATATTCTGCATAGTTGTTGAACTGCTCCACTGTATGCTCGGCGCTCCCGTTACTCCTGAGGCCGAGTGGCAGGCCCATGTACTTGGATTCCCGCTTTGAGCGTTGGACTCTGCGCTCGACACCTTCGCTACCTGACCCGGTTTTGGATTCCCACCAGCGACTCGGTGCACGTCCTCTGGAGCTCTCATCGTTGCTGATACCAAGGCTGGCTATGGGGGAAAGACAAGGCTTGTAGTTGTTCCACGAGGATTCCCCACGCGTAGTAGGAATGTCTAGTTTAGGAGGTCCTTTGAGCGACCGCCGGTTGAGGGGTGCAGGGGCTGGTTTTGGTGGCAGCTGGAAGAGCTTCTCATGTAGCTGCTCTGAATTAAACGAACCAGACTCAAAGACTTTGCTATACCGCTCACGTCGAATTTGTGACTCGCTGATGATGAACTCCGTAAACAACCGGAGTGCTTCCGCCTCGTCGGTAGCACTAGCCTCCTTCTCAATAAACTCCTTATGCCTCCGCGTAGCACTTTGTATAAGTTCTGCGTCCTGGTTGACTACTGAATCCAACGATTGTCCACTATGGATTGATAACCGCCGTGGCTGCAGTACCGGCGAACTGACAGCATCATTAGGCAAGTGAAGAATATGCGAGACTGGGCGGTTTTCCTTGAGCCCATGGCTTGAAGATGGCCGCGAATCTGGTCCAGATTGCAATGGAGGCGTGGGAAGGGCTCTCGGAGGGATCGCCTGCGATGAGGTCTTCTGGAAAGATGACTCTGCATTTGGCGAGAATGGAGGCGTCTGAGCATATCTCTGCGATGATGGCGGTTCAAACGGGCTCGGCTCGACTCGAGGAGTCGAGAACGCAGAGCGATCTGAGGAAAACAGGCTAGTTGATGACGCACGCGACCGGGATGTGGGCATATCAGACGGGGCGCTATGATTGCTCCGTGGGGCATACTTTGTGGACGCATCGCGAGACCTCTCTCCGCCGGCTCGGCCATCTAAGACGAGATTCGACGGTTTCAATTGATCCAATGCGTCGGCCCATGGATTGGTGCTAGTTGACACTGCACTATAATCGTCAAAAACCTGGCTCTGCCGGTTTCTTCGCTCAATCCGTCTTTCCCGTATTCCCTTCACACTAGAATCTCGGATCGCTGCACTGCGAGACAGGCCACCGCTGACGGAGCCTCGAGACGTATGAGTACCACTAGACCCTGAACCATTGGTTTCTCGAGAAGCTATCTGACTCGGAGTGTCAATATCAAGTGGCGTTCTGTCCGGTTCGGGCCCAGGCTCGGAAGGACCTTCATCTACCCATCCTGCCGGTGTTGGTGGAATGCTACCCAACCCAGTTCCCAAAGATGGTGCTTGACGTGCTGTGCGGGTAAGGGCCTGCGAGCTGCGCGAAGATGACGCATCACCCAGTCCGCTCACGCTCTGCGATCTTGGAGCCGGCGGAGGGCCTGGAGGTGGCGGAGGAAGTGGCATCCCCGGCTCCCAGGCTGCGGTTTGTGGCGAGCCACTTCTAGATTGGCTTGTGGCTCTTGATGACCCTGCACTTGATACAACGGGACCGGCCGAGACCGCTCGTCTGGAATTTGGAGCACGGCTCAGATCCTCGCGCTGGGCGGTTGCGGCATGGTAGCCGTATCCGCTCGATTGAGAGCCTTGTAAACTGTCTTCCGAAAACATTATATATGGTCGAGATCCGCCATTGAAAGATTGCTCATGATACGCATCAGCCCGGCTGTGAGACGATGACCTAGACGCCGGTGCCCCGTGTGGTAACGGAGGCGGCGGTGGAAGCGAAACGTGGTTGTTATGACCCGCATCCGGACGGGCAACAGATACGGGACGAGTCCGCGGGATTGACTGTTGCCGACTGCCCATGTACGGAGACCCGGCATTAGAAGACGTAGAATCATGGACTGGTGTAGTATGGCTTGCATGGTCCGCTTGCTGCTGCTGACTTGGAGGGGAGTACGGTGGAGGGGGTGATGACAGCTCTAAGATCAAAGTCAGCTCCATGCAAAGATATTACCTAGCCCATTGCATAACGCTGATACACGAATCAAAATCATCACTATAAGTCAAGAAAGTAGGACTGACCGGGTTGAGTGGCGTATCGATGCTGTGAGACGACCCGAAGCATATTGCCCGACTGCGAATAGGGCGACTGGCCAGCGTTCATCGGGCCATTACTGACCGGCCCCCAGTCCTGGGGATTATAAGGGGCGTTGTACTGCCTGGAAGCCATGGGAGACGATCCGAGTACCGTACCGGCTGAGTTTATAGCAGGAGATTGAGTAAAAGGGCTAGATAGGGACGTGGTCGACAGCGGGGTTGATAAATAGCCCGCACCAAGCCCGACACCAAGTCCCTGACCCTGGAATTGATGGGTATTGAAAGAGGTAGTCAAAGGAGGCGGCTGCATGGCATATTCGCGACGGCCAGGAGAAGGCTGACTGCGAGGCGTCGGCCAGCCGGTGTTGGCTGTGTACGGACTGGACGACAGATCGTCGCCAGTGTTACTCGGGGACCGCCAGCTTTGAGTTGAACAGCCTTAAGTCAGCTCGACAGGAACAAAGAAAGGAGAGAAGAGGGAGCTGGGGCCGGGGCGCACCTATTCATACTGGCGCATTCAGGAGCCAACCAAACATGGTGGCATGGTTAATACCCGCGCGTTGGAAGGGTGAAGAGGCGACAGGTCCTTTGGAGGAAGAGGAGGAACGCGATACAAACGGCGAAGGACTCTAGCGGGATGATGCCTAGACCAACCATTACCGAACAAGGATGGATTCAGGAAAACCGGGATAAAAATAGGTCAGGATCGGTCTGCGACTCTGCGTGGCTGCAGAAGCAGGAGAGCGTAGTGTATGCAGCCTGGCCCGTTTCATCACAGCCGGCGTCGAGTCGGCGCTTACAGGGTCCATTGGCGGCTTCTCACAGGCCAGCGACGGCTTCTTCCCACGTCGCTCAGCGAACCAGCGACTCTTCTCGTGTCCAAGAATTCGAGATTACCTGAGCTAGTCTGGGGTGGTCGTAGCGTATGTCTATTATTGTCTGCCGGTCTGTTAGTCCATTGGATGATCTGCTCAGACTGAGGGGAAGCCGCACAGGGACGGACGGCCTGAATCTATTAGCCTCCCACTCGTGACTCCATAGAGACGAGGGTGTCAACGCGAATAGTTGGGGTTTTCATGAATATAACCAAAGAAAGGAAGGGAACAGTGGCTACCGTTGTATCGGCCACGTCCCGTTCTTGTCCTTCTCGTATCAGGAATCAAATGGGATACTAGGCCGTTGAAACTTGCTCAAGAATGAAAGATTCCGATATCATGTCTGTTTTGGAGTACAAGAGGATGTAGTAGTCATGATTGAGGAGAACAGAAGGTACAGAGTAGATGGCAATGAGTTGTGGTATGCACATGCCATAACGGGGGATACTCCGCAGATATCGGGCGACCGTCGGTGTACTGTCGCTAGTGGAAGGGAATGAAGATAGAACTGGGACAAAGTACAACAATATACGCATCAACAGCGAGATGACTGAGCGGTCAAAACAGCAACCCAGTTCGATCTCAGATCAAATTATGCCTTTAAGCATTCCTGACTTAATTTTAGCCAGAAATTTTCACTCTTACCTGAACGAGGCTTCTGCTCTTCATAAGAGGATGCGGTGAGTACCACTGTACCCTTATCTTTTCCCTTCGTATTCTTGTATCAAGTCGTTTATATTCATTTAAGCGTTAACGGACAGGGGGCATAGTTGTGGTGAAACTGCATGGACGACCTTAGTGAGATCCATGATTGGACTCGGGAAATACTCCTTCATTTGTTACTGTCCACAGTGTATACGAGCTTTATAGGGGAGAGCTTATACTTTTCAAATATTTTCACTTTTCATCTTTTTTTCTCTTTTGTGATCATACAGGTATTTATTTTAAGTACCTAGCCAGCAAATTTCCAGACCAGACAAACGGGACAACTCCGACCGGACGCCAGCAGCTTAGAAAGGCATCTTCACGTGGAGCATTCATCTCAGACGGTATATAGCGGTTTATTTCTTGTATTTGTTGTATGTATCGATGATCTTCTGCACCTCATCCCGAGAGCCGAGGAAGACACCGCTTTTGTCGTGGATAGACTCCGGCTGAACAGAAAGGAGGCGCTCCATGCGTGAGTTGACGGCCTTGCCGCCTGCATTCTCGAAGACCATAGCCATGGGCGCACACTCGTACAGGATACGCAGCTTGCCCTTGGGGCTCTTCGAGTCGGCCGGGTAAGCGAAGACTCCACCGTAGAGCAGAGTACGGTAAGCGTCTGCAACCATGGAGCCGATATAACGCGCGCTGTAGGGCTTCTTGCCCTCGCCGGGACGCTTAAGAGAGTCAAAGTAGGCGTTACACCAGTCGTCCCAGTACATGCTGTTACCCTCGTTGACGGAGTAGATGGCGCGGGTGGGGGGCAACTGCATGTTGGGGTGTGTGAGGATGAACTCGCCCAGAGAGTTCTCGAGAGTGAATCCATTGACGCCGCCGTTCTTCATCGTGATGACGAGTTGGGCTGAGGCGCCGTACATGGTGAAACCCGCGGCAACCATTTCGGTGCCTGGGAGGAGCACGTCCTTGGCTGTGACCTTCTTCCCGGGGCCGAGGATGTCGTCAGGGAGTCTGAAGATGCCAAAGATGGTACCGACCGAGACGCCAGCGTCAAGGTTGGAAGAGCCGTCAATGGGATCGCAGACTACAGCGTAGCGGGCATTGGGGTGTTCGTCAAAGATGATCGCTTCTTCCTCCTCCTCGGAGACGAGGATGCGGCATTTGCCGGATGTGCGCATAGCGGACACGAACAGGTCATTTCCAATAACGTCCAGCTTTTTCTGATCATCACCGGTTGTGTTTGAGGAACCGGCGAGACCGGTCAGATTGATTAATGAGGCACGACGAATGTAGTAGGCGATGGATTTGAAGGAGAATTGGAGGGCATGGCAAAGGAGTCTGTTTGTTTCAAGCATGTTAGCCGCAGTCTTCCAGGTCCAAGGTCCAAGAGATACTCACGTGAAGTCACCAGTGGCCTCAGGGACCTTGGTCTGTTCTTCCGTAAAGAATCGAGAGAGTGTGACGATATCAGTGTTGATATTCTCCTGTCCAACAGCGCCGCCGTTGCCAGTGCTGTTTGTAGCCATGTTTACGGATTGATGAATTGGGAGGGCAAATTGAGAGACTTGAGTGACTGAGTTCGCGGGGTAATAGAGGATATAGTTCTCAGTGACCTCGGTTCAACGGAGAGGAGGGAGTTATAAGGCTGTAGACGAGGTCTGATCGGAAGAGCGAGGGGTCGGAGGGAATGCCGCAGGGAGAGAGTAATTTCAGGAGTATTCTATCACGGACGTATGAAATCCGACGCGGCAGCGCGCATTGCTCTTTAAAGGCGCATCCCATGGCCAGGAGCAATCTTTTGCCGGGCAGTGAACGAGCCAGAACGTCAGAGCTGCCCGGGTGTGGAGAGACTTGACGCCATTCAATCCAGACATGGCCCTGACCCGATGACGAAAACACCCGTTACTGCTCCCCGCGCTAACTCGTTCAGTGCGCGCCCAAGCCGAGACCCCGGGATTCCCCGCGATCATATTCTATCTTTCTGTCGAGATAATATGTTCTATATACCAAGCAACATAAGTGGTGGAATAATTGTCGCGGGAGAATTCCCAGCGAGTTTATAGCAGGCCTCAAAAGCTCAAGTCTCAAAAAGTCGAGGTTGATCTACAGTAACCAGTTCCAGCTGTACCAGCAAGGCACCCACATAACGTAATAATGATAGCGCTCAATAATACTCCGTAGAACGTTAGGAATTATCGAGAAAAGTGGGCTTCGGGGTCAGCAGACTTGCAAATTCAATATTTGTAAATCCTGCCTGGTCGAGACCGGGACCCTTTAGTTAAAGCAGACACATGAGTGTGTCAGGTGATGGACTATACCCGTCCCCAGCGTCCCCGCGGCTGATGATATATGCAAGATAAAGTACGAAGTAGATTTTCCATGTATACGAACACCTCGGCAAACTTGCTCTCATGGGCTTCAAGAGATAAAAAATAATCAAGCTTCGATCCTTCAATGGCCTGGGCTTTGACAGGCGAAGTGTTGTCGACTAGCGATCGTCCTCTGAGCGGCACGTGAGCTAAGACTTGATATATCGGACTGTCTGTGTATAACGTTCCTGCTGTCCTAGCTCGTACAACAATGCTACAGCCATTTCTAGCTGGCTTCGATTCTCCGTTCACTGTAACCCATCGTACTCAAGGGCAGGCTCATGCCGGCGTTTTGTTATTCCGGAATGACTTACTAAGGAAAGAAAGCTAACCCGACAAAGCTAGCCCTACGCTAGCGGCTCGGTAAAACTGGCCCCAGTCAAGCAGCTAAAAAAAATTCGTGGACTTCTTTCAGCTTTTCTCTCCGTCACACTCGAGCTTTCGGTTTCCGAGCTTGATATTCCTTGATGTTTGGAATATACATTTATAAAACACTGCAATTGCAGCACGATCCATACGATGATTGACTAACCTTCGCCTGCACTCAGCACAGCGTTGTCTGGTAAGCGCTTCAAACTCTGCTCTGCCCGTCTGCCCACACCCTCCCCTCTATGATGATAAATAGAACCATTTCAAACTAGAGTCTTTGACCCTACGGGGCATGAAAACTCACTTCTTTGCACGTCAGTCTGATGCTTTGCGAAGTGATCTCGTCATGATTCGCCGGCGCCTTGCCTACTTGATTGCTAACTCGAGAACAGGACTAACCATTTCAGTACCTTGAAAATACTGGCTGTTCTTGGAGATGATACCCCTAGAGTAGGTGCTTCCTCTTTTCACTGTCTTGATATTTTTTTGAATGATGCTCTTTCGTATTATATACGCTGGAAATTACCGACTGAGGCCCTCGGCTTCTGAAGTCAACAAATGGCTATTTCTGACTTTTCAATCTCGTCTACCATTTTTGCCCTCTTTTGACTATATGGCATGTTCTGACGTTTTGAAGATAAGTTAGGAAATAACTCTCCATCACTTGATGGTAAGCTCTTTACATTCTTTTGCTCAAGAATTTTGTTTTCCGAAGATGAAGCGGCACTGGGCTCCGACGGCGTTCGACAGACGTCCGGTCTTGATGGATAAGCCATTTTGTGGCAGGCCTAGAAAACCTCGCCCACTGAGATTACCGTCTACAACACATGCTCTGTCAATGGGAGTTTTACTTGAGGCTAATAACAAAGCCAGTCTGGAAAAGAATTGCGAGCCGTAGTCTCAATTGCATTATTGCACACAAGGTAATTCCGTCCTGCACCTTGTATCTCCCCCTCACATGATGATTTTCTAGATGACGAGTCTTATTTGAGTTTTCAATGCAGACAACATCTTTTTTTTACCATTCATGCAAAACTGACATGAATATCTCTACCTTGTTGCATGGTTTATTTTCAGGACATTGCGCTAACTGTTCCTGAAGTGTCTTATAGGTAGAGTCCTACTCGACAGATCGTCAACCAACTCATGATCTGTATGTCTGACTTGCTTTCAACCTCACTTCAATTTCCTTCAATGATGAATCGACATAAAAAAAAGACAAGCATATGTCCAAGTCGGCACCGCCGGCTAAGACGACAATTGTCATGACTGACAGCCGTCATATCCTGTTTACTCAACGAAGTCTTTTCGGTCCCAGTACTGATAGCTCGTAGTAAGTAGGAAAACTGACATGGCCGCCTTTGGCTGCGCCCTGAATTGTGAGTTGCCCTTTTTTTTTTTTCTCCTCCTTTACAATGATGATTTACTCTTATTTTATCACGACGGTCAACATATGTCTACCTTGATGACCACAGCCTGTGACAGGGCATGTAACTGAAACTGTCTCCTTTCACTTGTCTCTTTTATGTTCAGTGCGGAAACAAACACTAACATGTTCCAGTCTCTTGCAGGTCAATTTGCCTTGACCCATTCGTTAGCCTTGGTAGGATTGTCGTAGCAATCGAGATGATTCATTCTTCAGTATCTGATGCCTATCGTACATTACTCCGTAAATTCCTTTAAAGTCTACTGTAATCTGTACCGCAATGGGGCCAATGAACTGTTGCGTATTGACTGGAAGACTCTTATCAGCGCCGATTTGCCCATTCCTAGGGTCAGCGAAATCTCGACTTCATCGCATGGTGAATCCGTCGCGCAGCCTAAATAAATGATTAATAATGGTGTCAAGCTAGTATGTTTATCCTGTCAGATTTCAAAGACCTGTTACCCGTGAATCAGCTTTCGTACTCAAAACAACCCGAACTGAACCGAACGACGCAAAGAAGGGTTGGGTCACTAAATATATATCGCTCCCATTAGGCGTTCAAAAGCATTGATTATATACACTGAACATAACTAACCCAGACTGTGAATAAGCACACACTCCGTAGAGAGTATATATATATACCTACGACGATCTATACAGGGGGACGCAGAGAGCATGTACGTATTTAGAGCCAAGACATACTCCAGTACTCCCAGCCCTGCTGGGTAGGTTCGACTGTCTCAAGAGTCCTCTGGAAATTGCCTCCAATCTATAATATTGTTCCTAAGGGGCGAAATATACAATACATCGACCTCGACAAGAAGAAAGGAAATATAAAGAGAGAAAGAAGGCGAGAGCCAAGCCAGCTTAATCTAAACCGTTCAATCAACCGGATCCTCCTCCAGCAGGGTCTTAAAGCTAAATGGAGCAAATGGTATACCATCGCCCATAAAATGCTTGCTCATGGCCTCAACCCAATGCAGACGGAGCGAGTGCAACATAGCACTGGTTCCCTCCATCACACAGAGAATGGCAATAGTGAGAGTGAACCACATGTAGAAGGTGACGATGATCATGATGGTACGGATTGTGCCGTCTTCCTGATCAAACGCGGTGCCGAGGGTCATGTCCCAGAGGACAATAGAGAGCTGTTGGTGTGCGAGAGAGAGGGCCCAGAGACGCAGGTAGGATGCCGTATGGGAGATACAGTTGAGGCAGAACTCGATCGTGTGGATGACCTGGTGAATCATGATTTCGGAGAAGTCGAACTCCTCGTGCTCTTCTTCGAGGTCCTGGGCAATCATGGCAACGCCTTCGCCGTCACTGGCCGTGCTTTGACGGGGGCCGTCGAGGTCGCCGTCTTCATCTAGGGCGCTGACGCGGGATTGTTCGCCGAGGCCACGGTAGCCGAGGGCGCGGGCACGATTGTGCTCGCGGCGAAGGTAGAAGGGCTTGAAGAATAGCATAATGGGGACTTGTGCGACGGCAAGGAGCAATAGGCAAAGTTGGACAGCGCCTTGGCCAGGATAGAGTTCCTCCTCAACGTTTCCGGGGGACAGAAACATAAAGATGAGCATGTTGAGGAGACCAGGGGGCGACTGATTTCTAGCCGGCCAATCAACGGACCACTTGTAGATGATAGTAAGAACAAGGTAACCAAAGATGGATTGGAAAAAGATGATGCCGGGGATGAAGTTGCCGATGATGTCGACTTTGGACTTGAAATGGCGAGCGTTGACGTATTGCAGGATAAGAGCATAGGTCATATGCGCCCAACCGAGGATGATACTCATTTTCATCTTCAGACTGTTGGTGAACAGCAGACTGTTCTCGGCCTCGTGCCAGTTCCAGTCCAGACCAAAGGGGAACCGGTAGCTGCCCTTGAGTGACGCTTCAACAGACTGGCCTTGTTCAATATTGTCAGGCCATTTCCAGGAACTCGAGAAGACGGTGAAGGACTTGGAGAAGATATCATTGTAAATGAGACCGGTGTACATCGAGAAGATACCCATCATTAGCATGATGTAGCGACCGTAGAAAGCCATATACGTCAGTTCGTCGAGCTTTGTCTTCGAGAGCTGCCTTTCCCAGAAGATCATGGCGGCAGCAGCCAAAGCCATTAGGAAGCCGTGACCGAAATCACCAAACATGACGGCGAAGAGGAAGGGAAACGTTACCACAGTGTACAGACCGGGGTTGACCTCGGAGTACTTGGAGATACCATACGCATCGACAATGGTCTGAAAAGCTTCGGTGAACTTGTTGGTCCGTACATAAGTCGGCGGCGTCTTGTTCGTGCGAATCTGGTTGACGATGGAAGGAACACTAAGACCAGCACGGTCATTGACATCTTGCAGAGTCGACTTGATTAGCGACAGAGAGTTTGTGGGACACCAGGCTTCCGCGATAAGAGTCTTTCGCGCTTGATCATACGAGCACTTGTTGAGGGTGTCGTAAACGGCCTTCTCCTTCTTGACAATGATCATCCAAGCGGCCAGGGAGCGAGCAATCTGAGAAAGCTCCGCGTCGAGGGTGTTCTTCGTGTTCCGCAGGACATTGTTGACATCACTCAACCTCGTGTTGACCTCATGAATCTGGTCCCGACGCAGTTCGCTGTTCTCATCGACGCTGTAAAGCGAAGCACCAAGCGACTCCGAGATCTTCCTGATTTTTGCAATAATGTTCTTTCCATGTGCAAAGATCACGAAAACCATCTTCTGCGTCTCCTCGTTCGTGGTCGGGTCGACGATGGGGTCCGGGATCTCAGCTTGGTTCATGTAGAGGTTACCACGTAGCGTCCGCCAGAGAATACGCTCAAAAGCACCAATTCGGTCGCGAGGGATAACACCAGACACGAAACCGATATTCATTTCCAGAAATGACTGCTGGCCCTGCGCATCACCGTTTGCACCACGGTGGTTTTGCTGCTCGACGTCTCGGAGAAGAGGCGCCTCATCGTTATCAAAGGACTGGCGAATTTCTTCAGTATGGGTGTGAGCTCGGTCGAAAAAGCCCCCGGCCTCCCTCAACACCCAACGCCATTCGGTCAACTCCACTTCGCGCTTCTTCAGAGTCTCGTAGCTGTCATTCAGCGAAGCGATGCGCTGCTCCAAGCTCTCGCTGCGTTCAGCAAGCTCATCGATCTCCGAAGCCAAAGGGGCAGCGAGCGTATCCGAGAACTCCGACGATGGCCTCATCTGAATTCCAGCCTTATCCATCTGCGCATGGAAGTAACCTGCCCGTCCGGATCGATTAGCCACCAACCCACTCACTCAACGTGCTCGAAAGTTGCAGAAGCCGGTGAACATACGAAGCTGCCTCTCCACATTATCCAACCGCCGAATCTCCTTCGTAAACGTCTTTTGGAAAGCGTTTGTCTCGGGATTGAGCTGTCAAGCAAAAAGAGTACCAGTTAGTGACGACTCACTTGCCAGCGCCTCTCCAAAATTACCAACCAACAGCACTTACATCCCGAAACTGCACCTGGCCTAGCTCACCAAGAGCACTGACAACCTCACGACCGATTTCGTTCGCGATATAGAGCTGCGTCAAGCTCATATCCGACGAGCGGAAGAAGGTGTCCTTCGGAGCCATGGTGAAGTCGACTGCCTTAGCAGTGGGTATTCCTGCACCACAGCGACCAGGAGTTGCGCAACTGCGCTAAATTTGACTGTGAGAAAGTTATAGGAGGTAACGATAAAAGAATGATGGGGTAGAAGGTGAGAATAGCCACTGCTCCCAAGCCTGAGTCCCTAAGGATTGACGTTATGTCTTCGGGCTGAGAGCGAGAGCCGCGTGGCTGTTTCATGCTCCCGTGACCTGCATAAGATTGGTAAGCCAATAACTATACCAGGTATAAATATGTGCATAAATAACCCTATGTGAAAAGTTCCGCCGGAATTTGTTCCTCCCATAAAGCAGGCTTTCTTACTGTTTAATAAAACCAAAGAGTGTTCCTAGAAGTCACGATTTGTTACATTCTTGAAAAACAAGCCACATTGCAGTAATGACATACACGTATCCCGCCTGGGGGTTAAATTCGGCAATGTCGTTCTATAAAGATAAAGTCAGAACCGGCCAACGCCTTTTGTAGGACTTTTCCGAAACATCTGAAGCCCATGAGATATTCTGTATGACTAAGGATAGCCGTCTCTCAATCAGATGCTTTACATGTTCAGGGAAAAGGTCCGTCTAACTAAGACCTGACCCGTCTGCAACTACGCCACCCACCCACCCACAACACCTCGAATCTTCTGATCTCTATATCCTCGTCAAAAGATTAAAACATTTAGCCGAAGACCAAGTAGTCTTCATACGCGCATGAGCCGGATCTTTCTCATATCCCGCACCCCATGCCAACGGGCAAGACCTCCGTATCCTTAAGGGCACATCTCCAGCACAGAAACGAGAGTATAGCACTGTCTCGAGTCATAGTTATAGATAAGGCAATGTGGGCAATTTCCCTTCGTAAGGGCCTTAAATATGCTGTTCTCAGCATCTAGCTTCATCCATCTTGGCCGCTAATACTGACGTTTGCAATCGAGCTAGAAGTCATCGACCCAACCGGCAAACCAAAGCATCATTCTCCAAAACGCCCCTCACAACTATCAACCTGAGATTGTGCCTCAACAAGCCTTTCTCTTCGAATGTCTCCGCAACAGAACCCACCATTGGAACGGCAATGACGCCTACTGGAGATATCTTGACCACACCAGCATCGGCACTTAACGTGAAGATTAAGCGACCATCTTTGAACTGTAGGGCCGTGAAGTGTTGCGCTTCTGATAGAATCAGGAAGCTAAATTTTGGCACTACAGCTGTCAGCGACAAAAACGACAGCACCACTAATGGTGGAGAGGAAAAACGAGGTCTAACAATGAAGGTGAAAGAAACAGCTCATAACACTTACTGCAACATCGATAACCTCATCAAACATCCCTGGTTCTTTTAACCATCCCGGAACCTCAATAGCAGCATCCGAGCTGGACAGCAAGAACTTTGGGCCAGGCAGTGGTCAGCGGACAGAGTGGTCCATTGAGCGTGTACTGTGCCGAGCGTGGGGGACGTTGTCGGCGGGACAGCAGATGTTGCAAGAAGCTTCTGTCGATATATATGAGAGTTATAAAAAATGGTGGATGCCGATGTTGGTTTATGGGCGTTGTACGGCAGGGTGTGGGTGTTGTATTGGGGAAAGGAGCGCTTTGGGAATTCCAGATGCAGGGTAGACGAAACGGAATCACCAAAAAAAAAAGATCTGGAGGTGGCAGTGGTAATACAATGAGAAATTGTGTTAGTAATTGTGTCTTGATTGTCATTTTTTTCGTGATCGATGTCCTCGTTAAGTATGGGGTGCGGTGTATTTATCTTCCTTTACTCATGAAGCCCATGTAAGTTAATAACCTCCTGCAGAGTGATTTGTTCAGCGTCTTCAGTTCTTGAGCCAAAATATATAACGACTTAAGGAATCTAGGGTAGATAGAATATCTTATTATCAGTACACTAAGGACGATTAGATGGCAAAAACAGATGTAAAGCCACAACAACCCTGCAAGCCCTATTAATTGCCGCCCAGTGTCGACTTAGTATACAAACCTAAGCGGTTATGTGAGGTCGCGATACATCTTCTCCGTCCGGCATCTTGCTCTCGCCCTTGCAATTGCTCTTCATTTCAGGATTCTGGAACTCTACGCAGTTCTAAGCAAAGTAGCTCTTCCAGAGAACACCTGAGAGATCTTCTAGTTGATCTGAGGTAAATGCCTAATAGGGGGTTAGTTGCTATATGCATATAAGAGAATGCTGACTTACCTTTGCATCGATATGCCATGTGTCCTGCCTCGTCTTCTTGAACTCACTAATAATTGACTTGACACTTGACCCCACAATGCCAGGATCGCTGGCCGCACGAACGCTTAGCGTGGTCAGCGCTTCAGGGATCCATGTCGGCGGTGGACTGCTGTAGGGAAAGGCTTGAATAAGTGCTCCGAGACCTAGAACAGCACCGTGCCTGGAGATAACAAGACGGGTGTGTTCAGGGTTTGGAGTATTGGCTCCCGAGGAGCCCGGAGACGATAAGCCACTGGCCATACGAGGCATCTTTGGTCGCTTGGGAAGAGGATTCTCTACCAGGACTTGGGTAAATCGCTTCTTGAAGCGATCCACGATCTCTTTGCGGAGGAACTCTGGTGAACAACGGACCATCCCTGACAGCGTAGCTGATGCACCAGCTCTGACTTCATGCTGTGGGTCCTCCAGCATGCTCGCCACGCACTCGAAGAGCTTATCACGGTCAGAGGGAGAGAGAAGGAAGAGACGCCTGAAGTAGATAATCTGAATATTGATCATGACACGTAACCGCTGGTGCCAAGATGGCGACGTCTGCCCAATGCGGATAAGCGTCTTAATGAAGTCCGAGTTCTCCTCAGCGGGATACGGAACGTTCGGTAGGTGACGGAAAACGTGGTATGCTAGTGATTGGAGTTCTGGATCTTCCTTAACATCCATCATATGCAGCAGTTGTCCTGTGAACACCTCGGCGAAGAAGGGGGCAAGCTGCGTGCACTCATGAGAAGACAGGGTAGAGTCAAGCCAGAGAAGAACGGTTTTGCTTCCCGAAGTGTAGGAAGAAGGCGTCTGTTGGCCAGGGGTCCTCTCCTGCCGCCATTTCTCGATTCGCGTGAAGATATCATTTATCATCTGCCTGAAGTCCGTATCCGGTGAATACGGATAAGAGCCAACAGATGAGGATGCTTCTTGATCCGCAAGCAGACTCTTGACGTCTGGGTAAGACTCGTGGTACCGCGTACGGAATATCGTTGCTAGAGTCTGTCCCATAGCTTCACGAACCCCTTTATAAGGGTGGTCAAGGTGGGCAAGGTAATCCTGAACAATCGGTTTCTCAAGCCGGAAGTGCCAGCCTGCATCGATAATCGATTGATGCAGCAAATTGATCTTGGAGCTTTCTTTGAAAGCTGCATTCGTCGTCATGTCTAGGCGGAAGCTCGCCAGCCAGTCAACTAACGGCCAGACTCGTCGGGGGTCACGGCACTGAAGAATCATATGGAGAAAAGTTGTCCAGTAACCAGAGTTCTCTGGCGTCAACCCTTCGATGAAAATCTTTTGCACAATTGGGAACGCATATTCCCAGACCAATGTTCGCTTCTCCACGCTAGTGTCCGTAACAGAGCTGACCAGCGCACCCAGGATTTCTGCAGTAGCCCGATGTTGATGTTTATCACTTCCATCCTCATAAACCGCTTCAATCTCCTCTTTGATATCTTCGAAGGTAGCCACGGTAAGTCCATCGCGAAGCATCAACTCAAAAGCATACAGAAGCAACATTGCACAGGACATGCGGAACTTGTCGGCTGAGGGATCACGTGGCTCTTGCTTCAAGTACAAGAAGAACTTTTTGAACCATGCCCGATCGAACAGCTTACCCATGTGAGAACGTATCTGCCATTCAACTTGATCGTACTCGATGTCCCGTTCAACATTTGGTTTGTACCCGGGCATGTGGTCAGCCCATACAAGCCACCCGGGGAAATCGTGATCAATATAATACTCCGTCTCGGGGTTAGCAAAGCTTGCCAAAAATTCTTCAGTCCAGCCCTTCTCATATCGCTTGGTGGCCACCTTGATTTTCGCTGGAAAATTCTGATTACCTAGGATATAGCTCTTGTAGTCGTGATTGCAGATTGCTCGGACATCAATCATGGTGAACAGCGCCGTGAGCCCCTGTGAGTACATCCCTCGCAAGCCAGGGTGGTCGTCGATAGAGCCCATAGTAACAAGCTCTACGAGGCGCTCGCTCGCGATGTAATCAAACCGGAGGCCCATTGAGATCACAATAGTCGCTGCTCGACTAGCAACTTTCCAGTGGGCTTCGCGGGCTAAATCCACTAGCTCCTCAGCCAAGGCGGCCTTCTTCTTCTCGATGAGGGCCCGCTTGTTGTTGAGTGAATTGCGTTTTTGCTGGATTTGCTCATCGACGTTTTGTGACGTTGGAGCGATGGACTCCACAAGGTCTCTGTCTAGGATTGCCATTCTTTCCATTGGACGGCCATAATCCATGATCTGATATACTACACTCGAGCATATCCGTTGCACAGACGGCCTATCAACCGCACTCGCATCAATGAAAGCTCGGACTAAAGTGGGAGCGTACTTCCAATGACGACCAACGGTTTTGGCCACACTGCTAAGCAATAGAGAAAACAAAGAACCCTTGATGCGCGCGTAGTCATTCTCCTTGATGCCGTTTTGCAGCGCCTTCAGGAGTGGGGGGATGACGAGTAGGCGAGAGCCCCAGACGACCTTCAAGGCCGACTCTCCCGCCGTTTGAGCGTTACGGCGCGTCTCAGTATAAGCAGATACGCATGATTCTGCAATATCCAAGAGCAGGATTTCATCCAGCCGTGACCGGCAGCGGGGGGCGGCATTGTGTCTTAAGCGCTGCAGATGGTACATGTTGGCTCGTCGAATAAGCAGGGGACGTGGGTAATCCTTGCGAATGCCACTCATCTTGTAGGGATGAATGTCGGCAAGAAGAAGGCGAGTCACTCTATCCAGTACATGGGCGGACCTCTCGATGCCAACGTCGACGAACCAGCATTTGTAAGCAGAGTATAGAGCACTGAAGCATGGCACGTCGTCCTCCTGCTTCTCACACAAATACATATGCACCTTGTGAAGAGTCCAGCCTGCCCTTTCTCGGATATCATGGATAGAAACATAGACAGGGTCGTTCTCTTCCAAGGGATATCCCGTTGGGTAGATGTACGTCTCCCTTACAGTATCCTCTTCGGAAGTGTCAAGCGAGGAATCGGCCTCTTCGTCTTCAAGACCGGTCCCATCCACACCATCTGTCATCTCCACGTCCTCTGCCTTGTCTGATACCCCATTGGTTCTGCTATCCTTCGTCTTCGAGGCAGCCTTGGCGTCGAAGAGAACAGAGACACCCGAAATGATAAGCCGCAACAGAACCAAGTTTCTGATCACTTCATCGGACCATTCCTTACCGATCCCATCTCGTCTGATGTTGGAATTTTCATCAGTCAAAGCAGCTAACTGCTTAAGGGCAGACTCGGCCTGGTTTTGAAAAAGTTCGGCAGCAAACTCTATCTCCTGGCGTTTCGGCACGTGCCACTTTACGGTCAAGTTTTGCGGGTCGGGTCTGTAACACCAATGCTCGGGCTGTATGCCCTTGGCCACAACATCAGGTTCATAGAGGGAATAGTCTGAGGTGTATGTCCCGGTGAGATTGAGAAGGAGATGGTGGATAAAGTTCGAGACATGAACGGTTGGGATGCCGCGACACTTCTGTTGCATATAGACAGCAATATCGAACAGCTCTTTTTTGTATGCTAGTACGGCATCCCCAACGTGCACGACACACATGCTGAGCATGCTGACATTCCACACAAGGCCACGATCACGAGGAAGCACATCCGTACCAGTGGTTCGGGTCGAACCCGCACCGTTGTCATCAATCTCTGTTCGGATGGCCTGTATCAACACTGGAATAAAACGTTTCAGTGCCTTTTCAGGATTGACTTTGCAAACAGCGTTACAGATGAAAGCCATCGCGTCGCGAGCTTGGTGGATGACATGGTTCGACACAAAGTCGACAACCTTGGTCAGGGCAATCTCATAATATTCGGGTGATAGCGAGGAGAGTAAAGGCATAAAGGTTGCTGGTAGCGTGTTCACGATATTCTCCTCTGGCGAACCATTCCGCACTCTTGAAATGTCGGGGAGGTTCTCCAGTAGCGTGAAGACGCGCCCTAGGAATGAGATAATGAAGTCTCCGAAACCGCAGGTTGAAGAGCGAAGGATCATCTCCTCCGTCTCGTCGCTGAGTTCGGTGTCGTAGTTCAACTGCACTTCGACGCCTTCTTGTTCCATCCGCTCCATCTCCCCGGGAATCCATTGCATGGCGAGCATATCACAATTAACCTCGTCTCTTCCCTTGGTCAAGTCTGTCATGGGAATATTATAGCATGCGGCCTGGATAAATGTCAAAGTGTGGAGAGACTTTTCAAGGTCGTTCGCGTCAATTCCGGGCAATGCCATTCCAAGAAGAGTTGTGAGGTGACAACGGTACCCCTTAGTCCTTGCAATTATCCGCGCGAGAATCTGGAGAGCCCGGAGTGACGAAGTGGTACGGTGAACTTCTACCAGGCCTTGCAGAGATGGGTAGATTCGCTGCAAAGCTCCTGGAAGGATAAGATGCGGTTCCAAGAAAGCTAGGCCCTGTAAGGTCGACAATGAGAAGCTCATAGCAGTGGCGCTTTTAGAATAGATACCCATGAATATAACATCGCGCAAGCAGAGCACGAAGCGGCGTCTTAAAGGCTCTGTCAGTCTTCGCTCCTGCGGGACCTCCATCTCGCCACTCTGTTCTCTGTTCCAGCGCATTACGAAGAAGTCGGTAAGATAATACACCAACTGGGCTAAGGTCTTAGTCCAGCTGCCCGAATTTGATGGGTGGAAAAATGTCTCTACGGCCTGTATAAGGCCTTCGAGCTGGCTCAAGATTGATTCTTCCTTGTCGAGACATGCCGGTGATAGAGACATAACGATCCACCTAGCTATGTGATGTGCAACTGGATGCTTCCGAGAGTCGCGGTCAAGCATTATCCCCAACCCAGAGGATATATCAACCAGTGCACTGTAGGGGGAGCTCGACTGCCCAACTGGAATTTCCAGGAGCCTCAGGATGGCTGTGAAAATAAGAGAAGATTGCTCTTTGGTGAAGAGGCCATACTCAGAAAACGGAATATGTCCAGCAGGCAATGAGTCCCGCGCCAATCGGGAGAAGAAGTCGAGGAACGTCTGATCAAACGTTTTTGACCGGCTAACCAAGGACCAAAGATGGAAGTATGTTGGCATGTAATGCTGCGGTAGCAAATCCTCTCTTGACTCCGGTGGTGGGGTTGTGGGAGCAAGCAAATTGATTAGTCCGACTACGACAAACGCGCCTTCTGAGAAAGAGGTGCTGTAATGCGGAAGGAACTCCTCCAGCATGGCTGGAAGCTCACAGGGATCAACGTAGAGCTGGATAAATGCGCAGAGTTTTGTCAAAGTCTTGACATTCCGCTTGAGGTTCGAAGAATGTACGAGGCCAGATTCTGTTGGCAGAACGAATGCTTTGAGTTCTCTGTACAGAGGCCTCCAGTCCAAAGTCAGGTCCTTGATTGGCCTTAGGTAATGCTTGCGTCTGGGACTATGTCAGCATTGGCATGCGTAAAATACCTGCAAAATGGAGTTGCACTCACTTTGTGAGAAGCATGAACATGCTCGAAAAACGTTCAGCGACGTTGGGGTCGATTCCGGGAGCTAGAGAGAGCTCATAGTACAGCTTGACAAGCTTGATCCGGTCACTGCGGGTCGGGTCAAACTTGAGCGACAGCCATGCTCTCAGCTCCCGTGTCCAGTGCACCGCACCAGGACTGAAATCGCCCGATTTTACCGCAATATAGAGCTGGGTCAGTATGTCTCGAAGATATCGCGCCCGCTGAGCCTCGTCCTCTGTCTGATATGGCAGGTATTTGAAGTAAGGATATGTGCGTTGTCGGACTCGTGCTTTGGGCTCGCCGTCTCTGTTGACGCCGTCAGGTCCACCACCCGGGGAGGTGGCTCGTGAAATCGTATGTACATTATGGAAATTGTCCGGCGTTAATATAGTTTTAGAGTTTGGATTGTCCATAATCGTGCAGCTCGTGCGACGATTGCTGTGTGTGCGGATGTTAGGAATTCGGGAGATGCGGGAAAGCTCTATCATAACACTGATGTCAGCTACACGGGTGTCAGAGTGACGGTACAACAAGCAGCGCTATACATTGACTCATAAAGCTCGAATCCAGGAATTAGAGTATAATCACCGTTAACCGACAGTAGCCTGCTGTAGGTCGTTTATTCGCATTGGACGAATTCCAATAGACCTGGTCTAGCAGTGCGATCGAAAGGAATACAGCAATGTATACCAAGCGCAGAACGGGTATAGCCAGGAAATTAGCCCAAGCAGAGTAGAATTCGGTTCGCGGAAGCCCCCTATCCTACACAGAGTTGGGAGCTGGAAAGTTGAGGATAAAAGAAGCTCACGCACGACAGTAGAAGACAGCCATAAGTCTCGGCTTGTGGTGTCAGGCTGCTGATGACATAATGCTACCTACGTAACAGAGCCCGCAGCCTAGTCTTGCCCACCACAAGCCCGCTTTATCTCCAGCTTACAAGTTCGATCCTCGTCGTGGGAGAGTTAAGCATGCTCTGGCTAAGTAGGTAGAAGCTGACGCACAAGCTATTCATAGCACCACATTAATGCTTCTAAATTGCACCTATAAACATTTACACAAAAAATATATTGGCGCAATATTTGCATTCGCCACCCCCTCCTGTCTTAGGATGCTATAACTCGTGAAAGACGGGGTCATCCGTCCACCTTTGCCACCTTAACTAGCTCAGCATCTAAGTACAGAAATGATGTCAAGATGCAAAAGTTTCGCAAGGGGAACAACAGAAGTGGAAGAAACCGAGTCTATTACAAAAGGCTCAGAAGTGGTTATACAATTACATCCTAACGGCCTGGAAGACCGTGTTGGTTGAGACCTGTGGGCAGACAGGAGTATGCATAAGTCGCTACCTCACCGAAGACTTTCGCAACCATAATTGCTGAGCTTTTTGCATGGTGACTTATGTACTGTCTATTCTAATAAGGTCGTGAGAACCTAGAATGACTAGAATAAAGATAAATTAGGTATAATTATCAAGCATGTAGGTATAGTGCGAAGGAATAGACGATCAAAAACCTGTCCCAGAGAACAATGCACGACCTGCAACGCATCAAGCCGGAGGAAGAAAAGAGGCAAAAAGAACGCCTTGAACAAGTGCATAAATCACCATGGCTTGTAAGCTCACCATGAACAGACTGCAATATCTGGCCGCGGACGAGGAGCGACCTGGGATTTCCAAAGCTTGGTTAGCAAGATACCAATACCACAGCGGGTATCCAGACGAAATCCGGTTAATGATCTGAACATGGTAACTAGTTAAAGCCATTGCCGCAAGCACGAGCTGGACTACAGCGAGTTGTTTAAGCAATTGGGCCGAGGAGTCAGGCAACTTAAGACGACCGGCTTCAGCAGAGTTTTTCAGCAAGCAGGGAGCTCCTGCTCGCAGAGCCCAGAAGCAGGACTGAAAGAGAATGAGCAGCATTGGCAAAGCGAGTAGGAAAAGAGGAAGATTTGACACTGTCCAGTATCGGAATAATCCCACGCCCCTGTTCGCATATTAACATATAGCTAACTCTGGAGTAAACCTCTCAAAAACTTACCAGTAATGAGCCTGGACCCATCCATAAATGCTTGGGACAAGGGAGTGACACCAGGGCCGGGAGAAACCATCATTCAAGCAGTACGCGGTGTACGCTAAGTACTGAGGAATAATAATCCCCAGGGCGACGGTGCAGCCGCTCGTAATGACGAAGCACAAACGGGTGGCTGCCCTGGGCGAGCGGCGAGCGACCATCTCATATGCTTGGTTAAGAGCGTCATATGCTAGAAGAATCCCGCTGAGGATGCCATTACTGCGCACAGCAGTTGCTATCGCGAAGAAGCATCCTGAAATGAGGAGTTTCACATGGCTTAATAAGTGCTTCCGCTTGGCGAAATCAACGATGGAGGACGAGTAACTGTAGAGTCCCGCAGTGTTCAAGAAGGAGAAGAGAGGCTCTCCATAGGGTGCAGAGAGGAATGCTCCAGCAGGAGAAATGATATGCAGAGCCGCAGAAAGAAAGCAAATGAGCCTCTTTCTCTCGGTCTCATAGCCAAAGACATTGAGAGAAAGTTGGTACAATGTTAGGACGGAAAGATAATGGGCCACATGTGACAGCACAACAGCAGTGATAGCGAACTCTGCCGCTCCCTTTGAATCATACGATGGGAAAAAAACTGAATAAGTCAGAACCGATATTAAAAAACTAATAGGGGGAGCAGACATACAAGAGGACAAGGAATTGACTAGATACCCGTATGTAGAACTAAACGCCCATTCCTGTTCAAAGACGTACCCAGTCTGGCCTATGTGAACAAAGTAGATCGAGTCCCATCGGACGAATTTCAGTGGAATTGGAAGAGACAGATTCTTATTGTCTGGCGCGGTCTCGACCGAGCCGTTGGCCAGGAGCGGAAGAAGGCTCGAAGATGTATCATAGCCAAGCCCTGGGGAGCTGATTATGGCAACAAAGAGGATGGCCTTCCAAATCCAGAAAGCAACCGATAGGGATTTGACGGGTCGGCTGAGGTCCAGGACACATGGAAGCCGAACTGTTGGCTTTGCAGCCGCGGAAGCTGTGTTCATGATGCTACCGTGTAAACCGCGCGAAGTGCGTCACTTCGGAAGCCATAAGACTTCCTGAGAGCTAGAAGCTTCGGATTCGGACGAATCAATAGTGGTCGGAACAATTAATAATGGGATACAAAGGGATATTGATGAAGAGGGAAACTCGGCGGATCCAAGCCAAGACCCGCCGGAATTCTCGGAAGTGCAGCATATCTAACACCGCTTACATAAAGTTGTGCATAAAAGGCTTGTCCTGGATCATCAGCGCATCAACGCCATGCCAAGCGATGATCCTTGAATATAGCCATGAAATGACTGGCAGGGGAACTATACATTCGAAAATTAGAGATTCAAAAATAAGGGTACGGCGAATCGAATTGGCAGACGGACTCTTTGCTGCCGCCTACAGTCATGACATTGTCACGGTAGACGTGGATCTAATAGTTAATGAGCTGGCCGAGGTTGGATGTTCAGCCCTATGGAGATGGAACCAGGGATGTGCCTCACCTCGCCCCATACCATACGGACGGCTACAGTGCTCCGTACCACGAAATCCCTTGCTCCTCGCATAGATCCTTCCTGGGCCCGGCCTTTCGGCGGCAACTTCACTCGATTGGATATGGAGCCGCTTGTCTCGGAGTAACTAATACTCCTCAATACCGAGATACTCCGCACTCTAGAGGTTACGGAGGTGTATATTGTATACGTCCGAACAGCACAGTCCGGCATTCCGAAGACGCAGATGGGCCCGGTTCCGCATAGCGAGTGTCGTGTCAAGGAATCTACACAGTAAGTAAGTACAGCGCTTGGCACGATTTGGCGTTAAGTAAAAGATGATTTTCTGCTAGCGTTGAGTGCGTGATCTCTTGCCACTCCGAGTGTGGATCATGAAATTGCTTAAGAGTCCACCGAGCCACTAAGAATGATGACAATTGATGATAGTCGACCCAGTGACTGTTTTGTGGGAACAGCACACTGGAAGGAAATCAAGATGTGGTGACGGACTTTAAGCCCGGACGGCGGACATAAGCATAAGTTATGAATTTATGAAGCGCATCGGTCGGTCGGCGATTCCGGCGCTCCGCTTTCCGATCCTTACTGCGAGTCTATCCGTCGCCGTCGCCGCGGGATCGCAACCACATTCAGCCCGGTCTCGTGTCAGACTGGGCTTACGAAACAGCGCCTCGCCTCGTTTTCTTCGCTAGACGAAGGATCCAGGATGTTGGTAACAGGATGCTTTTATGTCCAAGCAAGTCTTCAGCCGCAAATGGCGGAGCTGAAGAATGCCTTAAGGATGGAGACTTCAGACAGGAGACTAGACAGGAGACGAGACAGGAGACTTTGTAGACTGTGACTAAAGACGGCATTTTGAGAACGCCGATTGCATAATGAACCAGTGACCAAGAAGGATCGGCAGCTAAATCTGGACTGGGGGGGGCGGAAAACAAATATTATTTGCTGGCATAGCTGGTGAAGCTGGTCGTCAGATCGCAAGCTAGCAAAGAACTGCTTTTAGGGTGACGCACCAAGATCATAGAAAGCTTGCTCTGCAGAAATTATTGTGCTTGCTTTTAGTCTCAGCTCTCTATGCCGCCTTGGTCTACATTGCAAGACGAGTCCCGAGTCCCGATTATGGACTCCCTCCGTTGTGGACCAGCTACCAGACCGCCCATCTGACATGAAGAGATTGTTAGAACCTTAAGATGGCCGTGGACCCCAAAAGCTGGAACCCGCCCGACTACTAAAAGGTGCTGCCTTTTTAGTTCCATCCATCACAGTGGGCACACTCGTTCTCTCCTTGGATATAACTCACGCTTTTGCCGCTCCTTCCTTCCTTGCATTCGACTCGATCTTTGGTCTGTCTCAGCTTCTACCTCGATATTACCTTGTTTTGAAAATCCATAATCATTGCTTTCCTTGTGTTTATCTTCCCGCCCCGCTCCTGCGCTCCAGCACTTGGTCTGACGTGACACAGCTGAAGCATCCTTCCACCGCTGACGGGAGCTGGACTGGACGTGGGGCCTCCTGGTTCCAGCCTAGACTTCTGACTCTGGACTCTTGACTCCAGATGTATCTTCTGTCAGCTTCGTTGCGACTCTATTAGAAGGTGTCGAAACGCTTTATCAGCGCGTTTCTGTTCTCTTCTTCATACATCGATGCGGGATCGACATCAGCCTTATGTATAGATCGCCAGCGCCCACTGAAACCAAGAACGCAAGAACGCAAGAACCCAAGAACCCAAGAACTGAACCATACTCTATAAAGATCGTCGCTAGCTCGCTGTCGATGCGCTCCTTGCTTGTCGGTCGAGGCTGAAATTACGTGGCTAATGCTCTTCAACCTCGGCATGACAGCTGATGCCGCTGCCGCTCATAACAGCGAGCTCGCTAGCTCCGAAACACAGCTCCCCATGCCTTCTCGCCACTCCTCGCCTCGTCCGTTCTCATTCACCAATCTACCTTCATGGGGATTAGGCAGTCGGTTCAGCACTGATAAGCCCGCAAATTCAGAAAGACCGCGATTTGAGCAACGTCGGTCAATGCCGATCACCGCTATCGAGCCTAGATCTTCAAGCGATGAAGATCTGCACTCAACCGCTGGACCTCCACCAGTTCGCCAACTCAACCAGCATAAACACCCCAAACCGCCTGCGTCTTCGCGGCCGAAAACGACATACCAGCTAGCCCATCCGGCGACCAATGCGCGCCATAAACGGCTGAAGCTGAGGCCGAAGCTTCTCTTACAGCTGCAGCGGGTTTCGCCAGCATCGCGACCGGTGCCTGTTTTCGATGTTTTACCGTCAGCCTTGTTCATGCCACGATTGGCCCGGAAAGTCCCTGCGGCCTTGCGCGGCAAGCGGGGATTGGGCCCAAATGATTTGATTGTCACCACTAGCGATCTATATCAGCCAGCGCTGGAAGGGGCAGACAAGAATCTGAGCTCGGACGAGGAGAACGGGGATCACCGTGAAGTAGTAGCGACAATCTGCCAGCCTTGTAAAGAGGACGCTTTGGCTAAAGGGAAGGCAGAAATCTGCCTGAACTCTGGGACCGTATGGGAGGCCACGCCTCTTCCGAATGGTTCTTACGAATTTGCTGCCAATACGGACTCGGGACTAATGGTTTTGCGATGGGTACGGCGCGGACCAAAGAAGCGCCGCGTATCAGCTCCTCCTGGCTCTGTCTTCCCGGAAGATAGTTGCCGCTTTACATTTAGTGTTATCGACCCCACTACTCGCCGACACCCAGTCATCGCATCAATGACTCGAAACCACCTTGAGGTATACGACAGGTACTCACTACCAAGCACTGCCCCGTCTTCTCCTACCTCTGCTGCTTTGTCGGTCATCAGCGATGGCTCTGAGATGGATTTGGCATTAGATCAGCAGGTAATGGAAACCGATGAGAAACTCCGCTTGTTGATCACCATTACCAGCATCTGGGTTGCTTTCCGGGAGGGTTGGTCACACAATTTTCGCTACAATGATGCTTCGCTTAACGGAAAGGCCACCCGCTCCACTAGCGCTTCGAGAAATGTGTCAGCGTCAACCCCGGGAGAAGAGGACGCCCGTAAGCCAGCATCAGCGGACCCGAGCAGGCGTGTAGTGACCTGGACCGCCGCAGCCTCCCAACCACCCGTATCAGACCGGTCGACTCAGTTTGACAGCTTATCTAAACGATCCAACTCCACTGGAACCGCCTTTCTTGAAAGAGCCAACAGGCGTCATTCATCAATGAATCGGCAGAGCGTAGCCAGTCCTCGCCAGTCGTATGATGGGTCGTCAGAGCCCAAAGCTGTCAGACCTAACTCGGCCCACAGATCCGGATCGCAGCAGCAAGAAGTCCGGGAGAATACAAAACTTGAGTCAACGCCTGTCACCCCAAAAGCAGCGCATCGTTCTAAACAAGAGGGCCGCCAAATATCGATTGATGGCCAACTGGAATCTCCGCGTCCCAAAGGGAAGCGTCGACACCGGTTCAGCAACCTTTTTGACTTCCTTATTCGAAAAAGCGGGCATCACCATCAATAAACCCGCATTTCATACATGCAAAAGTTCTGTTGTGTCAAGTTTTTTGCACAAAGTGATATTCTGAACGCCCCTGAGGGGAGGGAAGGAATTTGTTGAACAGTATCAATATTGCCTATAGTTGTGACACGCCTGGTGCAGATGTCCCTGTTTGGTATATACAGTGTTTCACCGGCGAGATTTTTCTCTCCACAAGGAAATCTCTCCGCTTCTTTTTTGTGTATTTCAGCGTTGCATCTTCAGCCCTGTGGGCTTTTCCATCTCAGCCATCCTTATGCCATATTCCAATGATGTACATATTAGCGATATAGCCCCGCACGTCATGACCAACTCAAAAGACTCTCAACTATTGACTCATGACTGGAACCCCTCACTTCACTAGTGATTTGCGCCTGCATTCAAGCATTGAGTGCCTAGTGGAGCCTTAGTCAGCGTAGAATACCCTAAGTCCTCTAACACCCCGCACCGACGGAAATGAAGCCATCCCCACTCCCGATTCAGCACCCGAGATCGGTAACTCATCGGCTCTCGCTTCCAACCGTCGGCAGATATGGCAAAGGATCTCCATAGAATATAGGACACTCTTATAGCCATATAACTTCCCGTTCGCCATCTTGAATCTAGTAATAGAACCTATAGCAGTGGTAAGTTGACCCCTAAACAACCTACCCCTCATTCACCACACATTCGCCAGCTTTTGTATCAACAATTAACTGACAACTCCAAGAATTACGGTCATTCCAGCACGATGGCCACCGATAACCAAATGGAATATGTCACGTATGTCTGCTGTATTTCACTCAAAATTATCCAGTCGCTAATTGCAGGTGAAGCCTTGGCAAATCCGGCCTCAAGATCTCCAAGGTCATTTTGGGCGCTATGTCCTACGGCACCAGCAAATGGCAAGACTGGGTGCTCGACGAAGATAAAGCCCTTCCCCTGATTGAACATGCCTACAAGCGTGGTATCAACACCTGGGATACAGTACGCCTACCTTCCACCCGGCCTGCCACCCAACCTACATACTAACGATTGTTTCGTCGTATAGGCGGACGTCTACTCCCACGGCCGTAGCGAAGAGATCATCGGCAAAGCGCTAAAAACATACAATATCCCCCGCAACCGCGTCGTCATAATGACAAAGTGTTTCTACGGTGTCGATGATGAGGGCAACCTGCCTCCTATCGCGGCCTGCGCGCAAAACACAGGCGCGATGGTCAACCGCGTCGGTCTGTCCCGGAAGCACATCTTCGACGCCGTCGACGCCAGCATCCAGCGACTAGGGACGTACATTGATGTCTTGCAGCTCCACCGACTGGATCGCGAGACGCCCCGCGAGGAGATCATGAAAGCCTTGAACGACGTCATCGAAGCTGGGAAGGTGCGGTATATCGGGGCATCGTCGATGGCGGCATGGGAGTTCCAGGCGCTGAACAATGTCGCTAAGATGAACGGGTGGCATACGTTTATCTCGATGCAGAATTACCATAATTTGCTTTCGCGTGAGGAGGAGCGCGAGATGATCCCGTATTGCCTGGATGCGGGGATTGGACTGATTCCCTGGAGTCCGATGGCAAGAGGGTTGCTTACACGGCCGTGGAAGAGTGCGCCGTCGTTGCGGGAGAGCACGGATAAGGCGCTGAATGTGCTGCTGAAAAGCCGGGAGACGGAAGCGGATGAGAAGATTGTGAGAAGGGTCGAGGAGGTCGCGAAGAAGAAGGGGGTCACTATGGCGCAGGTGGCGATTGCGTGGTCGCTTGGGAATAAGAACGAGAATCCAATTCTGGGACTAAATAGTAAGGAGAGGATTGATGAGGCTGTTGCCGCGATTAAGATCAAGTTGACCGAGGAGGAGAGAGCGTATCTCGAGGAGCCGTATATGCCGAAGACGGTGTCGCCTATGGAGAGGTAGTTTGGTTATGTTTTCCCATTCTAGTTGTCACATATATACACGAAGATAGGTAGGATCACTGTTTAACCTCCGTACTTCTCATGTGTCCATTAGGAATACCCTGCAAAAACAGCCATCAAATCCAGCAGCTCAGTCCATCGTGAATCTTTCTGAATCTCTATGCGGCCCTCAGGCGTGGCAACCTTGACCTCGTCCACCTGCTCGGTGCCATAAACATAATCCAACTCGTTATTCACAAACGCCACGAGGTCACGAATCCACGCATGCATGAGTTGGCGCTCTGCAGGTGTCGGACCGTGCATGAGGGAATAACTGTAATAGACTCGTGTTAGTTTGAGAGTCAAAGTGTAAGACATGGTCCAGTGGGTAGTAACTGACTTATGGAACGGCCGATCCATAGCATGGCTAACCCCAAATGGAATGGGCGCCACTTTCTCCGTTATGAAAGAGAGGCGGTAGGCAATCATGTACCGCCAGACGTCACGGATATTGACGCCATTCTCGATCAAGTTGTTGACGAGGAATCGTGACGGCGCACGGACTTGACCGTCTGAGATAATTCGCCCAAAGACGGCTTCCCAGTCCTTCTTTTCGGTGGAGGTAGGCAATGTATAATGCTGCAAGAGGCGGCTAGTGATGGCGGGAGAGTAGTAGTTTGATACTTGGACTTCAAGAGACCCAAGATTGGCTTCTGGGCCATTGGTCACAGCATATAAGGTCTCTTCATTGAGGACCTCGCCGATGAGGATGCGTAGGCCACGGCGCTTGAACTCGCGCGCAAACGAGCCATCGCGATAGTACTCGAATAAATCTGGGTAAATGAAGACGCCGTCAGTTACAGGGCGGAAGGTATGGTGTCTGAGCTTCATGATGGCTTCGCAGAGATCCTTTGCGTTGATTTCACGCAGGCGCTGAAGTTTCTCGCGCCCTGAGCTTGTCGAGGGGATTTTGAGGTACTCGCACAGCTCGTCGAATTGCGGCTGGCACTCGTCTGGTGTTTTGGGTTGCGCGGGAATGGCATTTGAGTACATGACTAGGCGTCGGAAGCGGTTCTTTGAAGACTCGGGCAGCTTTCCTCGGAAGTCATATAGTGTCTGCGCCTGAACCGCGTATGCACCTGCGCTTCGCCCAGAGAGTGTTATATTCTGCGGGTCACCGCCAAAGGCGCTGATGTTTTCATATACCCAGTCCATTGCCAGACGCTGGTCCCAAAGGCCATAGTTTCCTACAGCTCCATCAGGGCTCTCGTCCCGCAACGGGGCGCCGGCAAGGAAACCAAACAAATTAAGTCGGTATCCCACCGCCACGAATACAGCGTTGAGTCCGCCAGTAGAAATCATCTCAGTTGGATCCATCGATGGCTCATTGCTGGGATCGCCCATCTGGAACCAGCCTCCATGAAACCAGATCATGACAGGCCATTTGGCGGGCGTGGATTCTCCATCCTTTGGAACCGGCGTCCAGATGTTTAGCCGCAGACAGTCTTCACCGTACTCATGCTGTGGGATGTTCTTCTTCACAGAAGCCGAGTAATTGGGCTGCAGACACACCTGGCCGAACTTTGTGCCGTCGAAGGGGCCCTCGAGCGTTGAGTATGAGTAGGACTCGGGCAGCGCTTGAGGTTTACGCCATCTCCGCTCGCCAGTTGGTGGAAGGGCATAGGGAATATTGGCAAAGCGGCGTGATTTGTTGTCAAACTGCAGGCCTTTGATCTTGCCTTTGGCGCCTGGTAGCTGGATTTCGCAGTCGGAACACTGGTAGGAGATGCTGTTTCCCATTGTGACTGCGGCTATGACTCCTGGCCAAGATATCGATTAGAAAGGAGAGCTTCTCGCCAGGCGAATTCAACAAGTCAAATGACATTTTGAGCCTTGGACGCGCCATAACCTGCCGATTCAGTAGTGATGGTCACCGTCTGCTGTAATGGATACTTATCCCCAACTTCGTTGCTCTGATTGGCTCAATTAATCGATGACTATCTGTGAGATACTCTCTGTACTTATCTGAGTGCCTCAGGCCGCAATTCCCTATCTATCTCTCCGCTCCGCACTTTAACACTTTAACGGATAAACAATTCCCGTGCATACTCCCACAGCCTCCGCTAGGAATGCTGCTTGAATGCTCGACTCTCCATGGGCCAAAGCAGCGGTGCTAACAATGATCCAGCGCCTCGGTCTCGTCGTGCCCGCGTAGAGAGGGGCAAACGGTCTCGAAATGGTAGGTCATGTCGCCAATCCTGGAGATACTCTGCGTCTACTGTGAACTTGACAAAATGTTTACTAAGCTCGCAACTAACAGGGTGCTCTACATGCGTGAGCAAAAAGGTCAAGTGCGACGAGACCCGGCCTCAATGTGCGAGATGTGTTCGGCTTCACCTGGTGTGCGGGTGGCCTGCACCGAAACCCTCGCTAGCTTCAAGACGACGCGGCTATGGTCCCATCAAAACCCGTGACTCAGGGTTCTGGACGCCGTCCTCTATTATACCAAAGGAGGATGATTGTGCATCAGTAAGCCAGACGGGCGGCTTTCTGACACCGGTCACTCAGACCGGTCTGCCCTCTCCAAACGGGGAAGGCATGGCTCAGTCGGGAGATTCTACGACGGCCAGCTCTGGCCAGAGTATGCCCGCCGTCGACGATTCTGTATATGTGCCGCCGTACGATGATACCTTGCAATGGGCATTAGCGGCAGCAAGTCGCAGTGTAGCAGAAACTCCATTGTCGATGGCCGAAACACCGGGCAACGGTGAAGAGCGTGTTGATAACCCATTGACTGCGAATGCCTTTGAACTACTGAACGCTCCCACAATGAGCCCTCTACTCACTGCTACCGATCTATCGTTCGCACATGCCACTGGCGTAAGCCGTGCCCTAGGCAGTGACGACAAGCAAGCTGTCATGTTCCACTGCAAGGTCCTTGCTCCTCTGAAATCCACGCGAAATTGGAGCTGCTCTGCGCACACGCTATTTCTTAACAAGGCTTATAATAGGAATATGGCCCTTCATTTTCTTCTTGCTGTTGCCCACAGCGAGTTGGCTATTCATTATGGCCAGGGACCTCAAGCCCCCCAGGAATCTCGAGAACATTTCGATCGAGGATCGCAACTGTTCCTGCAAGCACATAACCCTTTCGCTGCTCCGGATCATATCAGTATGATGCTCTCATTTTTGTACATGTATATGTTCTGGATGCGACGTGACCATCTTGATCCCCCAAAAATCAAAGACCTGAGCAGGGCTGTTCTTGTTCATATCCGAACGTACGGATTAGATACGCTCTGTGCTAGCGATGATGTTCTCTCTCTCGAAAGCACCAGCGCCGGGGTGATTACTGTATCCGAGCAGGTTTTGCTGGCTAGGATTATCACGTACCTATATGATCGAGACGGCTTCTGCTGCTTTTTCGGGTGTGGCGGGCAAATCGCGGACTACATGAACAGCGTCCCTCAGAAACGTCAGAGAATCTGGCTACGTTCGCGTGCTGCATTCTTCCTGCCTTTGAGCGAAGTCGGTTATCACGAGGCAGGCTCGGAGATGGAAGATGCGGCAAATCTCGATGTATACTTTGAGCTCATCATTTTACATCACGAGATTAACACATACAGTCAAGCTTCCACGACACAGGCAATGACCTTGGAATTGAACCTTCAGCGGCGGTTAGAAACTATCCACAAGGTAAGAACAATCACATAGCAGAGTGCGCTATAGGCGCTGATGAAATGCAGAATCAAGCCACATTATTTCATCAAGTGGCAGACCAAGGGCATGGCCCGCAATGTACGCTGATGACCTATGTCACAGCTGCCGTCTTTTATGCTTTGCAAATATATTTTTACCGTGCTCGCCAGTCTTCATTCGGAAGCAGGCCTATATCCACTGAGCTCCAAAATGCTCTCAACTCACTTGTGTCGGCAGCATACTATGCTACAAAAGCTGGACAAGTGCAGTTGCTTGAGCGTTTTCAATGGTCTCTCTTCATTGCTGGGCTGGAGATTACCGATCCGGTCCATCAGGAGTGGGTTGGAAACAACTTGACCGACCCTGCAATCAGGGAGGCACTCGATTGTATTCTACGCATCAAACAACAATCTTCAGGTAGTATTACTATGCAGAAGATTCGATCAATGATTGACAAGGGTTCTCCAATGCCATAATGCATGCGTGAGACCTCAAATAATGGAAGCAACAAGTCGATCAATTCCGTTACTGGCACTTCTCCAATTTTCCTGGCAACTTACCTTTTAGTAGGGAGCCTCGACAGTTCCATCCCTGCGGCAGCCCACGCCTTTACTGGCGAACTATACGAGTCATGTGTTGGAGTGCAGATACCACGACGTTCTAGTCCGGAGTTAGTCCCTCAACCCCGGGATTTGCTCCCCACACATCGATTAATCTGGCCAATGACACGGTCCCGTTCAGCTACCACGTACCAACACGATATCAGGGGAGTCATTCATTCTGCCGACGGGGAAAGATAGGCGCCGTGACAGGTTCTCCGCGTTATCAAGTTTATCTCTGGCCCTCGGGGGTCTTTTCGCCCGCTCGCTTCTTCGTTATATCAAGGAGCGTTCATCCGTTCCTAAGGCCTACCCCAACCAAGGACGCAAGGGCTTTCGTCTATCACGATGGAGAGAAACACCCTTGAAACACCGACTGATGCTGATGAGAAGAAGAATCAGTCAGGAATGGCTAGTGACAAAGAGTATGGGGTTACGGAGACCATGAGTTCTCAAGGTGAGAAAAGACTTGTGAGAAAGGTTGATTTATAGTATGTTTCTCCTCGGAACTGGGTTTAAGCAGATACTTATCCAGACAGCCTGATGCCTCTTCTTATCATCAGCTACGGACTTCAATACCTTGACAGTATGATTCAGACCTCTCAAATCTCTCCGCAAGTGGCTCACTAGCGGTGCAGAAACCAGTCTATCCTACAGCGCCATTCTTGGATTACGGGAAGACCTTGTACGACCTCCTCGCTCGATACGAAAATCCCAGTCGCTAATAGCAATCTAGAATCTCCATGGACAAGAGTTCAGCTGGGCCTCTGGTATCTTCTATATTGGGTATCTAGCTGCCTCGTACCCTATATCACTAGGATTCGTCCGGTTTCCTTTGGGTCGTTATCTCAGCGTTCTCATGCAAGTTGTCTCCTGTCTATTGGCGCTCTACTTGGTTGACCATGCCCAGTTTTCTTTGGGGCGTAGTCCTCACTCTCCACGCCTGTGCCCAGAACTATGCCGGCCTTATGGTGCTACGAACACTACTTGGTATATTTGAGAGTGCTATCAGCCCTGGCTTTTCACTCATCACTGGGATGTGGTATACACCCAAAGAACATGTCTCTCGGCACTCCTTCTGGTTTGCTGGAAACGCCACCGCCAGCCTTATCGGATCAGGCATTGCGTACGGCATCCTAAAATACACAGGGGGATTCAGCAAGTGGAAGGTCAGTTTGTTGCTAGGTATTCCTGGAAAGACAAGCTAATATCGACTGTAGATGCTCTTTCTCATATTTGGACTCATCACAGTTGCGTGGTCTGTCCTTTTATGGTTCTTCCTCCCCGACGATCCTTCGACTGCGCGTTTCCTTAACCCCACAGAAAGAGAGTTTGCATCTCTGCGGCCAAAGAAGTTCCAGCGCACCACTCAGACCAAAAAGTGGGATAAGTGCCAATTTATTGAGACCATGAAGGACGTCAAGACATGGTGGTTCTTGCTCTTCTCCTTTGTGATTTGCGTGCCAAACGGTGGTACCACCAGCGTATGCCTCCTTTTTGCTCCACGTTCTACATACCTCGAACTGACCCAGCTGGCTACTATAGTTTAATACCATTATTATCAACAGCTTCGGCTACGATGAACTTCAGACAATCCTCATGGGCATGCCAGCCGCCGCCTTCCAGCTCACCACAGTCATACTCGCCGCCCTTTTTACAACTTACATCCGCAAGTCCAGGTTGGCTGCTATGGTTGCAATCTTCCTGATGGCCATGGCTGGAATTCTTATGGTCAAGCTTCTCCCCTATGACAGGAAGATTCCTCGCCTTGCGGGATACTGGCTCGTCACAGCCGTGGCCCCCGCGTTCCCTCTCATGATGTCCTTGTTTGCAAGCAATACTGCTGGATTCACGAAGAAATCGACCGTTGTCGCCTTCATCTTCATTGGTTACTGTGTTGGGAACTTTGTTGGCCCGCAGTTCTTCAAGAGTACTGAGGCGCCCGGGTATTCGGTAAGCACATTTGTCCTTGCGGTTAACGACCTATCACTGTGCTAAATATTGCGACTTACTAGACTGCATACACCACAATCCTTACCTGCTATGTCATCTCTATCGTTATGGCGGCTCTGTTCCGCGTCTATCTCGGCTGGACAAACAAGAGGCGCGACCAGGCACAGGGCATACACATTGACCCAGAGGAGCATCGCGAGATTGACCTTCAGGCAGATGAAGAGCTGGACCATGTGGACGAGACGGATATCCAGAACCAGAGCTTTAGGTATATTTTGTAAAGCGCATGGCTTGATTTTGTAGCACAGTATGAGGTATATTGGTGGGCGTACCCAACTCATAAATATAATATCCTTAGAGTGAAATGTGATGATCTACTAGTCCATTATCGAATCCATGCCCTTGAAGGCGTTCTGCTCCATGTACGTAGGATTGCACATTTTTAATGCCTCAGGCAGTAATACCTAAGTTATTGCCTCGTTGCCTGAATTTCTATCAAATGTGGGGAAATTTTCGATAGCGAAATCGGCGGGATTTTCAGCGTGCCCCTCTGCAAGACTTGACTCACTACTGAGTCATTCTGCCTATCATTAATACCAACCCCAGTGTAGCTCGAAGCCCCCAGGTACCAAGGGCATCGACGCAATCATGGGTGCCGAAACAGTTCCATTGCAGGAACGCCTCGAGCGCTGGGCTCAGAGACTGCAAAACCTCACCGTCTCCCCGCTGACCCGCGACTATCCCGACAACCAGAACCAGGAGCTACCCAAGCGGGCCATCGAAGCTTTCGAATCGCTCAAACTCCCCAGTGACACGGCGTCAGCATTGAAGAATTTCTCTGGGACATCGTCGGAATTCACAGTTTTCCTCACCGCGTTTGTAGTGCTCGTCGCTCGGTTGACCGGTGATGAGGACATCGCTATCGGCACTAGTCTTGGTGACGATGGCCGTCCTTTTGTCCTGAGGGTCCCAATTGACCCCTCAGAGACCTTCTTACAGCTGTATTTCAAGGTTCAGAAGGTAATTACACCCGCTGCCAGCTCTGTCGCGTCGTCTGACTTGTCCAGGCCTACGATGAAGGGTCCGTCGAAATCGTGCCATTGGGCAGTCTGCGATCCTATATTCAGGAGAAATCGCAATCCGAGCGAACGCCTGTCCTCTTCCGATTTGCCGCATACGATGCCCCTGCTGCATCGCAGGAGTACCCTGCCAATACCTTTGAGACGACGGATCTGGTTGTCAATGTGGCGCCCGCAAGCACCTCTGACGGAGCGACGGAGTTGGGAGCATACTACAACCAGCGCTTATTCTCCAGTGCTAGGATTAGCACCATCCTCAGCCAGGTGGCTCAATTGGTTAAGAATGCCACAAGCGACCCAGAGACGGCAATTGGGCGCATTGATTTCATGACCCCCGAGCAGCGCGCCCTTCTCCCCGACCCAACTGCTGACCTGCACTGGTCTAAATTCCGGGGCGCCATCCACGATATATTTGCTGAAAACGCCGAGAAGCACCCGGAAAAGCTTTGCGTTGTCGAGACGAAGTCCGCCACTTCCTCTCTCCGCGAGTTCACTTATAGACAAATCAATGAGGCGTCAAACATCCTTGGTCATCACCTGGTTGAGGCCGGCGTTGAGAGGGGTGAGGTTGTCATGGTGTACGCTTACCGTGGTGTTGACCTTGTCGTGGCTGTGATGGGTATCCTCAAGGCCGGTGCGACGTTCTCTGTTATTGATCCTGCGTACCCTCCTGAGAGACAATGTATCTACCTTGATGTGGCACGACCACGGGCTCTTATCAACATTGCAAAGGCTACCAAGGATGCTGGTGAGCTGTCGGAGAAGGTCCGCACATTTATCGATGAGAACCTGCAGCTTCGGACTGAGATCCCCGCCCTCGCGCTGCTTGATGATGGTTCGCTCTTGGGCGGCTCAGTTGATGGCCAGGACGTGCTGGCTAAGCAGGTGCCCTTGAAGTCCAAGCGTGTGGGCGTGGTTGTTGGCCCTGACTCTACTCCTACTCTGTCGTTCACTTCCGGCTCCGAAGGTAGACCCAAGGGTGTCCGAGGTCGTCACTTCTCTTTGGCGTACTACTTCCCATGGATGTCTGAAACATTCAAGCTTACTCCCAACGACAAGTTTACCATGCTTAGCGGTATCGCTCACGACCCGATTCAGAGAGATATTTTTACTCCTCTGTTCCTCGGTGCCCAACTACTGGTTCCGGCACGCGAAGATATTCAGAACGAAAAGCTTGCTGAGTGGATGCGGGATTACGGTGCCACTGTAACTCACCTTACACCTGCTATGGGTCAAATCCTCGTTGGAGGCGCCTCTGCTCAATTCCCTGCCCTTCACCACGCTTTCTTCGTCGGAGATATCTTGATCAAGAGAGATTGCCGCTCATTGCAAGGGCTGGCCCCGAATGTCAACATTGTCAACATGTACGGAACGACCGAGACACAGCGTGCTGTCAGCTACTTCGAAATCCCCAGCTACTCGAGTAACGGTGGGTACCTGGATACCATGAAGGACGTTATCCCGGCGGGTCGGGGAATGCTCGACGTGCAGATGCTGGTCGTCAACCGCTTCGAGCCTAGCCGCATCTGCGCCATTGGCGAAGTGGGTGAGATTTATGTTCGTGCAGCTGGCCTTGCGGAAGGATACCTTGGTTCACCGGAACTGAACCAGAAGAAGTTCCTTACGAACTGGTTTGTTGACCCTAAGACGTGGGTCGAGAAAGATGCCGCAGAGTCGCAGGATGCGAATGAGCCCTGGAGAGAGTTTTATGTTGGACCTAGGGACCGTCTCTACCGAAGCGGTGACCTTGGTCGATACACGCCTTCCGGAGACGTCGAGTGCTCTGGTCGTGCCGATGACCAGGTGAAGATCCGTGGTTTCCGTATTGAGCTGGGTGAAATCGATACCCATCTCTCCCGTCACCCTCTTGTAAGAGAGAACGTGACGCTGGTGCGTCGTGACAAGTTCGAAGAGCCTACCCTCGTCAGCTACTTTGTGCCCAACATGAACAAGTGGGCCTCGTGGCTGGAAGAAAAGGGTCTCAAGGACGATGAATCTGCCGAAGGAATGGTGGGCATGCTTAGGCGATTTCGTCCTCTTCGTGACGATGCCCGTGAGTTACTCCGCAGCAAGCTTCCCACCTATGCTGTGCCGACGGTGTTTATTCCGCTCAAGCGCATGCCATTGAACCCCAACGGAAAGATTGACAAGCCCGCTCTGCCTTTCCCTGATACCGCCGAACTTAGCGCGGCCGCTCCTCAACGCAGGCCTTCAGCCCTGAAGAACCTTTCCGAGACCGAACAGGCACTGGCTCAAATCTGGGCTTCGCGCATCTCCAACGTCACTGCTGCCATGATTGGCCCTGATGATTCGTTCTTCGACCTCGGAGGACACAGTATTCTCGCGCAGCAGATGTTCTTCGACCTTCGACGCAAGTGGCGCGGCATCGACATCAGCATGAATGCCATTTTCCGTAGCCCTACCCTCCGCTCCTTCGCTGCAGAGATCGACCGCCTGTTGAGCGCCGAATCTTTTACCAGCAACAATAATGAGACTGCTGCGAACTCCACAGCGGCCGTCAACGAGCCCAACGACGAGTACTCGCGTGATGCACGCAAACTGGTAGACACTTTGCCACAGTCTTTCCCAACCCGCACAGAGGACATGCTCTCCGCTGAACCGACCATCTTCCTCACAGGAGCCACTGGTTTCTTGGGCGCCCACATCCTCCGCGATCTCCTCACTCGCAAATCACCTTCAGCGAAGGTTATCGCTCTCGTCCGTGGCAAGAGCGCCGAGCAAGCCCTCGCGCGCATCCGCTCCACTTGCCGAGCCTACGGCTTCTGGGACGAATCCTGGACATCCCGCCTTGAGTGCATCACCGGCTCCCTCGGCGACCCCCGCTTTGGCCTCACAGACGCAACCTGGGACGATCTCACCAACCGCGTCGACGCTGTCATCCATAACGGTGCTCTTGTTCACTGGGTCTACCCTTACTCTACCCTTAAGCCGGCTAACGTGCTTGGCACTATCGACGCCCTCAAGCTCTGTGCAACCGGCAAGCCGAAGCAGTTCTCTTTCGTCAGCTCAACCAGTGTCCTTGACAGCGATCATTACGTCCAGGAATCCGAGCGCAGCATTGCCGCTGGCGGTGCTGGCATCAGCGAAGATGACGACCTGGAAGGTAGCAGCGTCGGCCTGGGAACCGGCTACGGCCAGAGTAAGTGGGCCGGTGAGTACCTCGTCCGGGAAGCAGGCAAGCGCGGTCTCAAGGGGACGATCGTCCGTCCTGGTTACGTCCTAGGTGATTCCAAGAGCGGCAGTAAGTTCCTCTACCTCGAATATACCACTTCAAGACCATATACTGACGGTTTCCGCAGCGACGAACACCGACGACTTCCTCATTCGCATGATCAAAGGTTGCATCCAGCTCTCGGCCCGCCCCAACATCAACAACACCGTCAACATGGTCCCCGTCGACCATGTCGCCCGCGTTGTCATCGCCGGTGCCTTCCAGCCTCCCGTTTCCCCCATTGGTGTCGCCCAAGTCACCGGCCACCCGCGCCTGCGGTTTAACCAGTTTCTTGGCGCTCTGCAGTTGTACGGGTACAATGTGCCGCAGGTTGACTACGTGCCCTGGTCGAAGCTGCTTGAGCAGTATGTTAACAGTGGCGAGCACGACGATTTGGAGTCGCAGCATGCACTGTATGTTCCCTCCCCGTTGCCCAACACTCCCATATCTTTATAAAAAGAAAGTTAAGCTGATATACGTGTAGGATGCCTCTCTATCACTTCGTCACAGCGGACTTGCCGTCCAACACGAAAGCTCCCGAGCTAGACGACGTCCACGCCGCCGCTTCCCTCCGCGCCGACGCTTCCTGGTCAGGCGTCGACGTGTCCGCCGGTGCCGGTGTAACCGAGGAACTGGTTGGTTTGTACACCTCGTACCTTGTCTCCGTTGGCTTTTTGCCGGCGCCGACAGAGTCCGGTGCACGACCGCTGCCGGCTGTTTCGATCACGGATGATCAGCGCGAGGCGATGGCGGGCGTTGGTGGACGTGGTGGAACTGCTTGATCTATTTCTATATTTTTTGAGGATGATTTACGGTAATTTTGTGATACACGTGCTTTTGGTTTCTAAAAAAATTAGCTTGATCTCGTTTGGCATGTGTTTATTGCTTCAAGTTCACGAACAACTGAGAGGTGATTAAATAGCGGGTGGCATGATAGATAGTCAGAACGTGTTTACATATAGAATGTGAGGACCTGCGAAAGGACGTCAAAAATGACTACTATGGAGGCCGCATTTTCCACCCTTACCTCCCAGCTTCTAGCCACTGCCCAAATGACCCATCACATGCTTTGCACCACTCTACACCTGCCAAGCATTGTAAGTCAAGATGTTGGCTCTCAATATCAGTGAGTGCGAGAGTTAGTTTCAAATTACGACCAGGATGATACTGAAAATGGCCTCCTTTGTGGCCAAATCCAGCTATCCTGTAAGTTCGAGGACACTCGGCTACAATACTTTTGGACTTGGTAAGACTATGCTGCTCGTTTTCACTGCCGAAAAGATGCACCGCTCGACAACGGCTTGCCATTTCCGCGAGATTGTTGCTAGCGAGCGAGTCCTTGACTTGGTGATGGTTGACCAGAGAGTGTTCGATGCGAAGAAGGGGATCATCTCAGACGAGAGACGATCAGACTAATAACCTCAAGGGGGAGCGCGTCGAGCGAGAGATCCATTGTTGCTCCATTGTTGTAGTAGCTTCTCGAAGAAGGGAAGCTGGAGGAACAGACTAGGCTTGTCTTTTGTTTATATTTGACTTCTCTTATAAAGACTAATAGCCTAATTACGTGCTGCTACTGTTGTATTGAACTTCCACTCAGCCAAAAAGGGCTAACCCATTTGAGAGCTAAGTTCTGACTAATATCTCAGTTGTCATGTTGAATCAACGCGTCCATCCATTCTCAAATCAAGAATCTGAAGTCACCTATTAACCAGATGATATTAGAGGCAGTGGAATTGCTTACCTGCCAATGTCATGTCCAATGAGTTTGAAATCTGCTAGAATCTTGCACCTAGTTGAAGTTATTGTGATTAAATTTTTATGCACATCCCTGCTTTGTTTTCTGGGAAGTCCAATTCAATCATAAGCCCTATCTTTTTTATTTAAAAAAAAAAAAAAAAAATTTCCATCGCATTACTAAGCTATGTTGAACTATGCTGAAGCTGAAATGAAGCGGACGTTGAACTGCGCGACAGTAAGGTTGCATTTACATTCTTTATCATGAAGCAAGGATCTACGTTAAGTCCAGCATTCGCCCCGACCCAACCGACCCCCAATCTTACGCAAAAGCAAAGAGGAAGGCAGAGCAAGGCTTCCCCCAAAGCCGACCGTATATAAAAGGTTCGTAAGTTCATTACGAATAGTGAACTGCCCCCCACGCTTCCAGAACCGAAAACGAGCGGATATTGCCCATTGAGCTCTGGCATATCATACCACACCAAGCCACCAATCGATCACTTAGTCTGTGAAGCATGCCAGATATTAGTCCTCCACGCTATTACCTCTTCTGCGATCTCGGTAGAGAGAAAACGCCTGGTTAGAGAAACCCTATGACAACTAGCTAGATTGCAGAAGAGGACATGGCGAGGGGCGGCATATTGGGACCCTTCAGGAGGAGCCTGGGTAACCGGAGAGGGCATTTGGTATGAAGTAGTATCAAACGGTTTGCTATCACGGTAGAAGCCTTTAAAAGGAGATATTAATCGGAGTCTGACTAGCAGAACGCTTTAGAAGGAAAATAAGAGGTATCTCTGCTTCCTGTGGAGGATAACTGTAATGACTAGTAGGAATATCCCGCGACTTACAGAAAAGGGTTTGACCATTGAGAGTCGTGATGCTGTTCAGGCTTCAGGAGATTGCGAGCTTATGAAGCATTCGGAAGATGGGAGACTAAAATTTCCCTTCAAGATAGACCTCCGGGGCTAGAGTCCCTGCTATGGTAGGATCTGGCGGAAAGAGTGCAAACGCGTGGTACTGGACGAGTAAGGATGTTGTCTCCATGAAGTCGCAAAGGGGGACTCACCACAGTTACGGGCCATGCTCCGTGTCTATACGGAGAAAAGACAACAGGAGATCCATAGATCAAGGACAGAAGGATTAGAAGGATTCGAGAATAATGCCTCAGGGCTACTGGAATGCTTATCTTTGGTAGTGACATGATCACAAGTCGCTAAAGCGTCACCCGACTCGAGTATAAGACTGTCGATATAGCGTGGCATGCTCCGCCGAGAGATGGTGACCTTTGCGCTTACTTTTGGTGTAACGCTCTCGGTGAGGGCAGCTTTAATATCCGGTCATCTCCCATCATGTCCAGATCATTCTTCATTTTGTTTTAGGTATACAGGACAGTCTTCTTGGAAATACTTTCCAATGACAACCCAAGGTATGTATATAGGGCATGGCGCTGTTCTCGGTATTCGAGCATTCCATGTGTAGGTTACTGATGCAGTCGCCGTTCGCTGTTTTATCCAATATCCATACTGGGACAGAATGTATCCTGGGGCTTGTTGTCTGCATCAGCTTGTCGGGACTTTTGTTGCCATTTTCTGTGTTCTCCTGTCGGCCCGTGAAGAAAAGCCCACCAAGACATGGGATCACTCGAAAGTTATCCATGCGCTAGGTTGAAAACCGGCCATGGAAAAAGAGTGTTCCATATTCTTGCGAGTCCCTCCATATTCACTTATCACTTGAAATGTTGCACGGATCAGGGTGACACGTGCTGACAATACGCCCCAGATCCGTTTACCGCAGCCCTCAGCCAAAACAAAGCCTGGGCAGCCAAAGTAGCCAGAGAGCAGCCAGACTTTTTCCGCAAACTTTCCACCGGCCAGCACCCAGAGATTCTCTGGATAGGCTGTTCTGACTCGCGATGTCCCGAGACAACTCTGCTAGGCCTCAAGCCAGGTGATGTGTTTGTCCACCGAAACATCGCCAACATCTTGCAGCCGTCGGACCTTAGTTCCACCGCTGTAATAGAGTTCGCTGTTCGCCATCTGGGGGTCAAGCATGTTGTCGTCTGCGGACACACGAAATGTGGAGGCATCTCTGCCGTGATGGCAAACAAAAAGCTTGGTATTCTTGATTCATGGCTTTCGCCTCTACGGAAGCTGCGTGACGATAATTCGGACTGCTTGAAGTCATTACCAGCGGACGAGGCGCTTCTCAAACTAATTGACCTGAATGTCCTTGCCGGGGTGAAGACGGTGAAGCAGAAGAGTGTTGTGGTTGAGGCGATGCAGAAGGGGCTGAAGGTTCATGGACTCGTATACGATGTCGGGAGCGGTGTTTTGCAGGAATTGAATACCAGTGCCTCTGACAAGACCGTGAAGAAACGGTTGACATTGTTTAAGAGGGAGTTTTAGGGCTCGATTTTGCTTTCGCGTATTCCCAATCTATAGTTAGCAACTGAGCTTGTACTTTTTCAGCGGGCTTGAGATAATAGTGTTGAGTGCCTGGCACCTCCTCATCAAGAGAAGTTGAAAAGTGTTGTTGCTGTAGACACTGGCAGGAAGGTGTCCAAGGAGAGCCCATCAGGTGACTGCCCGCCTGGATCGAAGGGTTGCCTCGTTGCTCTTCAGTTGACTGACGTCCCAGCACTGCTCCTGGCCCAATCGTCACTACAGCACAATTGCAGCATCGGCCAGTATGGCTCAAATCCGCTGCAAGACTCATCAATTCGGGAAGGTGATGGTATTTGGCAGGGGTATTCTACCTCAACCTCCTAAAGAGGGATTCATTGGGCCAGAGGCTGACCCAAGCCCACATCTGGGATTAACGCTCGCTATTGGGAAATGCTTGTTAGCATCAAGAGCTGGCCTATACAGAAGTAAACAGTTCTGGAATCTAGCAATTTAGGTCACGATGTTGAATACTGAGCATTTGAGATTTGAGTATGCATCAGGGCGCTGACAATCAGCAAATGCCAAGTCATTATTTTTCTATACTAGCCATTCTATACCGCATTCAAGTGTCTTATATCTTCGGACGCGCTCCGAAGAAGCTCTTCTCTTCCTCCTCCCACTTCTTACGTTCGACGATACTTCGCGCTCTGTACGCCCTGACAAACCGCCAGACCTCAGTATCGGCCATGTTCCACGCCTCGGCCACACCGCGGATATTGACCCGGTTGGAGTCGGTCTTTCTCTTTAGCATATCCCTAGCTTGCTGGATGATGGTGTACTCTCTCTCAACACCCTGTTTGCTCGGGTTGGCATGCTGCATTGATTCCTTGGCATCGCCTTCGTTCTTGGCGTCTACATTGCTGTCACGTGGGATTCGGAATCCGAACTGCCATTCAAACTCGTCCAGGAGTTCGCTTGGTAGGGCCTGGCCAACCTCAGCAGGGAGTGATTCGACCGTCATCCATAGCGAGGTGCCGATAGCTGGCTCGCCAGCGACGACTTTCTTGAATAAGACAGCTCTCGCTCCACCGCCTAGTTGTCGGCCCATTTGGTCGCCGGTCACCTCTTTGAGCCAGGCATCGCGGGAAGTCTCGCGTCGAATGTACCGCGTTGTAACCTCCGAAGAGTTTTGTAGTAAGCTGATGAGGGTGTATGGGTGCGGCAGGATGCCTATTGTGAAGACCTGGGTGGTATTCTTGTATGTGGCGGGTTGGCTGATTTTCATTGGTTTGTGCGCGTTGCACGGGTGGCAGTTTCGCAGATTTGGAGGGCAAGAAGAGGGTGCAACAGAGTCGGGGCATTGGCCAAGAGCCTTCGCAATTCTTAAGGCTGGTTCAACCAACGCAGTGATGTGCTCGGGATAAGGTTTCAGAACGGCTATCCCTCCCGGAAACGAGTTCACGAAGGTATTCTGCAGATGGGAGTTGATGAGATCTACTAGGGCAAGCCGGCGGGCCGACGGAGAGGGAATAGCCTCCGCTGTAAGCTCGTGGTAATACGCCGCAATGGTAGCCGAGTCATAAAGTGCTAGAGAGTTGGTCTGCTCGGACTTTAACAGATCATCAGGTATCAAGTCCGTCAAAGCCTTTGTTGTCTTGTCAACCTTCTTGCATGCCTTTTCAATGGCGGCGTTGATAGCAGATTTCTTTCCAATGAGCAGAGCATTGTGTATCTTGTCGAATCGGGTAATGAAATCCGAATCCGCATCACGACGCAGGTGCAAGAGTGTTGCATCGTCGTATCTCGCCATTGGAAAGCAAAGCCGATCGGCAAGCAAACCATCTCCCATATGACCCCAAGCAAGCCATTTGAGGAGATCCTCTTCTAGCTCAGGGCCCAAATCCAATTGCTTCGTCGACTCATATAATGGATTGGCCATAGCCTCCGCACGACCAAGAACCACAGGTCGGAAGCCTTGAGCATACCAAGCACGACGCCAGGCAAACAGAAGTTGGGCATCGGCATTCTCCTCCTCCCTATCACTGCTCTTCCTCGGGTTATAGTATGTAAATATATACGGCCGATTGGGAAGCGGAGGGAGTACGGACCGGTTTTCGTCAAGGGTAATGGAGGACGAGAAAGGGTTGAGCCATTCCCAGTGACTGAACCACTTTGAATCACCGCTTGAACTGTCTTGCTGTAGCTCGGGAGGTTTATGCGCCGGCGGCTGAAAGGTCGGCAGGTGCAAATCGTTCAACGAAGGGAATTTTGGGACATATTTGGCGGCTGCTGATATCTCCTCGCTGACGGCTTCCGGAACCGGCTTTGGGGAAGACGAGAAAATTACTAATATAACGGCGACGAAGAAGACAATCGCGAGGAGGGATGTACTGCGTCGAGCAATCATGATAGGGCTCAAACGCTGGAATGATCCCTGAAAAAAACGTAAACGAAGTTTTGATCTTAGAGGGAGCGATTGATCGGAGGGGATGAGGAGGGAGCGGAGGAAGCGATGGTCGAGACAAATCAACCCATTGACGGGGGTTGGACTGAGAAATCAGAAAGCAGCGAGCATGCTACTGAGAACAGCAGCTCCATGATGAAAGCCCACGACCTCTTTCAACCTTGTTGCGTCGATCGTGATGTCCGCTCCAGTTGCCGGATGCGGAGTATATTCTGGTCACATGATAAATACAGCTATTGCCTCAGGCCACAAGGCAGGAGTAGATAAGCTCACTGCGTACCAGGACGTCTAGGTGACAGGTGCTTTTAATGTTTAACGTACAGTCAACATACCTACAGCGTAGGACTGAGGTTCTCTCAAAGATGTATTCATGAAAGTACTATTTTGGAGTAGACATTACAAACGCCGCATTCCGCCGACCACGATTGGGCGGATGACCTCAGAGTGTGGCGGTTTCCATCGGACTGTGGCGATCCCCGCGCTCCATCTAGACCCTTACTTATCAGGCACTCGGCCATATTAAACTCTTCCTCTCCCCACCTTCCTGATGTTGGTTTCAGGTACGTTATTCTGGAGCAATCATATACGACACCATCATGGCTCCCGGTGTCTTATTACAACCGTCACAATCGGAGCTTGAGGCAGCTTCCCCGCCGAAAGCTGCGGCTACGTTATCGCAACTTACTGAAGATTGGGACGATACCATTCGCTTCTATCTTAATGGCACCAAGGTTATCTTGGACTCTGTTGACCCCGAAATCACATTGCTGGAGTACCTGAGGGGTATTGGCTTGACAGGGACAAAACTAGGGTGTGCAGAAGGTGGTTGTGGTGCTTGCACGGTTGTAAGTTGTTGATAGATAAGTTTCTATCAGTTTCACTGACATTAGACAGGTGGTTTCGCAAATCAATCCGACTACCAAGAAGCTTTACCATGCCTCCATCAACGCCTGCATTGCGCCGCTGGTTGCTGTCGATGGGAAACACGTTATCACGGTGGAGGGCATTGGGAACGTTAAGAATCCCCATGCGATTCAGCAACGGCTAGCAATCGGAAACGGAAGCCAGTGCGGTTTCTGTACGCCGGGAATTGTGATGGTATGTCACCATAGCACCTGTCTGGCGATAGCATGCTGATACTCCCAAGAGCCTCTATGCGCTCTTACGAAATGACCCTAAGCCCTCCGAACATGCGGTGGAAGAAGCTTTTGACGGAAACCTTTGTCGCTGTACCGGGTATCGACCGATTTTGGACGCTGCCCAAAGCTTTACAAGCCCAATTGGCTGTGGCAAATCTCGAGCAAACGGTGGCTCTGGATGCTGTATGGAAAAACAGAATGGCACAAACGGATGTTGCAAAGGGTCTTTCCAAGAGACTACAGAAGACGTTAAGCACAAGTTTGCGTCTCCCGACTTTATCGAGTACAAACCAGACACGGAACTAATATTTCCTCCGTCGCTCTGGAAACACGAGTTGCGCCCTCTCGCTTTCGGTAACAAGAGAAAGAAGTGGTATCGACCGGTCACCGTGCAGCAGCTCCTGGAGATCAAGAGTATTCATCCTGATGCGAAATTGATAGGTGGCAGCACCGAGACGCAAATTGAGATTAAATTCAAGCAGATGCGTTATGGTGCATCTGTCTACCTTGGAGATCTCGCTGAACTCCGGCAATTTGCTTTTCATGACAACTACTTGGAAATTGGTGCCAACATTTCATTAACTGATCTCGAATCTGTCTGTGATCAGGCCGTCGAGCGCTACGGCCCAGTTCGCGGCCAGCCCTTTGCCGCTATAAAGAAACAGCTTCGCTACTTTGCTGGGAGACAGATCAGAAATGTGGCTTCGCCAGCTGGGAACCTGGCCACTGCATCTCCGATATCCGATCTCAACCCAGTTTTTGTCGCTACAAACACGACTCTTGTCGCCAGGTCGTTAGAGAAGGAAACCGAGATTCCAATGACACAGTTCTTTAAAGGTTACCGATCTACAGCCCTTCCGCCAGACGCTATCATTTCAAGTCTACGTATACCTACCGCATCAGAGAAAGGCGAGTATTTGCGGGCTTATAAACAATCCAAGAGGAAGGATGATGATATTGCAATTGTGAATGCCGCTTTGCGGGTTTCACTCTCGCCATCGAACGATGTCACTAGCGTGAGCCTAGTTTTTGGCGGTATGGCGCCTTTGACGGTATCTGCGCGGAACGCGGAAGCCTTCTTCGCCGGGAAGAAGTTCACTGATCCGGCAACTCTAGAAGGTACTATGGGTGCTTTGGAGCAGGATTTCAACCTGAAGTTTGGTGTTCCAGGTGGTATGGCGACTTACCGAAAGTCACTTGCTCTCGGGTTCTTCTACCGATTCTACCATGACGTATTATCACAGATCGAGGCCAGGAGTAGTGATTTGGATAACAGTGTGGTCGCTGAAATTGAGCGAGCAATTTCAACCGGAGAGAAAGATCACGAGGCTTCAGCGGCTTACCAGCAGAGGGTTCTAGGCCGAGCCGGTCCGCACCTCTCGGCCTTGAAACAGGCTACTGGAGAAGCTCAGTACACCGACGACATTCCCGCGCAAAAGAACGAACTGTACGGATGTATGGTTTTGTCGACAAAGGCCCACGCCAAGCTGCTCAGTGTTAACGCAGAAGCCGCCCTGGAAATTCCTGGGGTCGTCGATTATGTGGATCATAAAGACCTTCCATCACCGAGAGCGAACTGGTGGGGTGCTCCGAATTGTGACGAGGTCTTCTTTGCTGTCGATAAAGTCACAACTGCCGGACAGCCAATTGGTATGATTCTTGCAAACACAGCCAAGGCTGCGGAAGAGGGTGCAAGAGCCGTCAAGGTCGAATATGAAGAACTGCCAGTAATCCTCAGCATCGAAGAGGCAATCGAAACACAATCCTTCTTCGAACACTTCCGTTATATCAAGAACGGAGATCCGGAAAGCGCCTTCAGGGACGCCGACCATGTCTTTGAGGGTGTATCCCGAATGGGAGGCCAGGAACATTTTTATTTAGAAACACAAGCTTGTGTGGCTATTCCTAAAGCAGAAGACGGCGAAATGGAAATCTGGAGCAGTACCCAGAATCCGACGGAAACGTACGTTCATTTCCCTTTTCCTGAGCAAAGCTGACTTGGGCAGGCAATCATATGTAGCACAGGTTACTGGTGTGGCTGCCAACAAGATCGTGTCAAGGGTCAAGCGCCTTGGAGGAGGCTTTGGTGGTAAAGAGACGCGGTCAGTCCAGCTCGCAGCTATATGCGCCACAGCAGCCGCAAAAGTCAGGCGCCCAGTGCGGTGTATGCTCAATCGCGACGAAGACATTGCGACTTCTGGACAGCGTCACCCATTCTATTGTAAATGGAAAGTCGGCGTGACAAGGGAGGGCAAGCTGCTTGCGCTTGATGCGGACGTGTACGCAAATGGTGGACATACACAGGATCTTTCAGGTGCTGTTGTGGAGCGAAGTCTTTCACACATTGACAACGTATATCGATTCCCGAACATTTACGTCCGGGGCAGGATATGCAAAACGAACACCGTCTCAAATACGGCATTCCGGGGCTTTGGTGGCCCTCAAGGTCTCTTTTTTGCCGAATCAATCATCTCAGAAATCGCAGATCATCTCGACCTTCAGGTGGAACAGGTCCGGATACTTAACATGTACGAACCGGGTGACAAGACCCATTTCAACCAAGAACTTAAGGACTGGCATGTCCCGTTGATGTACGATCAGGTACTACAGGAGAGCGAGTATTTTGAGCGCCGCAAGGCCGTGGAGGAACATAACCGCACGCACAAGTGGTCCAAGCGTGGCATGGCCATTATACCCACCAAGTTTGGTATCTCCTTCACGGCCCTCTTTCTCAACCAAGCAGGCGCCCTCGTCCATATCTACCACGACGGCAGCGTCCTCGTCGCCCACGGCGGCGTGGAAATGGGCCAAGGCCTCCACACAAAGATGACCATGATAGCAGCCGAAGCCCTAGGCGTCCCCTTGTCGGACGTCTTCATCTCCGAAACAGCCACCAACACCGTCGCAAACACATCCTCTACAGCGGCTTCTGCCAGCTCCGACCTCAACGGCTACGCCATCTACAATGCCTGCACCCAACTGAACGAACGTCTCAAGCCCTACCGTGAAAAGATGCCCAACGCAACCATGAAAGACCTTGCCCACGCTGCCTACTTCGACCGTGTCAACCTTTCCGCCCAAGGCTACTATCGCACCCCAGACATCGGCTATACCTGGGGTGAGAACAAGGGTCAAATGTTCTTCTACTTCACGCAGGGCGTTACAGCCGCTGAAGTCGAAATCGATACGCTCACCGGCGACTGGACGCCCCTCCGGGCAGATATCAAAATGGATGTCGGCCGCACAATTAACCCCTCCATCGACTACGGTCAGATAGAAGGCGCATACATTCAAGGCCAGGGCCTCTTCACAACAGAAGAAAGCCTTTGGCACCGCGCAACCGGCCAAATCTTTACCAAAGGCCCTGGAAACTACAAAATTCCGGGCTTCCGCGACATTCCGCAAATATTCAACGTTAGTCTCCTTAAGGATGTAGAGTGGGAGAACCTGCGGACGATCCAGCGCAGTAGAGGCGTCGGCGAGCCGCCGCTTTTCATGGGCAGCGCGGCGTTTTTCGCTATTCGGGATGCACTGAAGGCTGCCAGGAAGGAGTGGGGGGTTACTGATGTGCTGAGTCTTGTCAGTCCGGCTACACCGGAGAGAATTAGGGTTAGTTGTGCGGATCCCATTATTGAAAGGGTGAGAGTGAAGGCGGAGGAAGGGGAAAAGAGCTTCTTCGTTGCAATTTAAGTGGAATGAGCGTCCCCATAATATAGTACAGGGGTCATGATGATGTGATGTGGTCCACCTATTTATGTCTTATGACTTGATACTTTACATATACTGTCTCGCTTTGCCTACAAGCATTACGGATCAATTAGACTGCTTGGTTATGATTTTCATCCACTAGTCTTCTCTAATCTTTCTTTGTACTAAGTATTACGGACACTGTAATAGCCCGTGTCTGCAGTGAGCACTGGTTAGACTGGTGAGAGGAGAAGCGTAGTCGAATACTAGTTCGGAGCCAAGGGTCAAGTATCATATATGGAAGTACAGCTGGACTTGTAACGTAAGATTATCCTGACTGACGTTAAACGAAAGCACATGGTTGAATTCTGCTTCTTGCATATTGATACATTGGCTTATTATTCTCTAGATAGTGTTTGCTACATAGCTATGGTATGCGACAATAGTGGTCAACGCTAAAAATATATGCTTGTGCTATGCTCCAGCGCCATCGTACGACCAATACACAGGGTGAATGAATATATAAGATGGAAAAAGCAAAGAAGAAAAAGTTAAGGACGCAGAGACCGACTACCTCATCCACAGTCCAGTCAGCTAGTTAGACTCTGGTAGTCATTTCACCGCTTCTCATCCCCAAATTCCGGATAACTGCTCGCGCGCGCATCAACAACAGAAACCTTTAGCGCGTTCCGCCTCTGCCCCGCAAACCCCAGTTTCTCGTCTTCGTAGGTTGTCTGCGCTGTCACTGACGCGGGCGGACCAGCGGCTGCGAAATTCCGGCTCGGCGGCTCGTACTCAGGGACCGGTTGAGAGTGAGATTGCGAGTCAGCGGTAGAACGGGCAGTTGTGTTGGGATTTGGAATGGCTGTGAGAGGAACGTCTGAGAAGCCGTCGTTAGGGTCTAAGTTTGCAGCAGGGCCGGGACCTCCATCGCCGCGATTTCGATCGTGGGATTTGAAAAGTGAGAGAGCACGAATGAGGCCGAAAAGCAGGTTTAGGAACCAGATGAGCAGGATAGCGCCGGAGATGAGGGCCTCCGTGGCTATGCCGGACTCAATTGCGCTGGTGACGCGGAAGACGACCTCGGTGATCTTGTTCGAGGTTGAGGCGCCCGCGTCAGAGAGAAAGCTCTCTGAGCTGTCGTCGTCTGAGAGGCTTTCTGCTGCGCCGCGCGAAAACGTGTCGTTGCTGAGTTCCGGGAAATCGATATGTGCGTTGTCGTGCACCCATGTTAGACCGCGCTGAATACCCGCGATCTTGAGACCGATGAGGCAGTCGAACACGTCCTTTAGGGGGTCGTAGAGGAGGGTTCCGCCGAATGTATCGTTTAGGACGCCAGTCGTTCTATCCACGAAAGTGTTGAGCGTATCGTTCACGCCTGTTGTGGTGGAGTTCACCCAGCCAAAGACCTTATCGTTGAGTTCTGTGTTTATATCGCCGATGGCGCTGTTTGCGCTGAGCGCCCACTCGGCGGAGGTATTGTCGAGTGATGCGACGACTTTGTCAGCAAAGGCGCCCACTTCGGCGGAGAGTTCAGGGACGGCCTCTTCGACGGCTCGGAGGAGGAGATATTGGCAGAGGCAGGCGAAGAGGCCGGCTATGGCGAGGGATAGGACAAAGAGGGCTGACGGGGAGGTGGCGTAGGCGATGACCCAGCGGACTAGAATCTGACGCCGGCTGTTGCTGAAGCGGCTGGCGGCCTTGATTCCTGCTGCGGCCGAGTAGGGTCTCGAGACTATATAGACGACATCCATGGGGTCATGCGCTTCCTTGCGGACAAGCTGGGAGCGTTCCTTTTGGGCGCGCCAGCGGCGAATTTCTTGCCATGCCATGGGGAAGCAGACAAGGACGGCAGCGATGACGAGTACAGCGATGAAGACCTTTTTAGCGGTGTCGGCAATGTCGGAGACGTTGTCGAAGAACGAGTCAATACCGTCGCTGCCTTTGCAGAAACTGAGTTGCTTCTTTGCGGGAACAGGTAGGGTGTCCCGGTCGAAGTTGAATGTTCCCATGGATTCGTTGATGAGCTTTTTGACTTCATCAAAGGGTGTACGGATGATATTCTCTACGAACTCGCTGACTTCGTCGAAGGTCGGTACCGAGTCATTGAGCTTGTCGAGGCCATCGTCGATTGAGGATGGAAGCTGGGCGTTTTCGAGGTCTTCGATGAAGCTTGAGAGATCTAAGTCGGGGACCTCGTCTCCGCCAAAGACACTTCCGACGACATTGATTCCATCGATGAATTTGTTGAGGCCATCCTCGAATGTCTCTGTTGCGTCACTGATGCCTTCGCCGATACTCTTGATTGTCGAGTTCAGGAAGTCGCTGGCATCTTTCAGGAGCCCAACTCCGACGTCGACCGTGCCACGAACAGCCATTGTAATGAGGCAGAGATATGTCTGGTACATCATCTTGATGAAGAACACAATAAGCTCCTCCACGCCTGATACGACTAGTGTGAGCATGGTCTTAAGGGCGCTGACCGCGGTCTCCACGCCAGAAGCTGTGAGTTCGTTGATGCCGCGGGCTGAGTAGTGAGGCATCGAGGCCATGGCGCTGCCCATGGATTCGACAGAGGTACATGCGGACAAAGCCTCGCGTCTGGCAGAATCCATGTTTGTGTTAAGACTGGCAATTGCGATCAGGACTCTGACAAGCACCAGGAGTAGGAGGATGGTCCATCGGTTCATCCATATCTGTGACAGGCGTGCTCGCAAGCCCATATATGGTGTAATGTCGTCTGGTTGTAACGGAACAGCGCGCCCTCCTTGCGGATCATGGGCCCCATAGGGAGGGAGAAGAGGGAATATAGAACGAGCGGATCTTGAGAAGACCATGGCGAGATAGAATCCGGTATAGCACCGGTGTCGAGGAAGGAAATAGTGTGTTGATCGAGTACAATGTCAAGCGTTAAAGACTGATAACCGCGGAGGGAGAAAAATAGGTCTCTCGGGACAAAAAAAAAAGAAAATAAAAGCTGGCCAGCAGCACCTATGTCGTAGGATATATTCGAGACGCAATCTATTGAGAATCCATACCGCATGAAATCTATCGAAATGAATAGCAAGTGAGCGTAGTGTTAGTCGGCCCAAATAGGAAAGGGAGAAAAGAGCAGAACAATAAGACGGGGGAACAGCAGCAACGGGGGTATCCCCCATTTATTGAATGCAAGGCAATGTGTAGAAAAGAGTGCATTGAAGACAAAAATAGGCTTCCATTGGGCAAGTGGTCATTCAGACAAAAGGTAGTCTATTCATACCAAGCAATAGACGGTTTCCGAAGCCACCCAAACACTGAGTAAACATCGATCTCGTCCTTGGTACGTTTCATCTCGCGCGAAGTTTCTGGTGTTATCCAGCCAGTGACACCAGTGGGTAGGGCAAACTGGATTTCTGCAGAACGCTTGCGAGGCCAAATATAGCCATGTCGTGGGCGCTTAGAGCGCAGCTTCGTCGTCCAATCCCTCGATCTCCGCAACGGCGCCAGCCGAGGACAGGATCTCAGTGAAACTGAGCTCTCCACATACGTTTTCTTTCAAGGACAGTTATTTGTCGAGTCTCTTCGGGTCTTCTTTGAGGCATTCATGACTGAGGCGCTTGTTGCTTCAGTTGCCGCTGGACTGCCGCAGACCAAGCAGCGGGCCATTCCTTGGCTGATAAGCAATTGCTAAAACTTTAGTCAACAGCTCTTATGCTGGGTATAATTAGACACGTTTTGATGTGAGGAATGGGATCGAGATGCCTGACCGTAGTGGGGGTGGAAAAGGTGGAGAGAGATGGAGATACAAGAGGACGGCACGTGATGAGCCAAACAAAGACAACGGAGACACATCTTCATTGTCTAACTTATCAAATGAGACTTCTTCTGTGTAGGGCTTATTTTGAAATCTAGTGATGATGTTTGGGGCTTTGATCGAGTAATTCTTAGGTGGTATGCTAATGGGTTTCAGCGCTCCGTTTTGCAATATATGTTTCTGAAGTGCTTCAACTATTGTTCACTTGTTTACGGCCTACCACGGCAATCCCCATAACGAAATCCAAATTGTTAACGAGAGCATCTCTCTCCGCAGCTGCAAAGCTGTTTGGGTAGTTGCTTCTTTTGAAGGTACGTATCTAGGCAGACCTGTGTCCTAATTCCGTCCACCAGCCTCTGCTCACATACGGTGACCAGCAAGCCGCTGACCAAGAGACCTCCGACGTAGATTCCACTGTCCGTAGAATGTATTCTCTGCATATCGTAGGATCTGGTGGGCATGTATCTGTCGTGTCATATGCTTTGTCAAACTGACGGATGCCTCTCTAATGCGTCAGTCACTGATTATTCGGTCACCCTCAGGTTGCCCGCTATTTCGTCGACTATGTTTTCCACCACAGAATATGTTTGCTGCCTTACTGGCTGATCCAAACCGACTTCCCATGTACCCCGGTCGATTAATGAGGCGCAAATATGCTAGACCAGCCTGGAAAACATGGTAAAGCGTTCAAGCCTCCTAGGCTCCGGACCTGGAGATGTAGTCGGCTCGATATGGACGAAATGCGGAGCAAAGACCTGCCTGTAGATATATAATGTCAGTCCTTGCGTGGTTATTCGTCTTCAAACATACCTCCTGCCATCAGAGCACAGTCTAAGAGGCCTTTTCCCGGTCAGGGAATCGATATGCAAAGGCCTGGAGTTCCTTTCTATGCCGCCAGACAATCCATAGAAAAGTTAAGCACAAACACTCACAAAGAGTAATATCTGATATGAAAAGCAATGTTAGCCAGTGGTCTCCCATTCACAACAATGTGCCTTTCCTTGCTGTATTCTATGTAAGTCGTACTGTTCAGTGCCACTTTTGTATCAGAAACAGCACAATCATCACACCATCATCGCCATGGCGATGAGCAGTCAACTTATAATAAAACTTCTCGCCCTTTCATTCATCCTCTACACATTCCTCTTCTTTCAAACCCCAAGGTTTACCTGAGTTACAGCGCAAAGAAGAACGAAACGCAGCAAGACAAGCATCAAAAAAGGCCCCAACTCGTCTTCGATAGCAAACTTCGTTCTCATCCTCGTTCTCTTACTGACAAGTCAGCTCAATACGTTGTTCTGGAGTCTTAGGTATGTCCTTTCTACTTACCGCTTATTCACAGAGGTCAAAACATCAAGCTCATTGTATTGCATCAGACTGAACGTGCAAATGGCTCCTCACAAGAAAACCTCCAGTCACGCCGTGCCCTTGCGTAGTGGTAAAAAGGCCGGAAAGAAGGGCAATGTACGCAATAAGAACCAGTTGAAGGCGAGCCCAGAGTGCCCCGCGTCTCCGGAAGTTACGTCGAAGTTCGAAGAGCCTTCAGTGCAGCCCAGTCCTCTGGAGAGTGAATGTGAAGGGAAAGATGAATTTCACTATGCATCCAGTCGCCCCGGGGACCAGATCGGATCCCGCCCTTCTGAAGCCGCACGCTTGAGGAAGAGAAGCCATTCACTTCCGAGTTCGAGTCAGAGTCAGATTGCCAGTCACGGTGATAATGAAAGTGCGTCTGCAGGTAATAACACTGGTAAGAAGTGATACTTTTCGCCGACCCATGTCGTTCTCTTATCTCCCCTCAGTCATTCTCTACTCTACGAGACCAATGCTCACATTTTTGTGTTAACACAAAACCAGCCAACGACTTTCAAACTCACACCGAAGCAATTTACCTCCTTCGAGCTCGAACACTTAGTGGTTCCTCTGATCCTAGTCCGCCTTCTCAGGCATACTTGCAATCTTCGACTGAGAACAAGACTTTTGCCTCTGCTGAAGATACCCCAGGCGCGGCCTCTGAAGGAACCATGGCCTTCATGAAGGCGAGCCTCCTCGACTTCATATCTGACAAGCGCAAGAAGAACAAGTCTAAGGGCAAGAAGAAGGGTAAGAACGTTTCCGTCGAGGAACATGGCGAATATTCGAGAGCGTCTGCGAAGAATGATACCGGGAACAGTGCTACTGTCGAGGAGCAGGCTGGCGAACTCTCAGAGGCCTCTGAGAAGGATAACAGCGCCGAAATTCCCCTGCGTGAGAAAGGTACCTCACAGGATTGCGATGAAGCTGGCCTTGCTGCAGAGGAACAGTTGATTAGTGACCAATATCCTAATGACACCGACAAGGGCAAAGGCAAGCAACGCGGCGAGGCATTGGAGACTGAAGCCTCAGATAACAATGCAACACTCTCTCCATCGGAGCATCCCTCTGTTCAGATGAAGGCCCATACGGCTGATAACGCGACTGATGAAGCCGAAAATTCTCCAAGCAATGATGCAAGACCACCTTCGATAGAGTCATCTCTGGAGCAGAAGAGCACCGACGCTAGCAAAGCTGTCACTGAGGAGCCCAAACCTTGCTCGGACAAAGATGCGATACTGCCTTTAGCTGAGTCCTTACCTGTGCAAAAGCATGCTGAGCCTGGCAAAGCGCAGACCGAAGAACACAAAGCCCACACAGAGCCCAGAAGTCAGTTCCCATCCTCTGCTCTCGTTCCGTAATGAAAAAGACGTACTGACACCATTTTTATAGATTCGGGAACCACTAGCTCGCCGTCTGAGCTGGCAGAGCCATCTTCACCTGAGCTTTCTGCTACGCAGAAGACCACAGACGCTGAAAATGCCGTGGCTGGAGAGCCCAAGATTCCGACAGGGACCGAACGTCAGTCTTTCCATGTCCCTGTTTCGGAACACATAACATGTGAGATATGCTGACACCGCATGGCTAGATTCCAAACCGTCAACCTCGCCCTTTGGGCAGAGCTCCGTCAAACACATAAGCCCTAAGATTGAGAAGCTTTCAGTCCTTATAGAAGGCGAAATTCAGCACGACAGCGTCCCCACTGCCGGCAGTGAGTCTCCTGTTCTCCGTGCCTCGACTCCAAGGTCCAGTGGCACAGCATCAAACTCAACGGCCTGGACGCCCAGCGCATCCGCATCAACTCCTCGGACCACTATAGCTGCCTCTGCACCCTCAAGTGACCACCGCACCAAGGACAAGGGCGGAGGTAGGGCAGCAGGCATTGTCACCGGCCCAGCCCCTCCTACTTCTGCCTCTGCCTCTGGATTATCGTCCCAAGTGATAAGCAACCACGCGCATCCCTCTCCGTCCGCCTCAATCTCCAGCCGCACTATCTCAAGTTCTACAACGGACATTGAACACCGCGGCCGCGGCAAGATAACGTCCAAGAAGCCCTCAAACTTCTTCTGGCAACTCGACAGCCACGGCTTTCAGTGCGCCAAAATAGGCTGTTCTGCCCGTTGCAACCTCTGGGACGGAGCAACCGTAATCTGTCCCAAGTGTGGCCCCTACTCAGAAACCCGGTACTGCTCGCGCGCACATCTGCTACAGGATATCAAGGCACACTGGCCGATCTGCGGACAGGCTGTTTTCACGTATCCATGCAAGGATTCCACCATTCCGAGAGACGTTAGGGAGGCTCCGCCGTTAATTCCGTGTCTGTATGGTTTTGATACTCCCGAGCGCCACCGGCAGGCAGTACACTTCAATATGAACCACCGTGAGGGAGATTACTTCATCTTCAGTGACTGGGTGGACATGGTGAATAAGGAGGCGCTGAAGAAGAGTGATAACGACAAGGAGAAGGTGAAGCTGAGGTGTTCAAGTAGGATTATCCATGTTGTGCGCTTTGAGGACGCGCAGGAGCGCGATCGCTTCCGGCGAGTACTTGCTGCGGTGCTTTTTGGTTTGTCTCCCTCCAACTCCTCCCATGCCCTCTGCCCCGAAGGCTTTTATATAACTGGGTATAAAGTGACCATCGAAAACCCTGCCATAACTGACTACCTTTACCGTCTCATCCGCGACCACATCCGCTCCACAATCAACGACTCCCCCGCCAATCCTTTGTTATCTATCGAATCCTCCTTGAAATACCAAATGAACAAGGAATTTGCCATCACAATCCAGCCCTGCATAACCGGTAAACGTCATGCCTGCCCTACGGACTGGACCGGTCGCAGCCGGCGCTTTTGCACGGATGAAGTCTGCCGCTCCGAATACAAGCCCTTGCTCGGCCAGCGCAGTGGTGGGGGACACAAGATGCGCATTGAAGAGCTTGAGAGCAGTTACTGGATTCTTAGAGCGGCACGCATTACTCATCCCACTGTAACGAATGCGTTGGAGCGTATGATCGGGAAGGGTTTCCTGGAGGAAGATGGACACTTCGGAGTTGAGGAAGAGGATCGTAAGATTTACTGCCGCGGGGACGGTTGGGATGGTGCGGGGGCCGGGGATATGGACATTGAAGGGGTGACTTGCTGAGTCTTCTTTTTCTAGTCCGTCCAAGCTGGAATATTTCAAATGACTGATATGGATGGATGTTGGACGAATCCACACCTCGGAATCTGTGACATGGCGGAGTTGGATTTGATTGCAGTTGGGATATGTGTAAGTACTTTGGACCTCATGTTGAGGCCTTCCCAGATTTCTGTTATTCAATGTTTATCAATTATATCTAGCATACCAGCATAACATTTCTTTTCCTTTCAAAAAGAATTGTACTTTAGGTACCACCTTAGGTACCACCGGTCTATCAAATTGATTTCATTTTCAGCCTCTTAATATCCGATAATCCAGCTAAACGAATTAAGAGTGTGAAATATACTCTATATGGTAGTTGTAGCTTCAATAAAATGATGAATACGAGATAAGGAATTCCGAAATCATCAGATTTACCGCACGATATACTTCTTCAGCCCACGAAGTCTTTTCTTCGCCGTCTCGAGGACATCATCCTCCTTGCAAACTGCAAAGCGGAGGTAGTCCTCGGCGATATGTGCGTTGGCATCGGTATAGAATTCCGTCGGAGGAATGGCAGCCACGCCGACTTCATGGATAAGGAACCAGCAGAGCTTAAAGTCGCGCGGCCGGCTCGCAACGTGAGGAGGGAAGGGGTAGCCCTCTGGGAGCTTGACAGAGGCCATGTTAGCGAGCACGAAGTAGCCACCTTCGGGGTCAGAATACTAATAAAAGTCAGTAATTAAACACACCCCAAAGGATAAGAATGGGGACGTACAGGAATGTTAAGCTCATCAAAGACCTCGCAGAACCGCTCCATCTTCCCCTTCATCTCTTCTCGGCTCTGGTCCCAGAAGCCTTGCTTGTCTGCCTCCTCAAAAGCAACGGCCGCTGCCTCTTGCAGAGGAGACACACTGCTGTAGCAGATGCGGGTGTGAGCACCGGCAACGTACTTGATCAAGTGCTCGGGTCCGATCAGGTAGCCGACACGCCAGCCGGTGGCGTAGAAGGCTTTGCCAGCGGAGCCGACGGTGAGCGTCCGCTCGTAGTACTCTGGCTTCATGGTGGCAATTCTGGTGAACGGGACATAGTAAAGACGGTCGTAGACCTCGTCGGAGAGGATGATGAGGTTGTGCTTCACGGCAAGGTCACCGATGCGTTCGAGTTCATCGCGCGAGAAAACCTTCCCAACAGGATTATGACTATTTCATTAGCGCTCAATTTTGACCGCGAGAAATGGAGGCTTACGGGGAATTGAGGACCTTGAACCGCATTAGAATCTGAGCGTCTGGTTTGCAATCAGGAACTCACAATCATCTTAGTCTTAGGGTTTATCGTTCTTTCCAACTCGTCAAAATCAATGCTCCATTCGGACGCAGGTAACGTTTTGATGGCTCCATCCTTAGGAGGCTGCAGAGGGACGTATCGAATAGTGCCGCCGGGCATTTCAATGTTGCTGATATACCTACAGACTGTTAGATAGGCAGAAGCATCGGAGCGTCCAGACTGACTGGTCGAAGAAGGGTTCGAAAATGATAACCTCATCTCCTTGTTCAATGAACCCCATGAAAGCACTCAACATGCCTTATCAAGTCAGCTCGTGTCCCATATCCAGTGTAGATAACCTCACCCTCGTTTGCGCCGGTAGTGATTGTGACTTCGGTATCGGGGTTTAGCTGGCGCCCAAAAAAGGGCGAGTACGCGTCGGCGAGAGCTTTCTTGAGCCGTGGGCGGCCCTATATAACGGTAAGCCGGAGTTCCATCACAGTTCTGGTTCTGAAATAAGATGTACCTTCGTCGGCGAGTATTGATTGCAGTCGACGCGGTCGAGGGCAGCCTTCGCGGCATCCAGGGCGAACTGCGGCGGGTTGTATCCGCTAGCGAATAAGGCGGTTAGCATTTCTCTGCTGGTTTTGAGAATCCGGCTCACTCACAAGAATCCTTGTCCCATGTTCACGATAGGCTGGACTGGAGAAGCCGCAGCGGCTTCGTTGACAATGGACCTAGAAGCCAGTCAGATTGATCCTCAACATGCATTGAACGCAGATTCCATACCAAACATCCTGTCGTTGACCTGCAACCCGCGCCGCAGGCTTGAACGGGTCCGAACGAGCTGTGGTGGCCGACATCGCTCTTACTCCGAATTGGAACCTTGGGATGCGGAGGCTGAGTCTTGACCTTGGGAAGCAGGAAAGAAGACTCGATGAGTTGAAGGATTTAAGGAGCGTGGCAGAAGAACGAGAACTCGAGAGCATAGAGAATAGTAAGAGGGGCAAAGGGTGAAAGAGGGGCAAAATGTAACTGAGGGACGGAGGTTGGAGAATGAATCATCCCGCTTGCGACATCCGCGGTCTATCGTTCCGGTCTATATCGGAGCCCTAATCCAAGGCTTGGAGACATTCACTGCACTACAATCCGTCTGATAACAGGCCTGAATAACCTCGATGAGGAATATCCTGCTTGAATGACGACATCTGATAATTGTGAATACGGTGAATGTCCAAGTGCTGACTTTGCGCGCCTAGACCTGTTTTTGGTTTATCACTCAGGCTCGATATAAAACCCACAGTTGATACTATGCATACTGTAGTACACAGAGATTAACCGGCAGTTCAATCGAGGATTTGAAGGGTGCGATATAGGTTTAATCTCTCTATCGACTGGCTGGGTAGCTGAAGGAATCAGGCACCAAGGCACAATACGAGCCTACAGTACGTGACTAATCTATCTAGACGCGTCCACACGCGTCAGCAAGACTGATCTATCAACTCCGATGCATTCAACGTTTTTTTTCATGATACTCATGAATTTGTCATCCCAGCGCCCTGGTCTGGCACACAGGTCGACTGTCGGTGATTGAAACCATGGTATCTTGTCCGATTTGTTCGAAACCAGTCTCATCGCTCAAGATCAATGACCACATTGACTCGGACTGCCAGCAATTCATCGAAGAGCCCACATCCAGCTCCAGCGATCCTTCACCGTCCCAAAAAGCGCCCGTCCCAGCTTTCTTTCAACCGTCGTCCACGAAAAAAGCCTCCACTAAGCGCGATACTCACTCCGTTGCGTCCCCCCTCCGTAACCCCAGTGGCAAGAGACCGGTAACGCAGAATGGCGGACTGGATGATACTGCCGCTCGCCTACAAGCAGACGAAGCTTCAGAACCAGTTCCGAAGAAACCCAAGGTCAATGCATTCCAGAGAGCCGCGCCGCTAGCCGAGCGTATGCGGCCCCGAACGCTCGACGAAGTATGTGGTCAGGAGCTCGTAGGCCCAACCGGTGTACTGCGGGGTCTTATCGAGGAGGATCGAGTGCCAAGTATGATTTTATGGGGAGGGCCGGGAACTGGAAAGACAACGATTGCACGTGTTATTGCATCCATGGTTGGAAGTAGATTCGTGGAGATTAATAGTACCAGCACCGGGGTTGCGGAGTGCAAGAAGATATTTGCCGATGCAAAGAGCGAGCTCGGATTAACGGGGCGGAAGACCATCATCTTCTGCGATGAGATCCACCGTTTCTCAAAGTCCCAACAAGATGTGTTTCTGGGCCCTGTCGAGAGCGGACAGGTTACGCTGATCGGGGCGACGACGGAGAACCCCTCATTCAAAGTGCAAAATGCGCTGCTCTCCAGATGCAGAACTTTTACTCTATCAAAGCTCACCGACGAGGACATTAGATCGATTCTAAACCGTGCCTTAAAGACTGAAGGGCCGAACTACTCGCCATCTGCCCTAGTGGACGACGAGTTGCTCGATTACTTAGCTAAATTTGCCGACGGAGATGCCCGCACATCCCTCAACCTTTTAGAATTGGGGATGAACCTTTCGAAACGGCCAGGGATCAGCAAAGATGAGATAAAACGAGCGCTGACTAAAACGCTTGTCTACGACCGCGCAGGCGACCAGCACTATGACACTATTTCTGCCTTCCACAAGTCCATCCGGGGCAGCGATCCGGATGCAGCGCTGTACTACCTTGCCCGCATGATACAGTCGGGAGAGGATCCTCTGTATATTGCCCGGCGCCTGATAGTTGTCGCGTCTGAAGATATAGGCTTGGCTGATAATAGCATGTTGACCCTTGCTATCTCAACGCATGCCGCGGTGGAGAAGATAGGTCTTCCCGAAGCGCGGATCAATCTCGCACATGCTACAGTAGCTATGGCGCTGTCTCCTAAGAGCACTCGTGCCTATCGAGGCCTTAATAACGCTTTCGCGGCTCTGTCCGAGCCTGGAATTGCAGGTCTTCCCATTCCGATTCATTTGCGCAATGCACCTACACGGTTGATGAAGGAATTGGGATACGGAAAGGAGTATAAGTACAATCCGAACTTTAAGGATGGCAAGGTGGTGCAGGACTATCTTCCAGAGAAGTTGCAAGACCGCAAGTTCTTGGAAGACTTGGACCTTGGGACGCAGATTGATCCTGATCTAGAGTCTAGGAAGTGACTTGTTGGCACATGTTATTCATGAGTCGAATCGCGCTGTTTCAGCAGCAATGGATTTGCCCTTGCTTCATGTACACTGATACCCATATCTTGCAAATAAAGCTGCTACTGTCCAATCAACCAGTTTCAGTCTATAGTATTCAAATATAATAGTACTCGACTCATTGTACGAACGAGCGTTGCATAGAAGGGCCCTGGCCAATTAAAAGCCGCTGGGGCCACCGCTCCGCGTCGCGTCTCAGCGTCAGAACTGCCTGGCAACGCAAACAAAAGACAAAGATACAAAGATCTAGACGATCACCCCTCACTCCCCACCCGCTCTGCTCAGAATCTCCCCAGCTCGAGTCTAGGCTACCGCGGCTTACTCTAACGCTTTTCCTGCTCTCTACACTCGATTGTTGTTGCTCCTGCGTCAACGCCGCAACAACATCGGGCCTTTCGCCATGGCCTCATCCGGCCAACCGTTCGGGTCGCGCTCCTATAATACAGGCAAACTCCCTGACCGATCAATGAATCAGAATGCGATTCCTTTTAGCGCTTCTTCATTTTCTCGTCGTGGACTAGGAGCGACCCAGAGCGAGTTCGCGCCTGACGCCGCTAAGTCAACCCAGCAAGCACCTCAGCAACAAGTACATGCGCAAACACATAATCCTTCACAAGAATCGAATCCGTTAAACCGGTTAACGGAGGAGCAGCGCGAGGAAATCAATGAAGCTGTACGTCTTCCCGTATAGCCCAATTGACCGCGGTTCTTACCGGAGCACTAACTGATTCTTCCTGCTAGTTCACCCTCTTCGATCTCGATCGCGACCGACATCTAGACTACCATGAACTCCGTGTGGCATTCCGCGCCCTTGGCTTCACTCTCCCGAAACAAGAACTCATCTCCCTCCTAACGACGTACGGTGTCCCACGTCCTCAGGTCCAACAGCAAGCCGCAGCGCAACAATCCCAACAACAGCCCAAAACGGCTCCAACTACGAATCCCCAGCATCCATCTAACCTGTTGATGCCACTTTCTGCATTCCAAGCAGTAACGGCGGTGAAAATCCTCGAGCGAGACCCGCGGGACGAGATCCTCCGAGCGTTTGAGCTTTTCGACGAGGGTGGGAAAGGGTATATCGACCTGGAGGATCTGCGCCGTGTCGCGCGGGAACTAGGAGAGACGGGCCTGGAAGAGGAGGAGCTTCGTGCGATGATTGAGGAGTTTGACCTTGAGGGCGTTGGCGGTGTGACGAGGGAGGCTTTCGTGAGTATCTGTTGGCAGTGAGGTCCAATTCGAGTTTTGTGATACGACCATATATCACAGGTGTCAATATGCATCCAATGTCTTGGAAATGGGGTTATTCTCTATCGTTTGTCTGTACTCTGAGCTTGATGTTGTTCTTCCTGGGCATTGGTGGGCGCCGATTGACTGGATATTGTTTACTTGCCGTGCTATATTTTGGTTGTCACCGCGGATGTAAGCGTTTAGCCTTCCTACAGGTTTAGGAATCTTGGATTGACCAGTACATTGCTGCCTCCAATTGAATCATTACCCAGTGGGCTGTAGGTGAGAATAATCGTGGTTGACTCAACCATCTTAGACTGAAGTAGACAGAGAGCGCTGGACACAGAGCGACTGCTTGCACATAGCCATCTTTTGAAGTACTAGGAGGAGTGAAGAAAATGGTTTTCAGGACAAGGGCGCTTGCGTGGAATACTGCGATATATGTAAGCTTTATCTCGCAGATTGGCCAGGAAAGAATCATGGCAGGCATGAGTACGCGTAGTTGAGCAAATGCGTTAATGCCAAGAAATGTAAAAGCCGTCGTATTTCATTATCTAAGAAGGAAAGGGGAGGAATGAGATGATTTATATGAAGTATGATCGAAAACCTCCGATTATGACCAAAGACAGTATGCAGAAGTACCCAAGAAGTGGCAAGAAAAGTAAATGCAGTGAACCTCCATCATACTCCAGGATCGATACCCGCGCACGCCAAACCCAGCCCGTATTATGCTATATACAATCGACATTATAATCGAAAACAAATAAACAAAAAATCTATGCCTTTCAGCTCCAGAAAGTTCTCTACGCATACCGCACCGTCGGCGTATACCCTGGCGGCGGATCTTCATACATTCCCGGGCCAGAATAACCAGGATGAGGAGATGGTATGGGCCCTGGTCCTCGCTGAGGTCCGGGGCCAGGATAGTGTCCGTACGGACTCGGATAGGGAGCCTGCGGAACCTGGCCGTATCCTGATCCCGGCGATCGACTTAGTCTTCGCATTGGGGTCTGTTGCGGTTGAGGCGGCATTTGGCGTGGCCAGGGGCTGTACGCAGTGGCAACAGGTGGTATAGGTTTCATTGTATACCTGGTCCTCCTGCACCGTCTGAAGAGGCAGACCAAGATAGCTAGGAGGATGAGACCGCCAACGCCCGCAACAACAGGAATGATGATATTCTTGTGCGCCTCAAGCCAGGACTTCCCGCCCTCGCAGATGCCGCTACGACACCGCCCACCGTTCTCGCAGGGCGTGCCGTCAATGTAATTCTGCGAGTTGGTCATGCATTGGATCACACCGAAGCTTGACCCCCCTGAGACAGAGCAGTAGATCTGGCAGGAGGGGAATTTGCTATCGTCGCAGGCAGTTGTATCGTTACTGCCGATTTCCGAGGAGAGCATGGTCCGACATTGCTCGTCGCGGCTGGTACATTGGCCGCTAGCACATTGGAGTCCGTTGCCACAGGAGTCGCCGTCGGCTTTGTAAGTGTCTGTTGGGCAAGTTGAAGAGTTGCCAGTGCATTTTTCTTCAATGTCGCATACGCCAGTGCTGGCGCGGCAGACGGTGTCTGCAGAGGAGAATTGGCAGGAGGTGCAGCAGCCGTCGTTTGCGTCGTCGCAGACGGAACCTTCAGTAAATTTGCAGGTGCTTGCGTCGCAGCACTTGTTGTCGCCGCAGCCTTCGGAGCCGCCGCAGTCGCAGTCTTCGCCTTCTTCAACAATGCCGTTGCCGCATTGCGCACCGGCGATGGTGACAATGCCCTTGTTGTCTGAAAGACATTCCGAATTGACCGTGTTGCGACCAAGCGCGGAGCAGACGTTGCCGATTGTGCATTGTGAAAACTTGGTGACGTCTGAGCTGGTGCTTGGGTTCATGATGTAGTCTCCGCCGGCGTCACAGGTTGATGTGCTCAACGGACAGCATCCTGATTGGGTAGACGAGGATTGTTGGTTCTGGCTGCACGTTTGGGATGTGCAATCGTGAACCGCTCCGAAGGTATGGCCAGATTCATGGGCGAAGATCTGCCATCCAGCAGCACCAGTAGAGACAACAACGTTAGTCCCGCTGACTGACCCCGAAGCTTTATTGTTGCATAGCTGGCCTAGCCAAGCCAGTCCAACCTCCGCACCCGTGTTGCAGTCAGTCATTAAGGTCCAGTAGGCGTTATCATCCGATTGCTCCCCGCGCCAGTCAGAGAACAAATCTAGTCGCTGGGTGATGTTGCCTTGCGAGCACGGCATATTCCATTGTACGGCAGACGAGGTCTCTGTGCACTCTCTGTCTGTGATCGTCAAGTTCCGCAAGCCGAGCGAAATGTTGAAAGAGCTCTCAAAAACGTCTGAGGCGCTATTGACCATGCTGACCACTGACTGCTGAATGTCGTCCCTGCCATCGAATTTCTCCCAGAATGAGCAGTCTGTAGCAACACCGACCAAAGCCACTTTTTTCGTACTTGGGCAGCCACTTGTATCGCCGATTGTCGCTTGCAAGTTAACTCCACCGCCGTTTCCAGTCACAGTGTTGATATCGTCTCGTTTGCTGAAGCCTAGGCCAAAAAGATCGACCATTGGCATCGAGGCCCAGTTGCTTTTTGTCTCGGTGAAAGAGTGGAGGACAGGGTGGTTGGGATCCGAATTGAAATCAAGTTTGTCGGCCTGGCAAGTAGAGCCAACCGTGTCCCAGCGCGACTCGAGTTCGTGCGAGTCGTCCGTGGACAGGGACCGTTTGAGATCCGCACGTGCAGGAGTTTCGGCTCGTAGCATGTCCGAGTCACGGTAAAACACCATATACTCTCCGTCCTGTCTAGGAATGTCAACATCCTGAGGACGCTTTCTCTGAAGATAAGTCGATTGCAACTGGACATGGTGATTGTCACCACGGATATTGAAGACACCCTCAAAGAGTGGCCGAGGTCCGTCTTCTTTCACGTATATCCTTGTCCACCCAACAGGCTCCCACATCCCTTGTCCTTTTCCTCGTCCTATCAGGGTTCGCCCCTTGAAGACCTTGTGTTTGTCTCGCGCGATAGGCTCTTCTGTATGAACTTTACCGTCCGCCCCAAGATACTGCACATAAGCATCGTCGGCAAGAATATCATAGTTCGGTTCTAGCTCAAGTTTTATCCGCTGCTTCTTGTCCCTTATCGTAAAAGTGATATCAAAATGTGAAAGATGGTCAACGCGGTCGGTTCTGGACGGCGCGTTGATCGCCGGCTGCTCAAGGGAGGAAACTCGTCGGATAGCGTTAGGCGTCTGTGATCGGGCTTCATCTCTAGTAAGCATGGTCGAAGCGATTCGTACAATGGTTCCGAAAACTTACCTAGTACGCTGTCTGTAAACAGCGAAAGTACGCCAACAATTAGCGGCAGTACCGGGTTGATGAGCCTCATGGCCGGTGATTGAAACGAACGGCCGCAGTAGTAGAATCAGTGATTATTTCCAAACGACAGAATTTGACTGAAGAATCCAAAGAGGGTCCACGAAAAGGGGCGAATGAATAAATCCAGTGCGCTTGTCTGATTCATCGCATACCAAGACCGAATACCAGGCAACAGCGAAAGAACAAAGAACCGACTCAGCTCGGCTCTCCACGGGTCCCAAAAGAATGAAACAGCTATGTTCAGCACCCTGACACACTTGCGGCTGCTTTCGACTCCGCTTGAATTATGGAGGAAATAAGATCTGTTGAGAAAGTCGATCGGAGACAGGGCGGAGGTAACGGAGTAGATTGAGGCTGTGCCGAGATTGGGGCGCAGGCGGCTTGGCGCAGCAACAGAACAATCAAAAGACGGCGGAATAAACTTAAGAGAAAGGGGGAAAACAGGTAAGAGAGTGGAAGAAAGGAGGAACCAAGAGCTGAAAGAGGGGAAGAGATGATAAAACAAGAGATGTGTTCTGTAAGCCAAGGAGTGGTTGGCACTACGACGGCGCTTACAGAAGCACCAACAAGACAACGGCATTCATGATGGCTTATGCTGACTCCGGGTGGATTCCCCGCAGCGCCTATGCTGATGAACCTTGCAGTCTTGGGTGTCGCCTTAATTATTTTCAGAAGTAGAATGGTATACTCTGTGTGCAGCAAGCGCGAAATGGGGTACCGACGCTCCACAAGTTGTACACTGTACACAGGGCATGCTTTCTTCTTCCCCGTCACTCTCCCACAATGCTTCAGACGCTACAGTCAGCGTTGGCGGGAGCACAGGTAGCTCTGGCTGTGTCCGTGTTCGTTCGGGTGCTGGAAGGGTATCTTGAGGTTCCGCCTCTTGTCGCTGAAACATCTTGCTGATATTTCGGCCGTCATTATGCTTTCCATCGCCCGCTACTTCAGCCATATTTGTCACAGCAAGATTCAGAACGCGCAGATTCCAGCCCGTCCTCTCCCGGTGGAGTTTGCGGAACATTGGAGTGGCCAATTCTCGGACGACACGTTCTGCAAGGGCGTCTATGGATTCGTCCAGATTGAAGACATATTGGGGGAGTGGTGCCGAGTGGGATCTGCGACTATAGGTGTGGTCAGATCCTTGGGTCGACCGTGGTATGGTAGACAAGCGAAAAGTTCGCGGTCGAGCAAGCCATCGAGCTTTCGTTTCTTCGCGTGGCCTAGGTCCCAGAGAGGTACTGCCTTCAGCGTCACTGTAGCGCTCCGTCAGATCCATCCTCATTCGGCGGATCAAGCTAGCGGCAAGTGACAACATCTCTTTGCGAACAGCTTCAAAGGTGTCCAAGTGGCCATATGAGTTCTCAATGCTGATCTGGGTAGGTGTATCACGAGCTTCGCCGACCTGGGTGCTATCTACTCCATGTAATAGTCCCCATATTTTCACCCCAATATCTCGAGGAGCACCAGGTCCCCCTAGGATCCGCTCCAGAAGAGAAGGGCCCATGCCTGGAAACGCGCGAACATCGCGAATTGTGATTTTATCTCCGACCGTCGATTGGTCTGATGCTGTAATATAAGATATGAGTTTTCGAGAAAGCTTGGAACCAATGCCTGGTATTGCCCGTATCTCACGCGAATCAAGAAACCTGAGCACGTTGCTTTCGCAGTCCCCTGTCGAGCTATAAGGTGGCAAAAGCGTCGTCTGATTATTCGGCTTATGAGCACTACCCGCGACCTTGGCGAGGAGTTTGGAAGTTGAGATGCCCGCCGTGGCAGTATAGCCCTTCTGGTTTTCCAGTTGACCACGAAGGTAGCCAGCAAGATGAGATGCAAGCAGGAGTCTCAAATGGAGCGGTGTGTCGGCTTCAGACAGGGGCTTCCCAGATCCATCATTCGGATAGGTAGGACCATATACGGCAGTGGCATCAAAGACAAAGCCAGCCGTAGGATCTTGCAAGTCCAGATGGAAGAATGAGTGCGTCAGGTCATTCGGGTTCAATAAACCTGCATTATACATAATCATGTCGGTGACATCCATGAATATCTCATCAAACCCCAGTCTTTCGACTCTCTCACCCCAGATAGACCTCCGAAAGAAAAGGTAGAGGTCTTTGGATGCATCTCGAAATTTGGTAAGATCTTCCCCAAGGATGATGACGACGTCGGGACAGATCTGTTTTGCTTCTTTGATCAACTGGAGCTTTCGCAACCCTCGTCTCCGAGCTTCATAGTTACATGTGACTACGATCTGCTTTTGCTGGACGGCTAGAGGGAGCGTTTTCAGTATTGGTTGCTCGGCCTCGAAGACGGAGGCGTAGAAACAGTCGTAGTCCTGGAGGAATCAGTACCCCCGATTCGAAGGGGAGAAAGACCTTACAAAGTGAAGTATAATGCGTTCATCATTTCTCAGCGGAACGGCTGCCATTTACTCATGTCGTACTTTAAGCGCCTCGATGATTTATCTTAGAAATGAACCCAGAGAGTCAGCGAAGGCGCATGTAGTCACGTGATTGTCCAAGTCCACGCCCGACAACGCGACTTAATGCTCTTCATTTCATTTCCACAGGCCACAGTCGGAGCTGCAATTATCTCAGAGCACTGGATATCTCTGTCAATTCCGTTTGCTTCTTCACCACAAATGATTAGCGCTGTGCTGCACTACGAAACAAAATCCCTTAGTGATTCGGCCGTGCCAGAGCTGGAATGAGCCGCAAACATGGCATGGTGAGAAGCACACTCCTCGTCAAATTGCTGGTACCCCTCTAGATCCGTTGACGTTGGCTACTCGAACCGCGCATATTGGAATTCATATTCATAGTCTGGTACAGAGGTGATATTACAGTCCCTGCTACTTCATGGGAGTCTGTTACCGGCCGACTGTATGATAGCCAGCACGTGGCTCGATGCGTTTGAACAAGACCAGTTCTATACTTTACCGATCAATGGCTTCAGCGGCACGAGAAGGCTGTTCCTTCTTCGTCATTTGCATGCGACCTTGATATACCATCCATAGCACCAGCTGGTACTGAGTCGGCCCCAGCTGACTTCAGGTACTTCCAGGGTGCCTAGATATATGCGCTTTTATAGCCTGGGTATAAGATCAAATATGGCCATCACTAGCCCAATGAATACGCGCTGCAATGATCCAAGAAATTGCGAGTGCCTGGAAGGGATGGGCTCATGTCAGAACTGGAAGGGCGGTACCAAGTCCGTGGCAGCCAGCTCTCACTGTTGAAATGAATAGTGCTTGCAATGTTGGACTGCTGAGATACCGTCACCCAAGACGCTTACCAAATCAGATTACCATAAGCTGTCCATGTCACACGGTGGAGTGAGACAAATATATCTGTTGAAATCTCAACCGCAGTTCCCTGTTACCCCTATAATCGTGCCTATGCTGACGTTATAAGTATCAGAGAGACCAAGCATCCACGTAGGCTAATCTCATCCGTTTAATCAGCTGCCCTCGACAACTGCTTGCTGCCGTCAGAAGCTGAAAGGGCCTTAATATCGTCCAACATGTCAAATTCATACTGATCAATCTCCCTGCCATTACTCTAATCGGGCCTATCCTCCTCAGTAGGCTACTCCAACCCGGATATGGCAAGATCGATGCTTGGGCTTGCAATGATAGAGAAATAGAGCGGATTTACTGCATTGCCTCATACCGCTCAACGGGATAATCGACATCTTCGACGAGCTCACCTCCAAAACGCTTAGCTGACATCAATCGCTGTCTTTCCGTCCTGACGTGGCACTTGCTGCATAACTAGATGATACGGATATTAGCAGGCTCTTGACGAAACCCTGAACAGGATCCAATCACACGGCCTTCGCTATAAATAGGAAGCCTCCAGATATGTTCGCATTGCATGAGCCGTACGCATGACTGGCCAGCACAGCTCGCGGCAATCAGCTTACCAAGCAAGGGTTATTGCTTGCGTATTCCCTCCACCCTCATCTCGAGAATGCGTCGGTTTGAAGCACTATCCTGCCTACACGCCAAGTCAGAGCTATCTCAGGTGGTTGGGAATTGGCTTTGCCATGTCTCCAGCTCATCCAGCCCGAGCCAGGCGAGTTCGACCCCGAGCTGCCACACCAAAGATACCTTAAGCCTGCATAAACAGTTCCCATCAGACCTTCAGGTCATTGTCAATCAGCCCATCTCGAACTGACTCCGGGGGACCTCACCTACGACGGCGGCTCCTGGCACGTTGAAGGCGCTCTGAACGAACCCGAACGAACACATCTGCGCAACGGCTATGTACTACGTCATTACCAACATCAAGAAAAACAACAGCCTCGTATTCCGCCGGCGCGCCTCGCCGCGTGCGATAGGCGTTACGTGTTGCGAGCGAAATGACCACCGCTTTCTCCGGGAAGTACCAGGCTCCTTGGGCACGTAGAGATGACAGCCTGACACAGTCACGCAAGAGATAGCCAGTATACGCACTAAACATGGCCCGCTGCTTGCCTTCCCCATTATCCTGCAGCACCGCGTCTCACCCTTTCAGCTAGCGGTAAATCGAAGCCAGGCCACCGCAAGATCTTTGCTCTATTTCTTGTAGACGCCCCAAAACCATGTCTTCGGCGAATATCCCACCACAACGGAAGATCGGTGGCATAAAAAAACAGGAGGCTATTCTCGGCGAGGGTGTTTTGCACGTCTTCCCGCGGGGGCTGCAGGATATGGCAATGCAGCTCGTGGATTTTGCACATGTTACTTGACGGGGCGTGCCAGTATAGATTGGAACTGATTAGAAGCAGAGATTGAGGGCTGAGGATAATGCGGCGTTTGATATGGGACTTGGGGCTCTGCGAGCATTAATCTTCGTACATGCTCGCCATCTGCTTCGTTAGGCATGTGAAATGGAAGTGATAAGAAAATGCCAGAATCGATACACGACCAGAGACAGCCAATGCTCGCAAAGCCCTAAAATCACCCCTCGCACAGACCTTGTTGATCATGTATGATTGAGATATTGGGATGAGCCATATCACGACTGTACTTGGACTGCTCTTCTTCAGTTCGGCGTCGACGAAACCAACTCATGCAGCCGGACACGTCTCGGATCGACATCACATCATCATGGCTTTGTATTGTCGTATTCGTGTTTGAATTAAGTTGAGTTCGAGTCCTTACCTACCTAAAGTTAGGTATCGAGGGGTTCGTATCCACGGCCGCAATTTAACGAAGGATCGGTTCGGCTGGCGACCGTGGCCATGGCTACGACTACTACGTGAGTTGAAGTTTCTATGTAATGAATACTGTATCAATGTGGACCCAATTGCATAGGCAACTGAGATAAAATTTGGCTTGAATGGTATTGCCCAATGGAGTTGTAAGGTTGTATTTATTCGAAGATAGCTCGGCTACTGACTCGTCAGTTGATGCAGATGTAACATAGATATTGTATAGAGCCGGCTTGCACGCTGTACCAGACAACGCGGCTTGCGGCGCAGCAATTGATGTTTTGATCAAGTGGGTCTTGGAAGTATGGTATTAATATGGCACTTGCAACGTGAAAGAATGAATAATTAGGTATGTAGAAGGTATATATAAGAAAGAAAGTAGAAGAAAAGAATAAAAAAAGGGAAAAATAGAAAAAAATGGATACGAGGGGATGCTGAGTGCTGGTCCCACTCCATAACATAGCGTAGGCGGGTATCCATGAATAAAGTAAAGTCTATAAATAGGAAAGGAAAAGTGGCAGCCTGATACCAATATAGATACGGTGTGAAAATGGCAATGCTGAGTCCAATGTGAGAACGAACGCAGAAATGTTCTATGATGATGCATAAATCGTAAGCTGAATGCGAGCGTTGCGCATTATATGCGATGCAGATGTAGATGAGTGTAGAGTGCCCCACCCGCTGGTTATTGGGGCGGTTTAGGGTCTGATTCTTCTGGCCCTCGCGAGGGAGCGGTGCTTGTGTCGGATGTGTCATGGTGCGCCGGCAGCGAGACTGGAAGCGGTTGCGGCGGTGGCTGAGATGGGGCCGTCGAGGTCGCGTTGGGGGCCGGTGTGCTGGGTTCTCCTGGATCCTGATGCCGTTCTGATCCTGAGGGAGCGGGCGCCGGGGAGTCTGAACCGGGTTGTGATGAATCTGTCGCGGTTCCAGCTTCTTCAAGCGGCCCGAGTGTCCACCTCCACTCGCGACGGCGCTTGAGACGGCCTTGCCGGGGCGTCTGTGGTGTTTGGGTCTGCGAGGAGTACGGGTTTTTCAGCCCTTCCATGAGAGCGACGGCGCGGACTTGGCGCTCGTTGCTGCGGTATTTTCGCTTCTTTTTCTTCTTCTCCGAAGTATTTGCCTCTTCATCTGAGGGCGTAGTATCGGACGAGACGAGACTCGAAGTGGAGTAATCTGAGTCGTCGTCGGAGCTTGTCTCACAGGACCCAGACTCCGAGTCAGAGACCAGATCCGAGTGCGCGGCCGTGTACTTGACGGTCTTGATCTCTTCTTCGAGGGGGTACCGGTAGCTGACCTGCTTCTTGGTCGGGAAGAATACCCGGCGTCCCGATGACCCGTTGGCCGGGCCGACGGAGTTGGCCCGTCGCTTGGACGATTCCAGGTACGAGTTGCGAAGGATGCTCTTCACGCCGATAGGCAGCTGGTACGGGTTGCTCGGCGTATACGGCGACGACGGCTTGGAGAAGCGGTTGCCGGTCGACCGAGACGGCGAGACGGTTGCCGAGGACGGGTAGGTCACGTCGTAGGCGTTCTTAAAGGTGTTACGGACTGTAGGAGACGCCGTTGGCCCTGTAGCCAGCGAGAGCGAGAGACCCGTTGACGAGGTGCTGAAGGACATGGGGAGCGACGAGGTCTGGAGCGTGAGTTTCGGCCGCGAGAGCGCAGGCCGGTTAGGCGCCTTCGAGGTGAGGCCGCAGGACATGCTGGAGTGAGGATGCGACGCTGGCGCCGTCGAGTGTTGATGCTGTGGAGGAAGTGCTGGAGACATGACCGGGAGCGAAGCAGCTGCTTCAGCGCCCGACGAAGAGGAGGCAGTGCGAAGATGTGAAGCCGGAGGGGGCATTTGGGTTGCGAGCATGGCGGAGGCGGCGCAGACAGCAAACAAACGGTGAGAGGCCGCAGCGAGCAGGGATAGTGTCGGAGACAGTGCCGGTGATAGTGCCAGTGATAGGTGGTCGCGGACGATTATATCATGATCCAGCGCCGACGCCAAAGACGGAGCACGACGAGACGCTGGAGCGAGGAGCGACCAGTGATCAGTGATCAGCGAGAGTGAGGATTCGTAGGATCTGGCGCAGCAGTAATAGGTCTCGAGTCGGCGATGGCAGTGCGCCCCGCATGTGAGCGCTTAGAGGAGCCTTAGAGGAGCCCTTGGTGGCTGGGGAGGGCGGCAGGCCTGGGAACACCAGACGGAGAGTCGTGTATATATACGTGATGTACAGGGACACGAGATCGTCGAGTCACGCAGTGGCCGAAAATTTCTTGGAAGAAAAGCAAGCGAAAAAGCAAGCGAAAAAGGAAGCGAAAAAGGAACGAGAGAAGAAAAAAGCCAGAGACGTGCGGTTGGGCGCTTCGAGGGTTTCCCAATTTAGAACTGGATGACGCCGCAGCGGAGACGGAGGGAGTGCGCAGAGTACGCGAAGTACTCTGCGTATACGAGACTGCACAAAAAAGTTTAGAAAATGTAATAAATAAAATTAATAAATAAAATAGAATCTTTGAAGTATAACAATCCACTCTTGATCATAACAATTTAGATATAATCATAGCAATCTACGCATAATAGCGATCTACTCAATCATCGCAATTTAATCATAGCAATCTACTTATAATCATATAGGTACCAAGACCACATGTACCACTGAGAATGCCGCCAGGCAAAAAAACATTTTCACCTACTATTCTTACGCTCAGCTGTCTAGTCTCAGTCTCAGCAGTCCAAAGTCGCCTCCCAAGACGGAGTTATTCGTATAATGAGCAAACAGGGCGATCGCAAATTGTGGCAGTTCTAAGAATAGCCGGTCTAGACTATACAGCCCGTATTATACCTCCACAGTAGCGTCTCAATTCTTAGCATCTCCGTATAAGACGACGATCCTCTTCAGATCTGGAGATCATCCGATTGTAAAGATTTATCAAGCCTAAATGAGAGAAACTTTCTGGTCTCCATTAAGGTCGAAACATCGTGATTGCGTTGACTGAGCCGATACCTGTGCCCATGCCTGGGGATCCGGGGATCCAGGCATCCAGGCATCCAGGCATCCAAATCTCAGGCATCCCCGACGGCGGAGGTATCTCCGTTACTCCGGATCGGCGTTGTCTGTGTCGTCTTCCACACTGTCACTAACACATGTTACTAACTCTCGTCCCTGACCAACCAACTCGCCGTAACTCGGAAGCGCCTCCCCCTTGTTCGGAGTCCCAGGACCAGCAGGACCAGGATTATTGCCGTTGCCACTACAATTACTGCTCTGGGTATTGAGTTTACCCCCGCTACCAGGACCGGGGCCCGGTCCAGGGGCGTACCGTGGCGGCCCCTCCACGTCCGGCTCCGGTAAGACCCTCACTGGGTGCCAGAATCCGAGCTTGAATGTGCGTCCGGCGATCTCGCCGTCCAATTCCCATTTCAGTTCATGCGAGCGAACGATATTGTACGTGATCAGATCCGGATGCAGGCTGCCTGCCGGCAGCCTGATCCCCAGGATCTCGCCCAGGGCAAGCGGTTCGCAGGCCTTTCCGCCAGGAGTCACAACCATGCGCAGTTGCCGGCCGCCGTTACCCGGCGGAACGAGACTCACGCTCTCGGCGGACTTGGGAAATTCGTGCCGCTCTGCCTGCACGGTCGTCGTCGGCTTGACTTTGACCCGGACCGCTGTGATGAGGATCTCCTGTTGGATACCGTGAATGACGGCGCTCGTTGAGTCCAGGTCAGGGTCGATTTGCAGAGTAATCGGGATGGTCTGCTCGTTGGCGACCTGCAATGTATGGGGCAGCGAGAGTCTGATGCGGAGGCCGATTTTCGGGACTTTGGACGAGGCGAACAGCTGTCTCGTCTTCTGCCCGAAACTGATCTTGGTGGTACCGGGGACGAGCCGGTATGCCCACGTCGTATGGTGTCTTTTGAACTCGCGCATATCGAACTCGGTGATGGCCGGGCCCAGGTGGACGTTCCGCAGCGGAAACGGCGCGATGGCCGTGTGGTGGTCGGCCACCGTCCTTCCTTTGTGCTGCCGCAGGAGCTCGATGTGCGCTTCGACCCAGTACTCTGTAAATGCATAGCAGGAGTCCCCCAGGAGCGAGCTCCCGGTGAACACATAGCTCGCCGGCGGCGGGAACGGCGTGTCCAGGTGGCCGCCCGGCGCGGTAAAATACTTCTGCTGCCATTCGTCGCGGATGTCATAGACCAGATCCGGGATCTTGATCGCAAACGGCCACGACTCCCCGGGACAGCCTCGCGGGATATGCAGCGGCTGTCCGATAGTCAGAACCTGTGTCTCGACCGCGGTCGGCGTGCTCAAGACGTCAAAGTTGGTTCTGTAGACGGACGTGGAATTGTTCCGTCGGACAGTGATCTTCGATTTACAGCGCCCACGGATCGTGACTGTGACTTTGGCTTCTGGGGCGACCCCTGGCGCCGTGCGGTACACTCGGCCGGCGACTGTATCGCCGGGCCGGTGCGGTTTGCCGTCCAGCGGCTGTTCTAAAATAATTGCAAGCTGCGCCGTTGCTAGAGCGAGCGTCTCTGGCATCTTGGTGGCTTGCTGGATGCCAAATCAGGGGCGATGTTGCATCCTTATATGGTCAAAGGTCGCTGGTAGAACGGCTCTAGGGTCCTTGACACAGCCCCCGCCCGGGGCGCTCGCACATGAAGCTAAGAGGGTTAAGATACTACGCCGCTAAACTACCCCAGCTCGCGTTCCGCGTTGCATATGGACTGGCATTTCTGGCCGACTGGCCGAGAACTCTGTTCAAGCATTAGTTTAGTCGCAATAAGCAGCTAAGCACTATAATTAGGCAGTCAAGCCTCCCGGCAGATCTATACAGGTCACATGACATCTCAGGCACAGTGCTTGGCAGAGAAGACTCGAAGAGCCCAAATCTCTGCCGCTAACAAAAATATTTTTTCTAATTCTTTTTTATTTTTCATTAACCACAAGCAGGTGAAATATTAAAAGTGAAGAATAATTCTAATCCATTCGCTGATACACATAATATTGTCCATAGAACTTGCAGGCTATCTGACTTGTTTACGTGCAGACTTCGCGTCCGTGGCTGGTAATCAACTGCGTTAGACTGTCTACCGGTAGACTCAGCACCAGAGTTTCTCTATCGCAAGCACAACTTTAGCTGCAGACCCTTCCAAAACCAGCAAGCATGCAGAGCTCTACAGACGGCCTCCAGGCATACAGCTCTATGGCCGGTAAACTCGACCAGAAGCTGCTGCAAGCCCTCAACGTGCTGGGCTTCGAGTACATGTCACCCGTGCAGCAGCGAGTCCTCACAGAGCTTCCCACCTGGCGCAGCGACTGTCTCGTGCAGGCGAAAACAGGCACCGGTAAAACTGTGGCTTTTTTGCTGCCTGCTTTGCATTGCTTAATACAAGGCCAGAGCCAGGTCAGAAGAGGGCAAGTGGCGATCCTCATCATCACGCCAACCAGAGAACTCGCACAACAGATTGCCAAGTCATGCGATGAGCTTACCTCGCAGCTTTCAAGACCGTTGGAGTGCCATATTGCTGTTGGTGGGACCGCGCGAGCGTCCGCGCACTCGCGGTTCATGAACGGGGACCCGTCCATTCTTGTAGCTACACCTGGCCGGCTGAAGGATTATCTCTCTGAATCTGAGACTGCAGAGAAGCTCAAGGACATCCAGACCCTCGTCTTGGATGAAGCGGACACGATGCTCGAGGCCGGGTTCCTGGCGGACGTCAAGCAGATCCTCAAGCTGATCCCGCCAAAGAGCACCGGTTGGCAAGGTATGTGCTTCTCAGCCACTCTACCACCAAAAGTCAAGGACGTGGTCAGCGTTGTCTTGAAGCCAGGGTACACCAGCATCTCGACAGTCGATAAGAATGAACCGCCCACCCACGAGCGCGTGCCTCAGTACTATGTCCTTATGCCCTCCGTAGCCGAAACATTCACGACCCTCTCCTCCCTCTTGGCCCACGAGTCCAAGAAGAATACCAAGATCATCGTCTTCGGCATCACAGCCAACATGGTCGCCCTTTTTCACAGCGTCTTCGCCAACGGCCTCACGTCCCTCAAGGTCTTTGAGATCCACTCCCGCCTCTCCCAGTCCGCGCGCACAAGGACAACCTCCCAGTTCAAAGAAGCAGACGCAGGCATCCTCTTCGCGTCCGACGTCATTGGTCGCGGTATGGACTTCCCCAACGTCGACTTGGTAGTCCAAGTCGGGCTGCCCTCCAACGCCGAGCAATACGTCCACCGCGTTGGGCGCACTGCCCGCGCCGGCAACGACGGCCGCGCAGTCATCCTTCTAACAGAGTCCGAGTCCTTCTTTCTTAAGGCAAACCGCCATCTTCCCATCCAGCAGCACCCAGACGCAAGCAGTATCCTCGCCAACGCCACTAGCTGCAGTCCGGCCGTCACACAGGCCATGTACGCCGTCGACGAGACGACGAAGCAGCGCGCCTACTCATCGTACATCGGCTTTTTCGCTGGGTCAGGTCTAATGAAGCAGCTCCGTCTCGATAAGCCCGGTCTCGTACAGCTGGCCAACGAGCTCGCTATCAAGGGTATGGCATGCCCGGAGCCCCCGCCTATGGATAAAAAGATCGTCGGCAAGATGGGTCTCAAGGGTGTTCCGGGCTTCAACTACGCGAGCGCGGAGCAGTTGGCTGTTGCTAGACCCAAACACCGGGGTCCGCCTCATGCTAAGGCTAATGGCAATGGCACTGGTACTAATGGGACATCGCCCCATGCTAGAGCGAGGGATGCGCCCAGTGCTGGAGCGGGAAGGGGCGAGCGGAATAGCGGGGAGAAGAGGCGCGGTGGGCGGCGCGGTGGACGTGGAGGACGGGGAGCTAATGGAGGACGCGGTGGGCAACAGGGTGTCTGATATACACGCGTGAATGGCAGAGATTAAGGAAGGGTGTGGCCCTTCTGTCTAGTGATAACCTGCATCTTCAATTCAATGACTGCACCTTTGATAGTGCTAGAATAGGTAATGCATCTGATATGCCAATTGCGGAATTGCTACACGATACGCAGTCAGTAAGTTCATCCACCTACGGTATCTGTATGTGTACTAGTAGGTAACCTAGTAAAATGAGACGGGTGAAGCTCAAGTCGAACCAAGATTGCCTTCCTAATATGTATGGAGTCAAACTACAGTGAACGCTACGTGCGGAACAAGGCTATTATTTAGTTACACCAGTTTATTCCAAGTTATGTAGAAGCATATCTACCTATATCATGAGTGAGAAAATTCATTCATTGCGGTATGCATAGCCCGGATGGAATCATAACTACCCATTGATATCATACACTTCGCTTGAGCAACAAAAGAAAATCATCTGTGTCACAATAACTCCGTACTATGAACTCACACAACAAGCTAGAGACCACGCAGCGGAAAGTAGGCAATCTAGCTCTAGCTCCCTGTCTCCGTCTCAACATCCGGCTCCCTACCCGACAAATCCCCGCTGAAGTGTTGTCGGACTTTTCTGAAGGCATACTTGGCCTCATCTTTTGCAAACTGAGCGTTACGAGCGGGCTTCCACTGCATGAGGCCACGCTGCTGGCGCTGCTCGCTGCGCTTGGCGGCGCGCTTAGAGGTTGTTGAGCTTGAAGCCGTGTCGGCGGTGTTGATGGTGGATATCTGGCTCGTGCCCGTGCTTGTGCGCTGGGTGTAGTTACTGCTAGGCGGGGTGCCGTTGTTGGGCGTAGCTTGGGTGTCCTGGTTGGAGACGGGGTTGGACGCAATCGGGTTCGAGGGGTCGACTATGGCGTTGGCTGTATCTTGCCCGTGTTTATGTTCTTGTTCCTGTTCGTTGGAGGAATCGCTAGTGTCTGAGTGCGAGTCGTCATCTGGTAAGTGCATCAGACCATCCTCTTGACCAGGCTCTTTATTTCCACTTTGCTCTTGCTTTTGTATATGAGCAAGAGGATCTTGGCCGAATGCGCCGCTCCAGTCTTGACCCTCCTTGTCAATCCAGCGGCGACGCTCCTTGGGATCAGCGACCTTGAGGATATCGCGGCCCTGGAGGAGTGATTTCTCGTGCATCTGCTCAGTACGTTCGGGGACTTCAGCCTCGATGTGACGTGAACGGACGCCCTCGGCCATACAAGCCTCCCACGTCTCGAAGGTCTCGCGGGAGTTGTTATCCACAACGAAGTGCTCATGGGACTCGTCAATGCCAGGGGTGAAAACGCAGCTGAACCGGAGGCGCCCAACCTCCTGGATATCCTCAAGACCTGGGCTGCGCTTTTCCTCGAGATTGTCTTCGGTTATATAGTTCTGCGTCAGGCGCTTGCCGTTCTTCGTTTGCCAAATTGGGATATCGATGGGGGTATCGTTGTTATCGACGAGGTGTTGCAGCCAGAGGGTTGCGTAACCCGTGTGATGGCGTTTTCCTTGAGAGACAAATTCGAATACGACGGGAGACCGGTAGCGATGCTTGACGGGGAGGCGCAGATCAATGTTAGAGATGTCGAAGGAAACCGAGTTGTCTGCGTTGACGCTGCATACGTGCCGCGGGATCTTGCCGCTACTTCCTCCTGTACGCACGCGAACTTTGGTCTTCTGGCTGAGGCCTTGTGCGGTGAGATTCCCGGTAAACTTGAAGGTTCCAACGTCCCATCCGAGCATTTGCGGAGGCAGTTTGGTCTCAACGTGCCTGAATAGGAGCGAAATTCGGATCCGGCCAAAGCCAATTCCTCCGTCTAGGGGGTACCACCTGGTGACTTGGGAGCTGGTTTGGAAGAGTTCTGAAAGCTTTAGAGGAACAACACCCAAAATAGGGTCGTGTTCCCTGTATCTCTGGTCTCTGACCGTCACACACACCACTGCTGAGCGCCAGTCGCGCACAAAACGCTCTGTTCCAGCATTAAAGATCGGCTTCGAGCTCAGAGCTTTCGCTCGTGTGCGGTAGATCTGCTCTGACATTAGCGGCGAAATGCACATCAAATTGGGTGACTTACGAGTTCGTCGTTCAGCATGATTTTGCAATAGCTGGTGGGCAGCTCTCCGCCTTGTTCCTCAGTGTTCTCTCCGTAAGGCTTTGCCGGCTCATACTCTCTCCCTTGTCGGTTTCCGTTACTTCCTTTGACATTGACGAGCTGGAGGTTGACAATCTGATGCACGATGACACTGAGAATACCGCTTGGCCACAAAGGATCAGGCGGAGTATGCGTGACGGCTTCCTCTTCCTCCGTGGTGATGACACCCTTGTCGTCCTCAAATTGCTTGTCGCCTTTCAGATTCTCCGGCAAGTCCTTGACTTTGCCGTCGGTCCTCAGCTCATTCCTCAATTTCGGCTTGCCGAAGAATCCGACCTCCCAGTGCAGCTCACCGGGCATTTCACTTCCCTCGTTCATACCCTGAAGTTTTGATACGTGCTGATACATGCGGCATGGATGCTGGATCATTTCGCGAATAGGCAGCTCCACCTTGCCAACAATATCATCCGCTGTGTGACGATCAGAGTCCCAGAGCTCAACGCTGAGGTTCTCGTTCGCCTTGATGAGTTCAGCATTCACAAGTAGTGCTGCCGTTTCTTCCCAGATTGGATTCAGGTCATCTGTGATCACACGGGTGCAATACATCGGCTTTCCATATTTTGAGAACGAAAGATTGATATAAGGGTCGCTACCGCCACCCTCACTGCCACGCTTGTCTTGCTTGCTCAAGCCCACCGCACGATGAATGCGAACCCACATGACTCCAAGCGCCTGCGTCTCCTTAACAATATCATCACCCTTTGCCAGCATACTAAGATCCATCGTCATAGACTTAGGGGCGGCGAACATACCGCAAGCGGCACCAATGGCATAGTTGACAAAGTTGGAAATCAAGGGGAGGTTTAAAACGTTGACGCCTGTTCTGAACATCGGCATACAGCCCGCTCTGATATGAGGGATACCAGCCAGACTAAATGTCAAGTCTTTGACGAACGGCGCCTCGGGGACCAGCTGAAGCCTTCCACGCACTGTTCCAACCATCTCTATTAGCTCCACGAAGACCGGGAAAGGCACTCCGAAGAGTCCACGAACTCCAAGGTAGAAGACAAGCTGCATATGCATGTTGCGGGCCTTAGCAGAAGCGCTCTGGCCGGTGGGCTTTGCATGGTAGGCGAAAGATGCTTCGAAATTGTAAAAGCTCCCCCCTTCCTCCAGGGCCGCCGCTTCGTCTGGGTCCTTGTTTTCCCTATTGTCTCGAGAGGCATTCTCCTTCAACTGTTGCACATTCTCATCCGGAAGAGCTCGCAGACTTAATAGCCGTATCGGATTGTTTCCCTGATCAATTTCTGCAATGCGAACATTCTCAATCACACCGGGTGAGGACGCTTGCATGATATCTTCAATGGTATCAGAGATCGGTGCTAACATGTCCGGGTTGATCAGGCCCCAGATGATGCCCAAAAACGTATTCATCCATTCAACCGATTCTGGTATCAAATTCGCTGTCGCCTGAATAACATTCATCAGCATCAGGCCTATCATCACAGGTAAACAACTTACAACTTGTCCACGTAACTGTTCACTACTCCATTCCATCTCTCTGCCACTGCGGATCACTTCTTGTACCCATAGCCAGACGCCACTAGCAATACAGAAAGCTAGAGGGAAAAGGCCCCAGTACGAGGCGCCAAATGTCCGGCCGAGGACAATGATCCCGGCCACGATGCCAATGCATAGACTGGTCCCTCGCTTTTCCAAGTTCTCAAACATGGGTTTGAAGGAGATCGTCGGCGTCGGGTGGAAGAGGATGTTCGTTCTCTCTCCATGAATGGGGACGTCGGAGGTAGTACCCTCTGCGATAGGATCCGGCGGCGCTGTAATATCCTGGTTTTCCTTATATTCGGATAGCGGCTGATCCGAGTCGGACCTTACTGGCTTTACTCATCTGTCAGCAGCTATCTAATCTAGCCAAACTAATAACTCACCGTATCCTTACCGAGGTTGGCATTAGGTACAACCAACTACATTCTGTTAGAGGCGATTGTCAATGCAAAGAACAGTACATTACCTTCGGATCCTTTACAGGCTCCATAGCGGATTCGTCCAAATCCTCAACCTCAATCTCTCTTCCCGTCGTAGGGTCTGTGACTTCTCGGGTTCTACCCTTGCCCACCTTCTGTGGTCGATGTGGAACGGCATTCTCGTCTTTCTGCTCATCATGCCTCTTCGACACCGACGCCTTCTGATGTGCTTCGCGATCCTGCTGGTCTGCTTGGAGACGTTCAATGAATCGGCCGATCGTAGGAACAGGGTTGTTTCCACTCCAGTGCTCCCCAACCCGGTGTTGCGTAGGGGAACTCGACCCCTTTGGGTGAGCAGGCATGTTGAATGTGTTGCGTCTGGTTCCTGAAAGACAAATATGAGGTTCTCAAATTGAAGATAGTCGGTTTCCAAGATTGTGTTATTGTTCCTAGCTTCCAGAACTATTAGATCCCGCGGAGTTGGATGTCAGCCGCAATCTAGATGCTCTACGGAAGATGGAGGAAGACATGGTGAGAAAGGGGACAGACATATCAAAGGTCAGACAGCCCTACTAGAGGGGCTACGTCACTGGAGTTAATGGCTGTTGAGCTTGGGCAGTAGCGCGTACGATGGATGTATGGATCTGGAGTCTTGAGACGTTGGCGTTGGTGGGACCGGTGATGTCACCACGATCTACCATCAAAGCTCTCTCGTCAAGCTCTCAACCTCGAAAGGCTGTTTTTTCCGAATAGAACCAGTAAAATGCATGGTTTGAATAGCTGATCTCGCATCTCTTTGTCGGTGCCTAGATTACTAGCTTTTCGTGTGGGTTAGTGTGATGATTATCGAGAGATCGTGCTTACCCACCTTATACTATATTCCCACATACTGTCGTCAGCCGAGAAATCTTACCTTGTTTATGGGGCGTCCAGGAAACAAATATAACCCCTGCAAACTGTCTTCAGAGTGTTGCCGGTCTTTCTGGGCCGCGTGGTATAGACCTGCGCAGTACGAGTGTATCTGGTTTCATCATCAGTGGTCATCTGGCAGGGTCCCTTAGGAAAGTCTCAATTTGGCTGTCTTCACCGACAGTCCCGGAATATACCTTGCAGTAATCTTTCTATACTTTGAACTTTGGATATTGCCGCATTTGGCTTAAATTTACTCTGCGTAATCTGGACTCTAGTCTTGGGCATCCAAAGATAAGTATATACTCCGCTGTATCATTTGCGTGGCAAATACTCCCTACATATTTGATATTGCCAAGCTGTAACAATAACCCAATGAAATGGTCATCTCTGGAGATTCTAGGGTAAGGAAGATGGTGACTCAGAGCAGGGCGTATGTAGCAAAAAAACACACAAGGTTTTCTATTGCAAATTTCTCGTATGCAGCTTATGGTAAGCTTCGAATCTCTGCGAGTTGGAGCAGAAAATAATTTTTAAACTGTTAGTATATACTAGCTTTGTGAACTTAAAGCTAAAATGAATGGATAGCAAGGTTGCTGCCAAATAGAGATAGCAATGTCCCGATATATATTTTTTAGATTGATGCGTGCGGTATGAGGCTATCGCCGACGTCAACAGAAACAGGATAGCGAGCAAGCCAGCAACTATTCAATCCAGAACAGCGGCCCAATCGATTGACACAACAATATCAATCTTTAAGGACCCTATATCTCATCGTACCACTGTCACGGTGTTTGTTGCTATTGCCTTGTTGGGTATAGATAGGCGCTATACCCGAAATAGAAGACCACCATTGGCCTCGGCCACGGCCAGATGATCTGCGAAATTCACTTTCCATCCCAACCACGATCTCAGGCCAATATCGACTAGATTGGCTCTGAAACCTAGAGCTTGGAACTGGGTAATATATTCAAAATTCAACTAGCGTCGCTTCTTCGTTACAATTTGGACCCCACGAATTTTGTGTCCTCCCTCCTAAACGCTCGCCTGAACAACCACACAACGTCATTGAAATCCCAAATCACCACGGGCTACAATGTCTTCAACAGAAGAGTCCCCGGCTCAGAGAGCCGCTCGCCTGCGGCGCGAACGCCGCGAAGCCAAGATAAGAGAGGGGGGAGCGTCCCGACTGGACAAAATCACAAGCCTGAGCGGACGAACGCCCTCTAAAGGTACACTCATCTTCTACTGAAGGAGCGTTACTTAGCTGCTTCTCCCATTCATCCGCTATATTCTATCTACACGATATAAGCTAATAGATCTTCCGTACAGATCGCGACCAAGCCTCACCATCTCCATCCCCACAACCTCCCACTGCTATCCCCGCCGCGAGCCCCGAACCTCGACCAACCCCTCAACAACCACAGCAAATACCCAGACAAGGACCGCCACAGTTGGGTGCTGAAGATCCAACCCCGGATGCGCTCCGCGAACAGCAAGAGGCCCTCCGTACCCTCCTCCGCCAGCCAATGCCCTCCCAGCAAGATACCGGCGAAGATGAGGACCCGACTCTGAAACTCCTGAGCTCTCTTATGGGAGGGATGCCCGGCGCAGCTCAAGGTCCTGGCGCCGGGTTTGGCACTGGCACGGGCGGCGAACCTTCGGGGGGACTTCCGGCGGGCTTTTTCTCCTCACTTGGTCTTCCCCCCTGGATGGCGGACGCGCTTGGCTCCGCTTCGAAGCCGCAATCTGAAGAGCAGAGGAAGGCCCTTCTTACATGGAAGATCTTGCATATTGTGTTCTCGGTTGCTATCGCGATCTACCTTTATTTCCTTACCAGTTCGGCCGTTGCCACGTACGGCAAACAGCCGCCGCCTCCGGCCACGGCGCAAAACCCTTTTCTTTTGTTCACAACCGGAGAGCTTCTGCTTGGTGGGGCGAGAGTAACGATGAAGAATTCTGGACCGCCTGGACCTTTCATGTACATTCAGCTGCTGCGGGACTTTATCCGCGACGGTAGCATTGTCCTCTTTTTGTTCGGTATGGGCTCCTGGTGGCACCAGGGATGGTGACAGCCATGCCCTTGATATGCTCCTGCTTCTCGATTACAAGAACTTAAGCCACAAGTATCTTATCATGAAAATGTTCTTATCATGAAAATGCCACATGAGTGATTTAAAACAATTTTAGCGAACAAGCTATTACGAATGTGATATTATCGACTATTCAAGATTCATTCCTCGTTTCATCTACCCGCTCTACTTGCTAGAATTTTACAGCGCTTTCATGATACTATACCTAAAGAACACTATGAAACGCAGATCGTGGATAAGGTTCATCAGTCGCGGGATTTCTGGCCACCCAGAACCATTCCCTTTCATGTCACATCAGGGGGGCTGGATAGCCCGAGTCCCGCAGTACCTGTGTTGAGGCTCAACGCACGAACCATGGTTAATATACTAGAATGTCCACGAGCAATGCGATAATTAGCTTATCCAGTCCAAACCGACTGTTTCACGATAGCATGGTAGTATTAGAAGACGTGGGCAGGCTGCTAGGCTGCTAGTATGATCGAATAGTGTTACACACCGTAGCATTGTACAGGTGGTCAAATAGGCGATGTATCATCGTATATGTGTACCTTTTTCGTCAAATGACTCTACGTCTCGTTGTTCTACCTTTACATGTATTTCTTGGAGTATATCATTGTTCTAGCACTCTTTTCTAGCACTGAGGGACGGTGGGGTGACTGTGGGTGAGTGGGAAGAGTGGGAGCGGGAGTTGCATACACTCGTATAAGCATTTCTGGGCAGTGGGGTTGCGGCAATTCCGAGAGCCAAGGACATTATCATCATTGAGTGACAAGGATCGCAGGCAATTAATACACTAACAGATTCCTAATAGAAAGCAGATGCCTTTTCTCAGCAGGTGGGACGGTATTGTGGATGATAGCGTAGCCTAGCGAGGTTCAACTATCTTAACCGGCTGCAGCAAAGTTTATAGTGTTGTCATTGCGCGGGGATTGTATATAAGGGCACTAGCCTGAAGATAGAAAGAAGCGGCAATCAGGTGGAAGCGCATAGTAATGAAGTATACCAACGTCTACCAACGTCTACCAACAATACAGAACCCTATAATGAAGTATATAAACATACAAAATCCCACGTTCCCTTTTCCCGAATTACTATGATCTATTGATCACTACTCTGAGTATAATTCTAAGATGTAGTGGTTGGAGTAAAGCATCTTCCGTAGATGAGCCACTACTAGAGGCGGGCTGGACGCACGGACTGCACTGGCGGCAGGATGCACGAGTCTGTAGCCCTGTAGCCCGAAACTAAACCGAGCCGGCGGTTTGGAATTGATTCTGTGGGACGCAGCCAGACTGATAGTGCTTCGCCGCATGCTGCTTGTGGACTGAGTCGCTGCGTGGCCGTCTGGTACCTCCGGATGCGGGACCGACGGTTAGCTCAGCCTTCCGAATTATCTCGAAAATCTCGAATGCTCGACAAGCGCGAGAATCAACTCGACTTCTCAGGCCACTAATCTTCAGTGGTGCGACGTTGCGTGTGGAAATAGCGAACAGTACCTAGTACCTGCGCTGTGCCGCTGTGCAGTAGACAGCGGGCATTCCGCAAACAGTACCGTACGATCCAGAGGACCCTTGCTCACGATGCCCAGGTCGATGGCTGTGACGGGATTGCTTGATGCCCTCCATGATCGAAACCCATGCCGTCTTGAACTCAAATCGAAACTCAAACGGTTCGATGTCGTCTGTTTCAGGGAGAAAATCGAGCTCGAGTCGCCTTCTTCCCCGCACCTCTGATGGACTCCTACTAGTTCACTAGCACTACTGTGAGTACTAGATGCTTGGCTGGCGTTCTTGTGATCATCCCTCCGTCCGGGGGTTTTAGACGCGCCCTGATTCGCCGTCCGCTCCAATGATTTCGTACTCCTTACAGAGTACGTGGACTGTTCTGTACACCTCCCCATAGGACGCCCGTAGCACTCCCGTAGGCCTCCCCGTAGGACTCCAGTATCGGACATATCTCGCTCTCTTCGTCTGAAATTCGGACATCCACTCTTGCCCGCACGCAGGCATATCCTCGGTCAATCCCCTCTGATGTAATTAGCGTACCGAACCTGAACAAACGTCTGTTCGGGTTGAGACTGGTGGCGGATCGCCCCGGAGCAACGGAAACGAGAAAGCAAAGGCGGCCAAGCCCCGCATGGCCGAGTCTGCTCGATTTTAGTTTTGTGGAGGGGGCAAATGACACTTGAACCGCTCCGGCATCGCCCTTGCAGGGGGACGATCCATTGTCTCTCAGTAGCGGCTGGCTATCAGTACAGAGGACGACATTGTCCCATCAGTAATATTAGACAGGTGTCCAAAACCCAGTCGAGCGCTTCCATAGTGTCAAGCACCCGTGGTCAAGCATAGATGGGTAATTGACTGGTCCGTGACATAGTGACCCAATTCCAGAATCTCTCAGGCTGGGGAAAGCTCCCACTGAACCCGTGGACCGAACCTGGAACCGGCGAGCTGACGGTCACCCGGAAAAGGGACCAACCTCACAGGCTCATGCCCACGTCGAGTCGGGGTATTCGCTCGTAACATCGTAACCTCGTAACCTCGTTAGAATGGAAACTCAGTCCCTACCCTAGGCTGCGCATAATTCGCCATATAAGGGAGGCATCCCCTCCGCCCGACAGCCGGACAGCGGGCCTCAACAATTAAATCCATTAATTTCACTTAGCCCAACGCAACATTAAATACCAGTCTCCTCCTTTCCTCTCGACCATTCTTCCACTGTATCCCTCATTCTCTTGCTCTCTCTCTCTCTTCACCTTTTACCTACCTCCCCCTCCTCCTTCCACACTCAGCATACGCGTCATCCCACTTCTCCCTCCTACTGAGACGTCAACCTCTGCTACCCCTCCTTCTCAAGCTACCCCACCACCACTACAACGGTAAGCTTAAATCCCACACACTACGGTCTCACGTGCCGGCCTTGCTTCGCAGGCGTCCCACACCAAGCAGCAGCATTTTTCCCCTTCGCTTGTCTGGTGGCATTTCAGTGGCATTTTCTAACTTTTCTGGGAGTTTAGAAATCTTGAGACTCGCAACGCTTTCTCAACATGAGTGACGGACCAATTGCCCCTCCCAAGCCCGCCGTGGTAAGCACCGGCCCCTACATCGAACCGATTGACCAATGGTTTTTGACTGATTGTGCTCGCTCAGGTCGCCGAGGCCCACGAGGTCGACACTTTCCACGTTCCCAAGGCGTTCTTCGACAAGCACCCTTCCGGCCCTCATCTGAAAGATCTCGATGAATACAAGAAGCTGTATGAGGAGTCGATTCGCAGCCCAGACGTTTTCTGGGCCCGCAAAGCCCGTGAGCTGCTCACTTTTGACAAAGACTTCCAAACGACCCGTCTCGGCTCATTGGAGAACGGTGACGTTGCTTGGTTCCCCGAGGGTCGGCTAAACGCTTCTTTTAACTGTGTCGATCGTCACGCCATCAAGAACCCCAACAAGGTCGCTATCATCTACGAAGCCGACGAACCCAACGAGGGCCGGACAATCACATATGGCGAGCTCCTCCGCGAAGTTTCTCGGGTTGCCTGGGTTCTGAAACAGCGTGGTGTTAAGAAGGGCGACACTGTGGCTATCTACCTTCCCATGATTCCGGAGGCCATCATCGCCTTCCTTGCGTGCTCGCGTATTGGTGCCGTTCACTCCGTTGTTTTCGCCGGTTTCTCGTCAGACTCCCTCCGTGACCGTGTCCTTGACGCCGGTTCCAAGGTTGTCATCACAACCGATGAGGGTAAGCGTGGCGGTAAGGTCATCGGGACCAAGCGTATTGTCGACGAGGGTCTCAAGCAGTGCCCCGACGTGTCGACCGTGCTTGTTTACAAGCGCACCGGCGCTGAGGTGCCCTGGACCGAGGGCCGTGACATCTGGTGGCACGAGGAGGTTGAGAAGTACCCTGCGTACATTGCTCCTGAGTCTGTCAACTCTGAAGATCCTCTCTTCCTCCTATACACTTCTGGTTCCACCGGTAAGCCCAAGGGTGTTATGCACACTACTGCCGGTTACCTCCTGGGCGCGGCTATGACCGGAAAATACGTTTTCGATATCCATGATGATGACCGCTACTTCTGCGGTGGTGATGTCGGCTGGATTACCGGCCACACGTACGTGGTGTACGCTCCTCTCCTCCTGGGATGCTCAACGGTTGTCTTTGAGAGTACCCCGGCTTACCCCGACTTCTCTCGCTACTGGGACGTGATTGAGAAGCACAAGGTGACCCAATTCTATGTGGCACCCACTGCCCTGCGATTGTTGAAGAGGGCTGGTGACCACCACATCCACCACAAGATGGAACATCTACGTGTCTTGGGATCCGTCGGCGAGCCTATTGCTGCTGAGGTCTGGAAGTGGTACTTTGAGAAGGTTGGAAAGGAAGAGGCTCACATTTGCGACGTAAGTCATTTCTGCCTTTTGAGTCCTGTCTTCTCACTAACGGTGAATCTCTGTACAGACCTACTGGCAAACCGAAACTGGCTCCAACGTCATTACCCCCTTGGCCGGTGTCACTCCTACGAAGCCTGGCAGTGCTTCCCTGCCCTTCTTCGGTATTGAGCCTGCCATCATTGATCCGGTCTCTGGTGAGGAGATCTCCGGCAACGATGTGGAGGGTGTGCTTGCCTTCAAGCAGCCCTGGCCCAGTATGGCCCGCACTGTGTGGGGTGCCCACAAGCGCTACATGGACACATATCTGAACGTCTACAAGGGCTACTATGTAAGTTTATCCATTCTGTCAATGTCTTTACTCGAGGATGACTGACATTGTATAGTTCACCGGAGATGGAGCCGGTCGTGACCATGAGGGATACTACTGGATCCGTGGTCGTGTTGACGATGTCGTCAACGTTTCTGGTCACCGTCTGTCAACCGCGGAAATTGAGGCTGCCCTCATTGAGCACCGTAAGTTATACCAAACAAAAGCGCGAACCTTTTGTGGCTAACTCGTCATAGCTATGGTTGCTGAAGCCGCCGTGGTTGGTATTGCCGATGAGTTGACTGGTCAGGCCGTCAATGCCTTTGTTTCCCTCAAGGATGGCAACGAGACCAACGACCAAGTCCGTAAAGACCTCATTTTGCAAGTCCGCAAGTCGATCGGACCCTTCGCTGCTCCCAAAGCCGTCTTTGTTGTCGACGACCTGCCAAAGACCCGCAGCGGTAAGATCATGCGCCGCATTCTGCGGAAGATCCTTAGTGGTGAGGAGGATAGCCTGGGCGACATTTCAACGGTAAGGCCTCTCGACTAATACTTCGTTGCGTGCGTGGAACTAATTGTTACCTAAGCTGTCCGATCCATCCGTGGTTGAGAAAATCATCGCCACAGTGCACGCTTCCCGAGGCAAATAAACTAGAACCTCCATTGGTTCGGGGTCAAACCCCATATATACCCCTAAAAAGCGTGTCATGATGATGACAGCCCAACTGAATAGACAGAATACTTGTCAACTCTGCAATAGATGGGTCTAGTCATTCACTTACTCCATGGCGCGCCCGTCGAGATAAGACTGAGCGTGATGCATTTTAACCACCAGCTGTGTGATTCCCATATTTTATTGGTCTTCAGAGCGGATGTTCTATAAACGACTAGCTATAACTTATGACATTTTTTTTTTCTTGTTCATTCAATGATCCTCGGCTTTTTGCACAAGATTCTAAGATTTACTCCGGTTTTATCAAGTTCGCATACTTAGAGAGCTGCGCCAAGGTCATCTGAACGGATGGACCCTGATAACATAATGCTTTTACCGCCAATGTAAACTCTTTTGCTGATTGGGCATGAACATAATATATGTTCATGTGACTTTGAAGAACTCATCTTGAAAGAGTACAATCCTCATGGTGCAAGCCAAGGAGACGACTTCTTGGACTAAAAGGATTGATGCAATTGGCTATTAACCTGGTACCGAGTTACTCATCCAGTCATGTGAGCGATACCTCTTGAGTCAAGGACTTTTCAGTTCAGCTCTCATAGGGCAATAGTTATTTCATTGTAGATTTATACCAGGCAACACAGAAGCAGGTTCATTTCTCAGGCTCTCATTCCATTTAGTTATTGGTCGCCCGCTGCTCAGGCAGCAGTCACGTGTCGAAGCTCGGAATACCGTCGATTACAATACTCGTATGGCAGAAGCTCATTAACCCGATTAGGCCCTTCTCCTCTTCCGCCTTGACTGCTGGACTCTTTTCCCTCGCGTCAGTTTCCTCACCCAACTCACCTCCCTCGCCCTCTTCGCTTCTCGTCACCCCCCAACTTGTCCTTTTGGACTCGTCTATATTCTCCTTCTGACGACGTCTATCTGTGGGTAGCTGTGTGACATTTCTTCTGATCTATCTTCTGCACGATCGGCCTTAAGTTGAGGTAAAAAAACAAACACTTTTGCCGAACCCTTTTTTTCGCATCCTTTGCGCGTCGTATATTCTAGCGCATTGAGATCGGTTCTCTCGAATACTGCGCTATACTCGTTTATTAGCTGGTATTTCGATTGTTCGCATCGGTTCATAACCTTTCACGACTACTCGCTACAACCGATCCTCGAAAGAACAGATGAAGCTATAATATCCGCATTACGCAGCAATCATGTCTTTCGGCGGCGGATTTTCAGGATTCGGCTCGAATAACCAGCAAAGCTCTGGCTTTGGAACAGGCTCTGGTTTCGGCACGAGTTCTGGTGGAGGTAGGTCCATCCAATCCGTTTGACGTTCACGAACCCCAAGGCCTTCGTCCCGACTTCAATCTTGCTTTCCCTCGTTGTTTCTATCTCGCTTCCTTTCGTATCGATTGTTGGCTGGCGCTTGAGACGTCGATCCGTGACGGCCCTGTAAGGCTTCCGACAGTTAATCACTCCGCGCGGAGACCATCGACGCTGAGCAGCTCAGCATCGCCACAAGAGAAAGGATCGCAGCTTGATGACAGTCTCTGACAGTCTTAACTCCACAATCTAGGCTTTGGATCAACCTCGTCCCCATTTGGTGGGAGCAATACTACTTCAGGTGGCGGCCTGTTTGGAAATGCCTCCAGCAGTTTTGGTTCCGGTGGAGGTATGTGCTTGACGGGTTATGTTTCGATGAGCGAGCGATCCTTTCTCTTTTGCGGCCACCTTTGACGGATTCTCTGTCGCCTTGCTACGAACTCTGCTGGGTTTATGGTTCAAATTGGTCCCCCCCTGGCCTTTCGACAAGTGCCGAAGGAACATATCCTAGAATTGTCGATTAGCAGGGATCCGTGTCTGGGATGGCTTTTGTTTTATCCGACCTACTGTTATTTCTTGTTGTTTTCTTTTGTTAATGTTTCCTTGTGCTTACCGCGCGGCGCTAACCTACGTCCCATATAGGTTTCGGAACGAACACTCAGAATTCAGGTTCAGCTTTCGGAACCCAAAACCGTCCTAACACTGGCTTCGGCTCGACGACGTCTGGCAGCGGCCTGTTCGGAAGCAACAATGCCGGTGCAAGCACAGGCGGTGGATTTGGTGGCTTTGGCTCTACGAGCACGAGTGGGTTTGGTAGCTCGAACACCGGCACCAGTCTGTTTGGAAGCAAGCCTGCAGGAGGAGGGTTTGGCAGCACAACTGGAACTGGAACCGGAGCTGGATTCGGTACTGGAACTGGCTTTGGCAGCAGCAGTGGCTCAGGCTTTGGTGGAGCAGGAACTGCTTTCCAGCAGGGGGTCCCTCCTTCTGAGGGGACAGGCAGCACTCCCTTCAGCCCCTTCACTGAGAAGGACGCAGCCTCCAATGTTATGAATCACTACCAAAGCATTTCGTTCATGCAGCCTTACAATAAATATTCGTTTGAAGAGCTCCGACTGGGAGATTACAACCAAGGTCGCCGATACGGAAATGGAAGTGGGCAGGCAGGAGCTTTTGGCACCTCAGCTTTCGGAGGGGGATCCGGTTTTGGCACACAGCAGCAATCCACTGGCTTCGGTAGTACGTCGACTCCCTTTGGTGCAGCTGCCACCAGCGCCCCCTCAGCTTTTGGTTCGACTCAGACGACAGGTGGTTTTGGCTCTGGAACCTCCAATCCTTTGTTTGGGGCCTCCAAGCCAGCAACCTCTCTATTTGGTGGAGGTGCCTCTTCCGGCACCACTCAACCTAGTCTGTTCGGAACCACGACGAACAACACTAGCACTGGCTTCGGATCCAGCACTGGTGGCGGCTTTGGATCTGGTGGTTCGTTATTCGGCAACAATACCAACAACCAACAGCAGAACAAGTCCATATTTGGCGCAAGTACTGGAACTACCGGTACAGGTACAGGTTTTGGTGGCTTCGGCACACAGACTACTAGCACCTCGACACCATTTGGCGGCACTGCTGCTACTTCGTCACCGTTTGGTGGGCAACAGCAGCAGACTGGTACGGGTGGATTTGGTGGATTTGGACAGAACACAAACCAGACCCAGAATCAAACTCAAAACAAAGGGCTATTTGGTGGATTTGGCAGCAACACTCAGCAATCCTCCACTGGTGGTAGTCTTTTTGGAGGTGGAGCAACCAACACGGGAACATCTCTGTTCGGACAGAACAACCAACAGAATCAGCAGCAGACTGGTAGCTCGCTCTTCGGTGGTAGTAACCAGCAATCTGGTACCGGTCTCTTCGGCGGTGCTCAGAACCAGCAGCAACAGAAGCCGAGTTTGTTTGGCGGTTCCACAAACACTGGCAGCTCACTCTTCGGCGGCAACACACAGCAGACTGGAACTGGTCTCTTTGGTGGCGCTCAGAACCAGCAGCAACAGAAGCCGAGCTTGTTCGGCGGTTCCACAAACACCGGCGGCTCCTTGTTTGGCGGCAATGCAGGAACACAGAACACGGGGGCGTCGCTATTTGGTAACACTCAAAATCAGCAGCAACAGCAGAGTGGAGGACTGGGAACCTCAAGCCTATTCGGCGGTTCTCAGCAACAACAGCCGCAACCAATGCAGCAATCTCAGCCTGCGCCTGGTAGCCTTCAGGCGTCCCTCCTTGAGGGCAACCCATATGGCAACCAGTCAATTTTCTCCGGTCTGCCTGCGCCGAACACTGTCAGCCCTGGTCCATTGGCGACCCCGCTTTCGTCTGCGAACAAGCAGAAGCAACGTGCTCCTCTGCCAATCTATAAAATAACGCCCAATGCTGCCAACCGCCTCATCACTCCGCCTAAGCCCCGAGGTTACGGATTCTCTTACTCTACTTACGGTTCTCCTACCAGTGGTGGTGGAACTCCAAATCTTGGTGGAAGCCTTCTTGGAACAAGCATGCGCGGCAGCTTTAACGGCAGCTTGGGTCGTAGTACATTCAGCAAGAGCTTTTCTACAAGCAGTTTGCGCAAGTCATTTGATCCCGACTCCGACAGCATTTTGTCCCCTGGAGCTCTTGGCTCTGGGAGCTCACGCTACTCAAGCAGTAACCTCAAACGTTTGACAATCGATCGGAGTCTGAGAAACGATCTATTCACTCGCTCTGCCAGCTCGCCCACTGCCATTATCAATGGAGACGACGCTGGTCAGTCCGCAAGCAAGGTCAGAAAGAAGGTCAGCTTTGAGTCGACTGCTGACAACGCGTCTGGTGGTGAAGTTGTACCCGTGGAGTTACAGAGCTCGGAGCCTACACCAGAAGAACTTGGCTTCTTGCGCTCAATTCGTAAGAACGGTACTCCTAACGGTGTCAATGGTGTTAAACCGGCGTCTGAAAACTCCGCCAACGCTGAGATGGAGTCGGTTTCAGACAAGAGACTTCTTACTTCGGTTCCTGAAGACAATGGACGTGTTTCCTCTGCGTCCCCGGGTGAGAATGCGTCACGTCTGTCATTCAGCCCTAGTGGCGATCCCCAGCCAGGCGAGTACTGGATGAAGCCAACACGCGCTGAGCTTAGCAAATTGAGCCGTGACCAACTAAAGCGGTTCACAGGTTTGACTGTTGGTCGCGAGCGCTGCGGTTCGGTCACGTTTGATGACCCTGTCGACTTGACCACCATTGATCTGGATAATATTCTTGGCGGTCTCGTGGACATAGGTGTCCGCAAAATCACAGTTTATCCTGACGAGTCAATAAAGCCTGCCAGGGGCAAGGGCCTGAACGTTCCCTCCACGCTGCGCATCGAGAACTCTTGGCCCCGTGGGCGTGACAAGAAGGGCCCTTCTCCAGTCACTAGCGGCCCGCTCTTTGAGAAACATATTGACCGCCTGATGAAGGTTCACAATACCGAATTCGTCAACTACGAGACCGAGACCGGCACATGGGTGTTCCGAGTGGCTCACTACACAACATACGGTCTTGACTATGATGACGAGGAAGAAGAAGAAGGTGAGAGCCACAACCAAAGCACTCTCCCCGCCGACCGCGATCTGACCGTTGGCTCGGAGCAGATGTCAACCTACTCCATTGACGATTCCTTTGCGAGCTCGGTGGGGGGAGTGGACGACGACACATTCGATTTCAAAAAACGCAAAATGGTCCCCGGGGCGTTTGGAGCTCAGGCGATGGAGACAGTTGAGGAGCGGGAGGTAGGATCTGAGAACGACGATGAAGACGAGTCTTTTTTAGAAGAGGGCTCCACGGGTTCAACTGAACAGGATGGCGAAGATGTCACCGCGAGCCAGCAATCTGGCGAGTCAGAACTTGAATTAGATGAAGGCGAGGAAATGGACATGGCGGGCACCTTTCCCAACCTTGATCGTACCGTGGAGCACGATGATGATGAGGATATGGACACCGAATTCAACCAGCCCTCATTAAAACCCTGGAACACACCCTCTAAGGCCCGCCTCGATCTCAGCGGTGACTGGGCTGAGCAATTGCAACGAACCATCAGCCCCAGGAAGCAGAACCGCGACGCTCTACGTGAGATTCAAGCAAATGCTTTTAGTGAACGACCACTTAACGACGACACGCCAACAAAACCAGCGGCAACTGCTCAACGAAAGGGATTCAACACTAGTATTGACCTGATGAATTCTTTGTTTCAACAACCGCGCAAACAAGGACAACCCCCTCTTAAGCCGCAGAAGCCACAACAAAAGGCCGGGGGCTTTGAGGTACAACCACACTTTTGCTCTTCTCTCCTTCATAATGTCTGCTAACCGCGATCTTTCTAGTGGCCATACAACAAACAGCCAAAGACCTTCGCAGGGGAGTCCAACGAAATGAGCAAGGACGACTTGGACTTCCACCACTCCTTTAAACCTCGATGGGGTCCCGTCGACTTGCTCATATGTGCGAAAACTGGAATGGGTAATCATCAGTACGGTGACCAGCATTGGAGCGAGAAGTTCTCTGTGATCAGCGAAGGCCGGGATATTGCCATTCTCGGCTCTCGGCGGACCGCGGAGCCTTATGAAATGGTTGAAATTCAGCGAAAACAATCCCACATTACCTATGTTGATGGCCAGCCTTCTGCTCAACTCGCACAAGCAAGCTTTGAACCTTTTACAAAATCATCACATTCTGTCCACTCTGACAAGGAGCGGGTGGTCTGGCAGTTGGCCAACATATTGTTCAATGATGGCATCGAAGATGACTTTTCGGCCAGTGTACCACCACAATTAAGGCAGAAATACCTACACCGCATCAAGAAAGATAGGTTGATACGTCTTTGGGAAGGTATAGTCCGTGAACGAAACGCACATGCTGTGAGCAAGGCTGGTTCTGCTGAAGAACGTGCTGTTTATCTGCTCTGCTCGCACCGCATCGAGGAAGCCTGTACTGTCTTGATCTCCAGCCAGAATTTCCATCTCGCAACGCTAGTCTCGCAGATCGGCCGAGATCAGACTACACAGCGCGACATGGCCCAGCAAATCAAAGAGTGGCGGGAGCACAATGTCTGGTCTGAAATGAGCGAACCGATTCGGGCCTTGTATGAACTTCTGGCTGGTAACGCTCTTCGCAGTGAGGGAAAGTCTGGCGGCGCTCTAGAGGATCGCGCATCTACTTTCACTTTCTCTGAACGATTCGAGTTGGATTGGTTCCAGGCTTTTGGTCTCCGTCTCTGGTATGGCATTACCGATGATGAACCTCTCGAAGTTGCAGTATCAGCCTTCGCTCAGGACCTGAAGAGTGGCGAGGAGCCTGCATTCCCTTTGCCTCCTCATCAGGATAAAGACAGGGGCGTGTGGCATACATCCACCGACAACATGGGCCACGAATCGCCCCTCTGGGTCCTACTCAAGGCCTACGCAGTGACTCTGGGTGCGGCTAAAAGCACTGGGGTTCCTACACTTACATTGCCTGCTGCTTTGCTGCCGGAGTCTGTGACCGGAGACAAGCTTTCAAATCGATTATCCTTCCAACTCTGCCAAGTTCTTGCCGCTGTTCTTGGTCAGTATGAGCGCCTTAAAATTGATATCGCGCAGATAGACCAGCTAGTGTGGGACTATGCGTGGGAGCTTTGTGCATCTGGAAACCTGGCGCAAGTTCTATTCGTTTTGCTTCATCTGTCGCGCGCCTCAGATCGTGAAAGAGCTGTAAAGGAGGTACTCGCGCGATTCGCTGCCGAACTTCCTGAGCCGATCACGCCGGAAGGCTCTCCGGATGCAACTTGGCGGCAATTGACCAGCGATCTCCAAATTCCAGAGAACTGGATCTGGATGTCCAAGGCTCTTTATGCTCGAAATATTGGTGATGCTGCTCGCGAAGTGGATTGTCTGGTCCGAGGAAAGAACTGGAACGATGCCCATGCCACTTTCTGCCGCATCGTTGGTCCAACGGCGGTCATTGAGCACGACTACAAGACTCTCGAGACTTTGTTGTCTGGCTTTGGCGAGACACCAGAGCAAAAAGTGCAAGGCTGGGCCAGTGGTGGTGGTGTTTACGAAGACTTCCTTCGTCTGATCACTGCGCGCGGACAGGACCCTCAGCGCCTGAACCGATTGGTGGATGCCTTGGTGACCATGGGCGATGTTATTAACGGGTCTGGTGTGGAAGGGTTGGAAGAGCGCGTGGCGTTCAAGGAGATGAGCCGTATTGTTGCTGGCTGGACCACCCAGGAGGACGTGAAGGTGAGCCTTTGCCATTTCTCAGACACCACAAACATGATTCTAACCTCATTCCAGGCAATGGAGATGTCACGTGTCCTGAAACTTCCTCTGACGGGTGATGCTCGTCTCGTGCAGACGGCGGAGATGAGCAGGCGGTATTACAGCGTTGTGATGGCCGGGGGTTACTGAGATCTGACTCGAGCAATTTAAACCTCTCTAGATTCGATTGTATCCCGTTATCTCCTCTTGCATGGACTTGATGCATTGTCTTATTTAATCCTGTATTCTAGCTTGCTCACATTGTTTACTGTTGCCCATCCTCTTGCCCTTGTCTCTTCTAATGAAGCCATGCTGACGCTGGAGAATATTGTTATTGCTTATTTCGCATGGCGTGTTTTGTCTAGATAGTTTTTTAGTAGTAGAGCCCAGAAAGAAAACTACGAGATGAGTGTTGGAACCTCTCCCTTCCCTGTGTTGATAAGTCCAAATGCCGGTCCCGGCATATTTACTGTCCTGGAACGGCCCTCCAAGTAGAAATGCGCCGGACTGTGAGACGGCTTGCCTATGCTCTTGTATTTCCCTTCCTCTATTTGTACAACACTCTCCACTCGCTCTTTTTGCTCTGCGTTCCTTCTTGGTGTCTTAGCAAACTCATCATGGCTTCTGACAGGTCTGGCTATCATCGACACCATGATCGAGCCCGTCCCTCCATTGAGATAGACGAAATTCTCCCCACCGACGAGACCGCTATCACGACGACGACGACGCCCTCTTCTTGCCAGTGTTCGTCTTCCGCATTGTCTAATGCTTCTCTGAGGGCAGCAGCTCCCCCCGCGGAAGGCTCAGCCATGCCGACTCTCACGCCCACCACCATGATGGGACCCAGAAGATACTCAGCCTTCAGCAACGGTGAAAAGCACTTCATCGTGGCCATGGCGACCCTAGCGTCTTTCTTCTCTCCACTCTCCGGCCAAATCTACTACCCCGTCATGCCTACCCTCGTCGAGAACTACCACCTCAGCAACGCACTGATCAACCTCACCATAACTACTTATATGATCCTGCAAGGCGTTGCCCCTGCGTTTATGGGCACATTCGCTGATGCTTGTGGCCGTCGTCCTGCCTATGTCCTCGCCTTCGCCATCTATACCGCAGCCAACATCGGCCTCGCTTTGCAGAACAGCTACCCGGCGCTCATGGCGCTGCGGTGCATCCAGAGCGCGGGTAGCAGCGGCACGGTCTCTTTTGGATATGGGGTTATTGCGGACATTGCGACGCCGGCGGAACGGGGCTCGTATGTTGGTCCTATGGCGGCGGGTGTTATGCTTGCGCCGGCGCTGGGGCCGATTATTGGAGGGTTATTGGCGAAGTTTCTGGGGTGGAGGAGCGTCTTTTGGTTTTTGGCTATCGGTGCCGGGGGATATTTGGTCTTTTATGTTCTCTTTGTGCCGGAGACGGCGAGGACTGTTGTTGGGGATGGTAGTCTGTTTCCTAGAGAAAGATGGAGATGGTCTGCGGCTCAGTGGTTGCAAAGAAAATGGCAGTCTGCGTCTGGTTCCGGCGTCAACGACGATCGTGGAGCTCATGTTGAGGCTACAACATTGCAGAGCGCTTTCAACGGCAGCGGGCAAGCATCAATAACATCGAGACTACGATTCCCCAACCCTGTGAGAGCGCTTTACATCCTCCTTGAACCGGACGCTCTCATTATCGTCTCATCTATAGGCCTCTTGATGCTCACCAACGTTGCACTGCTCACCAGTACCCCCAGCCTGTTCTCGAAGATATACGGCTTCAACGACCTCCAGATCGGCCTATGCTTCCTGTAAACACCAACAGCCCATACAACCTTATCTCAGCATACTAACCCACCTTAGTCCTCTAGGCATCGGTGCCGCTCTCGGTGCGGTCCTCAACGGCTACTTTCTAAACCGCAGCTATCGCCACCACGCCCAGTCCCTAGACCTCCCCCTCGACCCATCTATAGCGACCACTCTCCAAGACTTCCCCATTGAGCAAGCCCGCCTGGAGACTTACTTCCCCCTTATCATCCTCACAATCCTAACATTAGTACCCTACGGCTTCGTGCTTGAGCGGCGAGCGAACCTTTCCGCGCCCCTAATTCTGCAATTCCTCAACGGCTTCGCGACAGTCGCCTGCACAAACACGCTCAATACCCTCCTTGTCGACCTGTTCCCTGATGAGCCAGCTACTGCGGCTGCGGCTTGTAATCTGATCAGATGCTGGCTGGGAGCTCTTGGGGCAGCTGTTGTGGATTATATGCTGAGCGGCATGGGATGGGGTTGGTGCTTTATGTTTCTGGGGCTTTTGCTGCTGGCATCTATTGGGCTGGCTTGGATTGAGTTTGTCTATGGAGCGAAATGGAGAGAAAGTAGAAGATTGAGGCGTGAGAGGGAATGCGGAAGTGGCAGGGAAACAATAGAGGTTGCTGAAGGGGAAGGTGATAGAAGGAGATCAGGCAAAGGATGAGGGTGGCACTGGTATTGGCGCTGACGTAGGCATAGTAGGTACTCTGGATTGGAATTCATACTGGATAAACACATCTTTGGCAGGCAAAGGTAGGTGTGGCCTTGTTTGATCTTGTCTTGAAAGAAGGCTCGCCACACAATTATTCTTAGCCGGATGGCGTCGTTGACTCTAGTGCTTTCGGATTTTCAATGGATTTGCCTGGCCCGGTCTTCAGGAACGCTGTCAGATATAGAGTAAATACGGGACGGGCCAGATGAATGAATCTCATTTCATTGCTACGGACTCGATCGAAAATGTACATGGTCAAAACCTTAGACAAGCAAGCAACGCGCGCGAACGGGAAACATAAAAAAAAGGGAAAGAGAGATAATCGCCCCTCCTAGAAAGCCGAAGGGACTTTGGGACAGATTTCTATGAGTCAACTCTTTTGATGATTAAGAGAATAAAATACTTTACATGCCAGGAGAAATCAGCTTGCCCTCTGCCCGGCTGTTCGGGTGCCAACCACCAGCGAATGGCTGCTGACCGCCCAGCCCTTCTGAGTATTCCTTGATACGAGCTTCCAGTTCCGGACGGAAGTGACGAATCAGACCCTGGATGGGCCAAGCAAAGGCCTCACCAAGGGCACAGATAGTGTGGCCTTCAACCTGCTTGGTGAGTTCCTGGAGCATATCGATTTCGCGCTCGCGAGCCTGGCCCTTCTCGAGGCGCTGCATCATCTGCATGGTCCACTTGCTTCCTTCACGGCAGGGGGTGCATTGGCCGCAGGACTCGTGCTTGTAGAAGGTGGATAGACGGGAGATGGCGCGGACGACGTCAGTGGACTTGTCCATGACAATGACGGCGGCGGTACCAAGACCAGTTTGCGAGTCCTTGAGGGCATCGAAGTCCATGAGCTGATCGTCGCAGACGGACTTGGGAATAATAGGGGTGGAAGAACCGCCAGGAATGACGGCCTTGAGGTTGTCCCAGCCGCCGCGGACGCCACCGCAGTGGCGGTCAATGAGTTCACGGAGCGGGATGGACATTTCCTCCTCGACGGTACAGGGGTTGTTGACGTGGCCGGAGATACAGAAGAGCTTTGTACCCGCATTACGCTCGCGCCCAAAGCTGGCGAACCAGCTGCCGCCTCGACGCATGATGGTTGGTGTGACGGCAACAGTCTCAACGTTGGTGACTGTGCTGGGGCAGCCGAAGAGACCGACGGCAGCGGGGAACGGAGGCTTGAGGCGGGGCTTGCCAGCCTTGCCCTCGAGGGACTCGATGAGCGAGGTTTCCTCGCCACAGACGTATGCGCCCATTCCGCGGTGGATGAACACGTCAAAGTCGTAGCCAGTCCCGCAGGCGTTTTTGCCAATCAGGCCGGCTTGGTAAGCCTCGTTAATGGCCCGCTGAAGGACTGTGGCTTCGTGGTAAAATTCACCACGAATGTAGATGTAGGCGGCGTTGGCGTTCATGGCACGGCCGACAACCAGACAGCCCTCGATCAGCTTTTGGGGGTCCTTGCGCATAATCTCGCGGTCCTTGCAGGTTCCGGGTTCACCCTCATCAGCGTTGACGACCAAATACCGGGGCCGAGGGTCCTTGTCCCAGTCTTTGAAGTTCATGAAAGACTAGCCGAGTTACAAATTAGACAAGTTCGCTAACTTTGGGAAAATCAAGGGGGAGGGACATACGTATTTCAGTCCAGAGGGAAAACCAGCACCACCACGACCACGCAGGCCGGAGGCCTTGAGTTCTGAGATGAGCTATATAACCACCATTAGCCAACGAGTCTATCCCATGCCTGGGGCTGGCTCGGCGAGACACTACCCAGTCATGACCCTTCAACACGATATCCTTAGTCCTGTACCAGTCTCCGTACTTCATGGCTGACTTCAAGTCGGCACCATGGTGTCCGTAAAGATTCGTGAAAATCCGGTCCTGGTCCTTCAGACCGCCGTGGTGGTGTACTGGGGGAGCATTGTCCGAAACGGTCGCGAAAGAGCGGGCGGCCGGAGCCTGGAGTCGGAGGGAGCGGGAGGAAAGGGAGGCGAGGGGAGTAGACGAAGGAGCCGCCGCTCGAGATATCATGGTGACGATGGCCCAATGGCTGTCGGGGAGAAGATGAGGAGGAGAAGGCGACACGAGGAGGTCGGTGATGGCGTTCCAGCTTCAATTCTGCGGTTGCTGAATATCCGGCTTTGCCCGGTCAGTGATTGGACGAAATATATCACGTGACTCTTGGTCAGCAAGTTCACGTGATCTTACATCACGCCAAAAAGGGAACTCTGCATAACTATAAACCTGACAAGACCCAGAGGATATAGAATTTGTCAGTGCCAGGCATGGTCACCGAAAATGGCTCGGGTGCGGCCCCTTCTGCGTAAGACTTCAGCTTCAATTGCCATACACTGAGGTTGCTAACCTAGACAGCCCCGCCGAGAGCAACCTCGAGGTCTACACAACGCTGCTAGAGTGGATGAGAAACCATGGCGGTAGCCTCCATGAAAATGTCTACATCAGCTACGATGATAGTCGTGGCACCCATATCCGGGTGAAGGAGGGTGGGGTGTCCGGCAACACATATATCATCAAGACACCTGTTGCTACCACCATGTCATATTTCAACGCCATAGATTTTCACGCTGGGGACGCACACTTCCCCGCTCACGATGTCAAATTCCCTTCTTCATTTACAGAAAAAGTAAGCTCTGAGGAGGTGGCGATCTTCTTTCTAATTGGGCAGTATCTGCGTGGGCCAGAGAGCTTTTGGCATCCGTATATTCGGACACTTCCTCGGCCTGGCTCTCTGACAACGCTCCCCTATTATGAAGAGGAAGAGGATCTAGAATGGTTGGAAGGGACGAGCTTGTTGCAGGCACGGAAGCAGAAAGTGGCTCTTCTGCGGGAAAAGTATGAAAGTTCGAGCAATGAGCTTCGTAAGTCTGGATTTCAAGATGCAGAGAGATATTCATGGTAGAGAAAACTTCTCAAAAATTTCTGTTAGCCTACTGACATTTGTGTAAGGGATCTCTATCTCTGGGCGTCTACGATATTCGTCTCCCGTGCGTTCTCAGAGAAAGTGCTCTCTGGCGTAATTCCAGAGCACGAGATGCCCGAGAACACCTCTGTTCTCCTTCCGTTCATCGACATTTTGAACCACCGGCCACTCGCTAAAGTTGAATGGCGCGCCGGCCAACAGAACGTCGACTTTGTCGTACTGGAAGACGTTAGTGTAAACGAAGAGATTGCCAACAATTACGGCCCACGCAATAACGAGCAGCGTACGAGCAACCCTACATTATGCACAAAATGAGCTGACCAAAAAAACAAACAGTAATGATGAATTACGGCTTCTGCCTCGCCAACAACCCATGCGACTACCGCACCGTCAGTCTCCGCGCACCACCAGGCAGCCCTCTCCATTTCGCCCGCGAGCAGCAGAAACAGCTCTTCCCCAACTCCAGCAAGAATAACGTAGAGGACCCCTTCTACGTCTTCAATATATTCTACCCCCTTCTAGCCCCAGACATCCCCATGGAGCACTCAATCTTCTCCCCAGCCCTCTTCAACGCCATCTCAGTTCTATCAGCAAACCAGCGCGAACTCGAAACCCTTGAGATCTCCGAGCACGCGATCCAGATCTCCAACACATACGGGAACTCCCGCGCTGCCCTCTCCGCACTAAGCCAGGTCATCATCGAGCTGATCACACATATTGTGCGGTTGAAGTCGTCGGGACCCGCAGAGTCAAAGCAGCCACGTAATCTCAAACAAATCCACGCAAAACTATACAGAGAAAGCCAAATAAGCCTCTCTGAATCAGCCCTCGTCATTGCGTCTTGGTCTATACAGCGCGCACGCACTCACGGCCTTCGGGGCAGCTGGGACGAAACAAAACGCCTCCTCTCCCAACATATGTCCCGCATCCCACAAGGTAAATTTCCAGAATCAGTCCAATCACGCATCCAAGTCCGCATTCTCGATCGCCCTTCCATCCTCCTCCACAGCGGCGAGCTCTTCTCATTCCCAGAACTCCTCTCCCTTCTGCAACACTGCGAAGCCGACGTCCTTCCAGCAGCACAAGAGTGCTTCGACACTATCCTGAGAACGGCGTCGCGCCGCATCCCAGGTCTACGAAGCATCGATAAGAACGCTTCCCCCTTCCGGTTCCCACTCTTCGCCTGCTTTGTGGTTGCCGTGCATACCACAAACAGACATAAACGCAGCCCGGTGTCGTCTCATGAGCCACAGAGTTTCCTTCCTCAACGTCTTTCTCATTGGGCTTCGTTCTTGTTGGACCATTATCTTCCGCCGCCGGATGATGTTGCGTGGGCTTTGGAGGATGAGGATGATGAGGGGTTGGTCAATGAGTTCGATGAGGTTCTCGGTGAAATACGTGAGAGAAATAAAGATCTCTTCAAGAATCTGGAGCCCTTCACGGGGGGGTGGCACGGGAATGCGGATGCTTGGTGGTTGTCTCCAAATTGGGTACGGTGGGCGTGGATGATGGCAGAACAGGAGACAGTGCAAGTTCCGGAAGATCCACTTGCATTGCTCGAGGGGAGAAATGGTGAGGGCGGGAGTGTGATGCTGGAGACGGAGACGTACTTATATATTCCGCGGAAGTAAATTGTGGCGGACCTGCAATCTGCTCTATATAGACTGGTAGTTCAAACACGTAAGAGCATTCTTTGTCTAATCAACTATCGTACAGTACTGCAGATAATGGCTATTATAGTCTTCAGCAGTGATATCTCCATACGTAAGACAAATGCAAAATGCACGCAAAGACAACAACCAGAAAAAGAGGAAAAAAAGAGAAACGAAATCACAGTATAACGCCACTAGATTGTGTAGTTTTCATCATTCAGCATCAGATCAATGTCGAAGGGAGTAGTGCCGCTCAAGGCTGTGTTAACCTAACCTATCCAACAGGCCGTATTCGTATTCGCTGTGCTCCTTGTCATCGCGTTGGGATATACAATGCCATGCAGTCAAATAGTGTACATCATCATAATCATAATCATGAGTTTTAGTTCGTCGAGAATGAGTTTGAGTCAAAACACCTAGAGGTAGAGTTCCAGGCGAGGCAGATCACTGAGGCTTCTTGCCTGGGACAAGAATCTCCACTAGCCCCTCATCCTCCCCTTCGCTGCTATCATTTTGGTCATCCCCGAAAGGAGAATGACCCAATCGAGAGCTCCGGAAGCTCTTGTACTGCCCGGGCCCGAGTTCTGGATACCCTAGTGACTCGTTGAGGATGGCATCTTCCTCCTCATCTGAGTCCATCATGTGAGAATCCATTGATGGGCCTACCATTTCGCCCATGTCGTCATCGTCGTCATCAACCTCAAGCGGAACTCGCTCCTTGCGCCGTCTCGACCCGCTGAAATCGTCCCCCTCATCAGAAGAACCGGTAGAGAATGAGTCTGAAGGGCTAAATCCAGACTCAGGGAACGTTGGTGACGAGGCATTAGCGGCGGGAAATTCCGATGAAGGACCTGCATTTGATTCTTGACCACCAAAGGTGTCAGATGGCCACTGAAACTCGGTTGAGCGCTGCTTCTCTTCTTCAGTTTCACCACCCTCGGCATTTTCGGCTGCCTGTTTCTGAGCCGCAAGTCGTGCGGCGAGTTGTCGCCGCGCCCGGGATGGGCCAAGGCTAAGGGGAGCTGGGGGCGGAGGGAGGATAGGTATCGGTTGGCTCGATGCCTGTGGGATTGTAGGTTAGCGATGTCAGGACGATATCTTAGTCGTACGCTTGCTATGCTATCGGCTGGAAGATGCGATCCTTGGGCCAGACAGACAACAAGAAACTCTGCAACCCACCCAAGCTTGAAACAGACTGCGTACATGAGGCGGATGTGTTGAGTACACACGACATCGGTAATCGTAAAGGATATTCAAGCATCACGCATCTCAGCATCGACAGAGGGACCGTGACCTACATTCTCGGTGCCGCTTTCCGCGGTTCCTTCGGCTAAGTGCCGGTCATCCAGATCCTCCATATCTTCATCCTCATCGTCACTAGAGCTTGCAAATCCACTAAGCAACGAGTTGCCACCAGCACCAAATGCACCACCCGATACACTTCCTTGATTCACCATGTCAAATCCTTGGAAGCTTTGGTTGCTAGCCATGCCATTCAAACCAGCATCAGCCAGGGCTGAGGATTGACCAGCCCCAAGCATACCCTGCCGATGCCCGATGGAAATATCAGGTCGAACTCCACCAAGAATAGCATTGTCACGCTCTCTCGTCTCAGAAAGTGTCTGCTCAACATATTCGATCCACTCTGGGTTGAGCACGTTGTCCATTACAGTCGTAGAAAGCAGCTCTGGAGGATGGCGCTCGCTGAATTTGACAACTTCCTCCGCAATAAGTGTCAGATGGCCCATATATCCGAGACGAATTCTCTTGGTCCGCTGAGTCTCATCGCTCCGCTTTTGGCCTTCAATTATTGCCTGCGTTATTCTGCCCGTTTCGAAGACATCGATGGCTAGAATACGGTTGTATCCACGGTCCATAGGTCCGTTGAATACCTGCTGAATGACATCATAGACGACGTTATGAAGGAAGTTGTTCCAGGGGAAGCGGAAAAAGAAGTCCTGAAGGAAATAGTTAGCATTGGTAGACGCGATAATGTTTGAACACTTACCAGTATGGTGGGAACAACTTTGTTTTCTGCGAACATGATTTTCAGATAGTCGCCGACTACAGGCTGTCCATTTGTGTCTATTTGAACGTCGGGATGCAAGGATTGTTGAGAATCACCATGGGTCTCCTCTGCGGGTAATTTCTCGGACATGTCGCCTACAGCCTCTGAAGGCTTAACCTGGTGGGCGGCGTCAGCTGTATCAACAGCCGGTGCTTGGTTTTGCTCCTTGGCAGCAAACAGAGGGGCAGGTACGGCGTCGGGATTCGAGGACATTGGGGCTGATGCTGAGACCGGTCCTGTTTCAGTCTCCGTAGACTCCGTGGGTTTTTGGTTCTCATCATTGACCGGTGTTGTTTCCAGCGACATCTTATTAATTTGAGAGGCAAGGTCATCCGTGGGCGATAATCCGGTATCAGATGACGTCTTACTCTCGGCAGTGGTTTTCTCTTTGGCCTCAGTCTCAGGCTGGTCCCCAGCAGTGGCTGAGGTTTGCTCAGCTGACGATGGTTCTAAGTTAGAGCCCCCTTCCTTGCTGCTTGGCTCTCTTTCTTTGTCGACAAGAACAGTGGATGAGCTAACGTCTTCAAAACATTCCTCACCAGCATTCGTTGCCTCTAAGTCCCTTGAATCTTCCGGAGACCCAAAGCCCGCGACGGAACCATTGACGAAATCCACGGTCGAGTCGTTACCGCCAAACGTGGAAGTACCCTCGTGGTGTTGATCGAATGCACCTTCTCTTAAAATCCTCTCGCGCTCTGCATCTCTCTGCTTAACATACGCATCACTCCCCGGCTCGTTCAACAGCCCCATATTGCTGCAATGAAGCAACTCAGCCATCAATTCGCACGTTTTGAACCTGTCAAAACCAAGCGGCTCAATTTTGGCGCCCCAGGCAGAGCTCAACTGACCACGTTCCACGCTCTTCATCTTCCCTCCATCAACAACTGTATGCTTTGAGCTGCTAATCAACGCCACAAAGTCGGGTATATGTTTGGCGAAAACACGAAGTAGTGTGCCGAGATAGATAGGATCGTACATGGTAGGAATAGAATCAGGACCATTCAGGTGCTCCGGGTCATAATCAGAGTTGTTCTTCCGGATAACTTCAATTACAATTCCAACACCCACTGTCAAAGCGTTGCCGCCTTGTAACATCGCGTTGACAAGAGTTTCCACGCATGGCATAGAAACCAATTGCCGAGTCAGACTGTTTGGGCCGATACAAGATTGGTCGTTCTGCGTTGCATTCGCCGATATTGTTATAATGGCTTTAAGAAAGTCTCCCGCGGAGGTCTGAACGGAAGCCGGCCACTCAGACGACAGGAAGGAGAGCAATCTCGGTATCAGATCCTGCGACTTAAGCCACTAGATGATTGTTAGACATATCAAGCTGGAACTGGACCACAGATGCTTACATCAACGATACCCTGGCCACCCTCAGCTCTCTCCAAGCTGATCAGCTTCAAAAGCAGATCCATGACCATAGGATTATCAACATGCTGAAGGATTGCCGGAACAACGTCATCCATCGACTTCAGCAGCTCCAGCATCTCTCCCGTCTTCTTGTCCAATAGTGTTTCGTTCACCTTCGTGAAATAGCTCGCCTGGATTGAGTCAAGGGGTGCTGGGCGCCGGATAAAACTCCAGAAACCGCGTAAGTGCTCAGGATTGGCCATAATAGAGTCTAGAATAGACCAAACTTCGGATGAGAGAATCTCGCACGCAACATAGGCCCGCTTGAGACGCTCTTTTTCCGCTCGCTCAAGGTCCTCAGGATCCAATATATCCTTGAGAGGATCACTCTCCTTCTCTCCGGCCGCGGAGTCATCTTTCTTCGCCCAAGTACCATCCTTTTGATTAGCCGTGTCCGCATCACCGTCATCTTCATCATCGTTCACCAGGCTAGGGGCGATCACGTAGTCCATAAGCTTTTTCAAGACATCATCTTCTCGTAGATACTCTATGAGTTTCGTATTCAGTTGCTTGAGTTCCTGGGTCAGTTCGGATTCGTCTAGCAGCTCTTCAAGGCTGACAACAGGTTTGTCCAGAAGGGAGTCGATAGCGGAGACGCTCGCATATCCCCCGAAGCGCCAAAACATGTTGGATTTTAAATTACCGGAAGAAACGATTCATATAAAAAGTAGGGTATCACAAGCTTTTTCAACACCGTACTCCTTGCCCAAGCTTCAATGACGACGAGCGGTCTGGATAGAGGGTGGAGAGGTGGGGAAGGGATGAGGATCGATCTATGGGTCCTCGTGTGATGCACAGGATACACGTGTAGGAAGGCGCTCTCATATAACACGCTAACGGTTTGAGGCTGATTTCGTCACGGGAGAGACAGTCGTTCGGAAATAAAGGGAGATAATTAATGGTCGGCGGAATATGCCCTGTCGGAGCGACCAAGCGCTGTAATTCAGAAAGCCAGTCAGCAATGGTCTAGGAGTTTCAAAGCGACATATCACGAGACTGTCGCGGCACTCTCCCAGAGCCAACGATGTTCAGAGTAGAGTTCCGACTGAGCGAAGGAGCAGGGGTAGGCGGCTGGGAGGGACAGAAAGGGCATGAAGAAAACACCACACACAGGCGGCACGTACCGTCGACGACCCGGGGAAAAGAAGGGAGTCGGCGGTTCACTAGAGATGCCAAACGCTTTGGAAGCCCTTGTGCCCTTGTGCGCTGCACGAGACCTCACAGTCACTTTAAAAAAGAGGGCGGTCATCCAACGGCACAGGACAGGAAGTAAGGCTGGCAGGCTGACGTGCGGCGGACAAATCGAGTCACGTCGTAGGTGAGGTGCGCTGAAGGCAGGGCGTCTGGATCGGCCGGCAACTGTGATCCTGGACGGCGGGCGGAGATACCCAACAAGCCCAATCGCACGTAGCGGGGAAAGGTCTCAAATAAAACAGCGAAAAGGACAGGGGAGAGGGGAATGGAAAGCAGTTGAATAAACCGAGGGGGAGACCGCGACCGATCGTTTCAAGTGCGTCCGGAGAACAGTGGGAGGTGTGGGTAACTGGACGGCACTTGGTATTATTAATATACATCAATAGATAACGAATAATTACAATGATAGCCAAGGAACTTTTTGATGTCTATATAGAAGCAAGCACCTTACAGATAACTGAAAACTTTCGCTCACTGCTGTATCTTCTGCATTGAAACGCTGGTATAGAATTGAGAGGTGTATTCGTGCTCAACGACGACCCCACGGCGCCTAAAGGCTCAGGCAGCAAGTATCATCCGATTCGGGTTAGCTCGGTGCCGCTATCGCTGAGATAGCCACTGCCCGCCTTTGAGGTCCAGGTACCTACCCTAGGCTGATAACCTTGTGTCTACGCTGCCACAGCTACTTCACCAACCCTCTGTCGCCAGAATGAATCGACTATTTGGCACGAAAAATGCAGCCCCCAAGCCGACGCTGGAGGGCGCCATTTCTAATGTACGTTAGCACTCGTTTTGCACAAAGATCACGCCGCCCCCACATTATCTGCCTTCATCTGCCTCTCCCGGCTTTCTCATCTTTGGCTAATAATACTTCCAGGTCGATAACCGCATCGCCAGTATAGATGTCAAACTCGCCTCCCTGAACACGGAGCTTTCATCATATCAGTCCAAAATCTCCAAAATGCGCGATGGCCCAGGCAAAAACGCGCTCAAACAGAAGGCACTGAAGGTTCTCCAACGCCGAAAGCAGTACGAAGCGCAGCGGGAGCAGCTCTCCCAGCAGTCCTGGAACATGGAGCAAGCAGGGATGATGCAAGACAATCTGAAGAACGTTATGACGACAGTCGACGCGATGAAGACAACTACAAAGACTCTGAAGAAACAGTATGGGAATATCGACATCGACAAGATTGAGCGGATGCAGGATGAGATGGCAGACCTGATGGAGATTGGAAATGAGATCAACGAGAGTATCTCCCGAGCGTATGACGTACCTGAGGATGTGGATGAGGCAGAGCTTGACGCGGAGCTGGAGGCTTTGGGCGAAGATAGCCTGTTCGAGAGCTCGATGGGTGAAAGCGCCGTCCCCAGCTTCATGCAGGATGAGGTGGCACCGCCACAATTCATCGATGAACCTCCAGAGCAAACAAAGGTCAAGGAACCTGCTACCGGGTTGGGCTGATGCTGGAGCTATTTTTCTTCTGTCTATATTGCAGGAGCTTCGGAGTTTGGGTTCTTATCAGCTTAGGTTATGGCAGCTCATATGCTTTCAAAACTAATAATTCTACTACATCCTCATAGTAGTGCCGTCTTTCGAATTGGCGTATCATGCACCTGGTATGCTAACAGTATTCTTTGGCTCTCTGCCCAAGATGGATTTCGGGCCCCCACAACCTCTCGACCGTTAAACATGTCCTTCATGATGCAACTGCTCCCCGAATACTCTAGGTCTTCTTGATTAACTTTCCTCTGAACAAACGCACTCCCATTCAAACATAGAAAATGTCTCAAAAGACATCGGGCCGGCTTATCGAAGCTAGAGTCCACATACAGGCTGGAAGAGCTGTGGACTCAAGATGACTACATCGTTCGTCCCTGAGACAAGCGAACCCTAGCCCTCTCTCCAAATGGTTCTGATTACAAAGAGATCTGTTATTAAGGGTCGTTTGAACACAGGTATGAGCGATTCAACCTCCCGAAGAGGAAGTAGGCTCTGGGTGCGGCAGAGGCGTTGACGTCCTCTTCCTCATGGGCTTTCGAGACGACGCCTAACGATTGAATATGGCAATGGTGCGATTGATTATTGTAAGGAAGAGAAGCAGGGTTGAGCAGAAGCACCTTGTGAGAGATGCGAGTGTCGACAGGGAACGGCTACCTGGATGCAAGGAGACTTCTCTACGGTTTACTGGGTGGAGGACTAGGCATAGAAGACCAATCTGACTCCATATACGATTACACGGTATGTCGGCATCTCCATCTGCCCATGGCCTCAGGCTTCTGTGTGATGCAAGGGCTTATTGCCATCAGTTCTTCTGCGCACTGTCTTGCTCGCTGCGTCCTGTTTGGGTTCTACAATAAACACGCTATTAGTTTCATCGTCGCAGGAGAATCTCTTTGTCTCGAGTTTCTAGGCACAAAACCTCTTGCAGCCGGGCCGCCTTTGTCTCGCCCCGGAGGCATACGTGGAACCTCAGTCACTTCGGGGAGGATATCGAATACGACCCGAGGGGGCGCTGTAAGAGCACTCCGCTTCGCGAGCACAGCGAGTTAGGTCTAAAACGAGTCAGAATTGGCAGCCAACGAAGAGACATGATTATGGAGCGAACCAAGAGGGAAAATATGCTTAATCGCAGAGACGAGGATAAGAATGGCATATGGATACCCAACGTTCATATCCTAGCAGAACCGTACTTCTACCCCCGCCGCCCAGAGCTCACGGGGCATGACCCTTTTAGTTTCTGGTCCGTCGAAATACTCTCCTGGGTAGGTACTTTTGCCTCTTAACTTCGCTCTGCTAACTCATCCTCTACGTTCTTTATGAATGTATCCACTTTTGTTCTCGACAAGGGCTCCTCAGAATCAACCTGAGCAAGCCCAATCAAAGCGTAATGACCTCGTCCGCATCTGGATTATTGAGCGCACCAGAGTAGGGTCACCTCCTCAACTATGCTCTGCTCCACATTCCTAACCTGTTCTCAGATAAGAAATAAGAATCGCCACAACTTGAGTACTATTCCAACAATCGTCCTGATATGGTAAAGGAAAAGATGGCAAAACTATCGGGGGCCCTCTTGGAAAACCAAGCTTCCCGCCCTGGCAGCAGAGATCTGACGATGCAAGGCTTAAGACTTTTCCGGGTCTGGAAAAACAGTCGCTCTCATACTTCTGCAGGACGGATGCAAAGGGTTTTGATGAAACTGCAGGCAAGACTCGACAGGATAAGCATTGCGTTTTTCTAGACATCCCCCGTTTTACGTGCACCATGGCTAACGCTTCACACGCATTTAGACAACGGATACGACAATGGAACTTGAGATGTGATCAAGTTCGGCCTACGCAACCCCAGAAACAAGAAAGAATGTTGGGTAATCAACAACATACGGGTCCTTGACTATGTTCAAGAAGAGCGATGCGTCCTTGAATTGAGAAGCGTCGAACTGTACTACACAACATATGCCGAGATTGGATAAGAGCTATCCCGCATGTTCTCTATCAAAAAAGCCGATATCCCGAAGATATCGTGGACTACGAACCCAAATATGCGAAGAAAGATGATGTTACTCTCCTGGTTATACAGGCCGCCAAGGGACTTGTAAATGAGTCCTGCGTGACGCATGTCTCACGTTCAAAGGGAGGTTTATCCCGCCGTCGCTTGCTGCGCTCACTGGCCCTTTTAATACGAATGATGCAACACATCAAAGACAAAAGTTCGACCCCGTGGCCTATGGCATAGTCGTAGACGGGTATCGATTTCGGTTCTGCGAATCGACAAGGACACCAAGGTACCGCCCGTGGTTCATCCCATACTCCAACTCTGACCTCTGGCCATCGTTAGGTCTCAGTGGAAGACGAACGGATTCTGAAGCGACGACACTAAGAAACTTAATATATACTCAGACGCGATCATCAAAAATTCTTTGGAGTCGTCACCAAAGTTGCCTACTGGTTATGTCGCTTGCCCGCCGGGGAATAAAGTATGCCGTTGAATTAAAATGGCAGGATTCGACCAGATGTCGGGCATGCGCCTGTCACTCAAGTGGCAGGGCTGAACCGAAAACAGTCAACTGGCGTGCCAAGCAGACTATTTGTAGCTTAATCCGGACCATCTCTTGGCGTTGTTTTACGTATCTCTTCCTTAGGCTTAGGTAGCTAACTGATTCTCCATTGCTGAGGACCCGGGCATTTTCTGATTCCTCTTGTCGCTTCTGTTAGAATAGTCCCCGCGTAAATTGCTATCGGCCGTTCGGGCAATGTCGGGACTTTGAAAGTACAACTCATCCATCGCCCACCACTTTAGACGGCCCGGTTTATTATTGTTGACGGAAGCTGGACATAACAGTTGTCTTCTCAGCGGTTTTTCTTGGGAATCTCCTATTAGCTCCCTCCTTCCCTCCACCGTGCCAAAGCCGTCGTTCACCATGAACTGCCCCTCGCGAACCGACGACACCCTGGGGCATCCAGGCTGGAACCAGAACCCGCCGCCTCTGAACGCCGACGCAACAACCAGGGAGGACTTCAATGGCATGGCCAATTCCAAGGTTCGCAGAGGACATATATCTGGCCTGGGCGAAGGAGGCGGCATCTCAGTGCTAGAAAGCCCGGTTCCAGTCCCCAATAGTAGGGACGAGTCGGCCCTCAAGGCGGGCGCAGCCGGCGGGGCGGTCTCTGCATACTCCAGGCACCAGCCTGAGAGAAACAGTGATTCGCCTCGCCGTTCTTTTCCAACCTTTCCGCGCATCTCTACTATTCCAGCTCGCGTCTTCCAGAGCCTCGTCAAGTTCGCCCGTTTCGTCGGGCCCGGATTCCTTGTTGCCGTCGCCTATATCGACCCAGGAAACTATGCCACCGATGTTGCAGCCGGTGCGGACTTTCGATACGCGCTCCTCTTTATCGTCCTCCTGTCGAATCTGTTCGCGATCTTCCTGCAGTCGCTATGTATTAAGCTTGGGACGGTGACAGGGTTGAACCTCGCGGAGAATTGCAGGGAGCATCTTCCCAAATGGTTGACGATCATCCTATATATATTCGCTGAGGCAGCTATTGTTGCAACGGATATAGCAGAGGTACGGGCACTATATTTCACTTTTGATCAAATTTACTAAATATCGGTTCAGGTTGTTGGCTCTGCAATCTCCCTCAACCTCCTTCTTAATATCCCACTTGTTGCGGGCTGCGCCATCACCCTGGCGGATGTCCTCTTTATCCTGATCTTCTACAGACCGAATGGTTCAATGTGGGGTCTGCGGCTGTTTGAGTTCTTTGTCATGGCCTTGGTGCTGGGAGTAGTCATATGCTTCTGCATCCAGCTCTCCCTCATCAAAGAGCAGTCGATCGGAGACGTGTTCCGCGGCTACCTCCCGTCTCCGGCCGTAGTTCAGTCTAATGGGTACACCACCATTCTCTCCATCGTAGGGCCATACTGACCTTCATAGGCTATACCAAAGCTGCGGCATCCTCGGCGCAACTGTCATGCCCCACTCCATGTTCCTAGGCAGTGGTATTGTACAGGCCCGCCTCAAAGAATTCGACGTCATCTCCGGCTACGCCGACCCAACCGTCTGCATCGGCAGTATAAACGGTGAAGTCGAGTACCGCCCTTCTCTCCATGCGATCCGCGGCTGCATGAAATACTCAATCATTGAACTCGCTCTGTCCCTATTCACCTTCGCCCTCTTTGTGAATAGCTCCATCCTCATTGTTGCTGGTGCCTCCCTCTACAGCACCCCGTTTGCAACAGACGACGCAGACCTCTTCGGTATCTACAACCTTTTATCGTCTTCCATCTCCAAAGCGGCGGGGACGGTCTTCGCACTGGCCCTTCTCCTTTCTGGTCTTTCTGCCGGCATTGTTTGCACCATGGCCGGACAGATGGTGTCTGAGGGGATGCTCAACTGGAGTATTCGCCCATGGCTCCGTAGGCTCATCACCCGTGCTATCAGCATCATCCCCAGCATTGTGATTGCCGGGGCGGTGGGAAAGGAAGGCCTTAATAAGACGCTTACAGCTAGCCAGGTCGTGCTCAGCGTTATACTGCCTTTTGTCAGCGCGCCGCTTGTTTATTTTACTTGCCGCAACCGGTACATGACTGTGCCCATGGAGCGGGTACATGATGCAGATACAGATATAGATACAGACGAACAGACCCAGCCTCAGAACGCCGCAGAAAGTGACGACAACGGTGGCAGTGCTACCGAGGGCGTCAAAATGGGCAATGGATTTCTTGTTTCTGCTATAGCCGTCTTGGTCTGGGTTATTATCGCAGTCATGAATGTGGCCTTGCTTGTCCTTGTAGGGATGGGGAAGGCTTAACTAACAAACTAACCTTCTATCACCTATTTCTTATAAATCTCTCTGAAATTAGGTAGGTAGAATTATGAAACCAATCAATCCTTGTTAGCTACCGTTTCGCATCATAACGCATCCACAAAATGAAAGCTTTTTTGCCTCTCAGAAATGATACGGTAATACTCGTCAAGTAGATTGACTATTGCGTGCTGTTCCTGCTTTTTCAAACTAGGACGCCCGAGGGAGAGGTAGGGACCGCAAAAATGACCATGTCCTAGCCGTGATCAGACACAGTGGACATGCCACTGGACACGTAAAAGCGTGGCCAATCGTAATATGATGACGACTTGCCTACGTACAGGCTCTTACAACTTACCCTGTTCGCTGTAATACAAAACACCGCCAGTCATTTGTACCTCTCTATACCACAACTTGGACCCAATCTTCTCCCAGCATGGGGAATAGAAGCTCCTGAAGGGGTGAGAAGGCGAATTTCTTTAGTTGGGCCGATGGAGTAGGTCGGTTTACTGTAGTCTTACTGGATCTAATTCAGATGACAGAACATGGTATATATAGAAATTAATATTTTCCATCCAATGTACAATAATGTGATGCATTTAGTTTGACCAAACCCAAACCCAAAATAAATGAACAAGCTAATAAATCATGACTTGAACTGATCCTCTGTCACACCCTTGCCCATCGCTGCCGTACTGCTCACACCACCAGTAATCATCTTAAGCATGTTGTCAACATAGTTGGCACCAGACCACTTCTGGTGCGTGACGACATCAACTCCGTTAGCCATCTCAGGCTCCTGCACGAGCTCACCGTACGCACGCATGCCCTGTTTCGCGTAGGCCTTGGCGAAGGTATCGGAGATGAGCGCGGTTGTGTGCAGACCGGCGAGGGTGATGAACTGCCAGGCGTAACCGAGGGCGCCGAGACGCTTGATGTAGGTCTCCTGCTCGTCGCGGGGCATGGCCTTCTTCCAGTTGAAGGATGGGGAGAGGTTGTAAGCGAGCTTCTGCTCGGGCCAGACGGCGTGGACTCCGTCGGCAAACTCCTTGGCCTGGTTGTAGTCGGGGAGCTTGCTTTCCATCCAGATGAGGTCAGCGAAGGGGGCGTAGGCGACAGCGCGGTTGATGGCGCACTGGGTGCCGCCCTGGTAGCGGTAGTAACCCTCACGAGTGCGGGGGGCTTCCCAGTCGAAGTAGATGTCTGTGCCGGCGATTTCCTTGGCAATAGCGCGGGCCTCGAGGTTGGACTTGCCCTTCGACTGGGTGAGGTATTTCTCAATAGCAGCCTTCTTGTTGGGGAGCGGGCTGTTGTTGATGGCATCAACGACGGCGTCGTTGAAGAGCTTCAGGCCGGCCTTAGCAAGCCACTCGTCTTCGATGGCCTGGAGCTCGGCGCCGTTCTTGCCGGCCTGTTCGGCCATGACCATTAGGTCATTGAGGGGTTGGATATCGGGGTTGGTGGAGCCGATGATGAAGGGGTGGTCACGGTGGTCAATGGTGGATGTGATGAGGGTAGCAGCCTCGGAGTCGGTACGGGCAATGGCAAGCAGGTCGGTGCCCATGATGTCGGCCTGGGCACGGATGGCCACCAGGCGGTTGATGTGTTCGCTGATGGGCACAAGCACCTTACCAGCCATGTGACCGCACTTCTTGGTACCGGGGGCCTGGTCCTCAATGTGGATACCAGCAGCACCACGCTCGACGAAGAGCTTGGTCAGCTTCATCACAGCAGTAAGACCACCATGGCCGGTATCAGCGTCGGCGATGATGGGGCGAAGGTAGTCAACGTTGGCGACCTTGTGACGCTGATCCTTGGGGGTAGTCATGCGTTCCTCGCGCTGTTTTCGGTCGTGGAAGAGCTGGGCCATCCACAGGTGGTTGACCTTGTTTGGTACGGTGTTCTACTGCCGTTAGCAGGGTGTCCAATCTTATAGTATTGGTGGTATGCGTACCATAGGGTAGTCTGCAAGATCGGGAGAGGGCTCATCGGTGGACGAGGCAGTAGAAGAACTCTGCCAGCCGGAGACGTAGACGGTGTCGAGGTACTTGGCCATCTGGGTGACCATTGTCGGGTCGAGACAGCCATAGGTGAAACTAGCTTCCTTGTTCTGGGAGACGTCAGTACTGAGACGTAGCCGGCACATGGCCAAGACAGAGCCAAAGACCGACCTTGAAGTTACGCTCCAGAATCCCCCACAGTTTCTTCGCCTGGACGTTTGAGGGGTACTCGATCTTCAGGTTTCCACGCTTGGCCACAATCTGCTCAGCAGTAAAAGGGCGCTTGGTGTACCTCCATCGAGAGTCCTTCCACCAGTTCTTGACAGCAGCAACCTCGTCCCAGTACCTCTGATCTTCTTCCTCAATGTAAGACATGATGGCAGTATTCAGCAATTCAAACTTTTTGAAACAGGATAGTATGAGATACTATACAAGTAGGACTGTCAATGCAGTAAAGAGAGGCACACGACAGTTAAACGAGGATCAGCCTCGAAGATAAAGGTAAAAAAAGGAGAATACAGGAGAGGAGAGGGATTATAGTTTCAAAATTCAAGAATCACAGGCCAAAACCCGGGGAAAGACTCGCAGTTATATGCCAATGCGTCAGAGGTCCATCAACCTCAGTATGACTCTTAGGTCGGTAAACGCTCGGCTCAGCGGGACAGGCAGGAATGCCTGAAGGCAGGCCGGGAGACCTGCAACCGGCGAAAAGTCGCTGAGCATCCCCAGGTTCACAAGCCAGCTCCGGGTACGTGACTGGCTGCTGTAGCTTCGGTAGAGAGGATCCAGATCAGCTTGATCCTCGGTCTAAAGGATTGTTGCCTTAGGCATCTTCCCACGCTTAACCACGCCGAGCCATCCCCGAGCCTTGAATTTTGGATTTCGCCACTGCCCCAGACCCCAGGAATGTTGCTAGTATTCTGGGACCCATCAGCGAGATTGTCGTCCGCATTTCCAACGGTGGATGAATCGGGATGCTTAAGTTTTGAGAGGTCATAGCATTCGATGATGAACGGATGGTTGATGGAAGAATGAAAGGCTGAGACCCAGCGATCAAGGATGACGTCAAAAACATGTGCTTTTAGAGTTTCATGACAAAACATGACAATCCGATTCTGGGCTTGGCCACATTAATCCTCCTGAATCTTTGTTCCGTACATACATCCTTCGGGACACGACAATCCCCAGCTTGGCCCAAAGAGACACAACCCGAGCTCTCATCAAGGTCGAGGAACACCTACCTTCCCAATATATCTCAGGTCATTCCTCAGACTCTCACTTTTTATCACTTTCTACCAGCGTATGACCAGACTCAAGTAATGAATTCACACATGTCCGTCTTGCTCAATCAGCCAATCCTAGCCCGAATCTCTTTCAACCTCGGCACAACCTGAGCTATTGGCACAAGCTCCGACGTCTATCAGGTTACAGTGTAGTAGACTGCCCTGAAGCTATCAGCTGCTGCATCAGCTGCAAATATCATAGGCCAAGCCACGAGCTATAATTCCAGCACCGTCGAATCACCAGCTTGCAATGAATGACTGGCGCGGCTCCACGAGAACAGCCTCGGGAAATTAAGGAGCTCCGGCCCGTGTAATTTCGATGTACCTTTTTGACTCAATACGTGCGACTGAGCAGGTGATTGTGCTTGAGACAAGTCGGGGTGAACGAGTCGGGCGGTTTCTTCTTCCAGCTCTATTGTTGTTGGTGCGAGTACGTACAATGAGTGGTTACCTTAAATGGTTACCCACGCCGCTGTATACCGGTAGACTACCATCCACTCTGCTGGCTCCATCACCGACTGTATGGGAAGAAGATATCGGTGAGGCCTTGGGCTCAGAGAGCGGCTCATCATGAGGCTACTCGCTTTGTGGACTCAATATTACTGATCCCAGCACGCTTTCTGTTCTTTCTGATATCCAGCGTCGTTGCAGCTCAGAGTCACAATGCCATAAACAGGTATCTTCAATTCCGCCTGCTCTTCAGCACTCGACGTATCATAGTAGTCCTGCGCTCCGTCCGCTGAGTATTCCAGAGGGGAACCTCAAGCAACTAGGAACGCCGCTTAAGCAACATTGAAGATGTTTCGACTAGATTCGAGACTCGCTGCATGACGGTGTTCAAGATTGCGTGCTTCGGCCTGTAGTTTCCAATCTGGATCTGCCGGAGTAGACATTGGGGGTGGTCCTCTTGAGGCATGACCGGGAAGCCAGCTATCTTGTAAGTCCGCTTCGCTGTGCTGCCAGGCATTCCTGCCTCACGGGACAAGAGCCCAGTTCGAGGATATCTTGTCTGTAACAGGCTGAGACACGGAAAGAAATGGAGGTGTTCGTCGAGTAGGTCGTCAAGATTCTTCCAATGTCGTCGGAGGGCCAATTCATCCGGTCATGTATACCGAAATGCGATATAATTAGAGACGTATCAGTGCGGTGGAGAAAAAGCTTCGATTCACAAAAAGGCTTATCAGTCATAGCTATGGTACTTGCTGCCATGCCACCGGAGCGTAGGCCTGTACCGCCTCGAGATGCGTAGTGTCTCAGGCCACGCGCTGGATTTAGGATGCAATAATGATTACCTCGTGGACGAAAGCGTCAATGCTAAAGAGACTATCAGTTCCAAGAAAGTCTGCGGTATGGCGAAGAATCAAGGTATGAATTCAGGTGGTAGTTCATGAAAGATTTCCATATGGGATATGATTTGAAGTTGGATTTAAAGGTGAAGTTCGATGCAGATGCCCAAAGTGACTGGGTAGAGTTCGCAGAGCGTCCCTGCTGGCCCCTAGTCATTTATATATTCTTATTTCTCTCTGAACCGTCTATCGACACTCCAACAGCAGATTTCCTGGGAGTCTACATCATATCCGTGTATTAACCATCATATTCTCGAAACTCAGAACCGACAGCTACATCTATGGTATTTTGGTAACAAGGCCCGGCCGTGTCCAAACTGCTTCAGATAAGACTTGGACCGGGCGAACAGGCCGAACGAAATCAGACGTTAAGTAACACAATCAATCACTCAAATCTGTTTTCAAAAACGGTGTCACCACCCTGCGCAGAAACAGCCTTGCTGTACGTCTCCCATGGAGTGACTGCACCAAGAGCACGTCGCTGATGGGCGTTGAGCATCTCCAGGCCGTAAACGTAGCTTGCATTGACCCAGCCGAACCTAGTTGGCGATAGTTAGCATACAACAGTCAAAAATGGTAGCAGTGGGAGCATACCCTTCGCGAGGTGCGCCCTTGAAGTCGACGCCCTGGTTGCCATACTCGGCATCAACGCGGTGAGGGTCAATGGGTCGGGTCACATCGTATTTCTCGACGACGACGCCGTTGAAGTCAACGAACGCCTTGGTGATCATGTAGAGCCACTTGTATGCAAGTCGCTCGGCCTCTTCCTGATATCCGTAACGGGCGAACCCGGTCCACGCGAGCATCTGCTGCGGCGCCCATCCGTATGGGTAATCCCACTGCCGAGTAGGTCGATCTAGTCCAACAGCACCACGAGACTCTTCAGTGCCTGAGACAATTCCACCAAACTCCTCGAAGCGGGGAAGCGCCTTGGTGATCATTGCAGAAGCCTGGCGTGGCGTGACAAGCCCAGCCCACATTGCCCAGAGGGTCGTGGCGCTCTCATAGTTGGTCCGTTCTTGTTTGACCGTGTCGTAATCAAAGTACATTCCCTTTTCTTCATCCCAAAGGTAGGTGTCCATCCTCATCTTTCTTCTGCGCGCCCGGCGGTCCCACACAGACGATGATTCGCTTTGGATATCCTTGGTGGCTGGTGTTCGGAACTCGACTGGAATCTCGAGCTTGTCCTTGAAGTAGACGCGTATTACTCGCGCAATATCGACCTCATACTTGTATAAAAGGGAGTTCAGGTCAACAGTGGCAAGATTGCCGCAGACTCTCTCCAAACGGTAACTGGTGTCGTGTCCAGATTCTCTAACCGCCCTGTCGTGCATGAAGTATTCGTCCAGTTCCGGCTCCTTGACTATGCCATTGTTGTAGGCCTGGACAAACTCTTTGAATTCCATACCATGTTTCTCGGCATACGGGGTAAGAAGATGGAGGAAGTGAGAGGCTTCCGTCTCAGGAGGTACTCCAATACCCGGTGAGCGATATCTTGACAGGCCCGACACAGGGTCTAGACGCGGCTCAGCCATCCAGACACTGTAGTACTCCTTGATGGCTGCTAGAATTGCGTGACGAAGGAAATCCATGGCGCCTGGTTCATTCTGGATGCGGTCGTACACACGTAAAGCCATATCAGTAAGGAAAGGTGGTTGGGATCGTGTCAGATAGTACGACCGGTTAGCGTTGAGAATCTTTCCATAATGCTTAATGCAGAAGCAGAAATTGATCACCATGGCTTTTGCAAGGTCGACCCTGTTGCTAGCCAAAAGCCCCAGTGATTCCATGTAGCTATCCCACCCGTAAAGCTCGTTGAATCGCCCTCCTGGGACCACGAAGGGAACTCCGGCGAAGTCGGTCTTCCCGGTCTTTTCATCGTACTTCTCCTCCATGGCCAATGCGAGCAGCCCGGGCTTCGCATTCAAGTCTCGCACATATTCTGGTGTGATTTCAGCAGCCAATTCCTGAACATCAAGACGCAGTTCAGGTTTCTCTTCCGCGATTCTCCTGTAGTACTCCAGCTGTTCGGGAGCACCGGGTGGAACATAAATACGCGGCCGAGGATCGTCAGTCCAATCCTTGGGATCCCTTCCAGCCACCTCGATATTACGCCCGTCGATTCTTCTAGTAAGAGAGTTCCAGAAAGAGTTCTTGATAAGTCGCGAAAGCCGAGAGACAGGATTCTCAGAAAGACGTTCCTCATCAAGGACAATCTGTTTACGCCCATAATCTTTAGCAATTGTTAATTCTTGGAGGAGGTTCGACAGCATATATGTGCCTCGCACGTCGAACCTGTTGTAACCATGGGATGCAGCCGTCCCTACGGAGAAAACCTAGAATCAAGGTCAGTACTGCTTGTCCTATGACTATCAGAAAGCCAGTACGCACCTTAGGACCAACATCCTCGATGGTGATTTGCATGTTCCTGTCCGAATCCTCTCTCTCAAGCAGACTATGAAGAGTAGCGTCGACATCGATAAGAAATTTCCTGGGGTTGCCAGACGTCGGGTCTGTGAACAAACGGTCAATACACAGCTTCCAGTCTTACGGCATGCCTAGTTACGCACCCATGCTACCACGTCTCGTATTACGGTCACCCAGAATTTCATGGAGGTCTTGTCGGTTAAACGATTTCAAGCTCTATTCGGCAGTCCCCATCAGCCATGCCCTTCCATTACTCGCCTATTATAACAGCACATACCGAAGAGAACGCACGTCGGCGGTTCTTGATCCGCTCAACAGACTCGGGGTTCCCATAGTAGATATCCGGGTGCTGAAAAGGATCACCACCGGAACTAGACCGTCGATGGGCGGTGCGACCGTTAATCCCGTTCGAGGGGTTTGGAGGTAGTGCCGAGTCGTCCATTGTGTCTGGTTCTCGCTCGTTCCGACGCAGTTCTGAGTGAAGAGAGAAAAAGGATATCCAAGCAGTTGATTAACGAATGCTCTTGGGCTGAACTGCAAGTATCTCGCGTGCCCCGCGTAGTCGGTGAGATGATAACGGCGGTCAAGATCACAGCTGATATGGCTCGATTTGACTAGGAAGTAGAGTATGTCTTGGGGCCAAAAGCAGTTAGTTAAAAGTCAGTAATGACAGGCGGAGGTTAAATGTGCTATGAAGGAGATTGTAGGAATTGTGAAACGAGGGTTTGAAGTAGTTCCTCCCAACGTTATGACGGCATGGGCCCGCCATGGATGACATAACCGACCTACCCACTGCTGCACTATGCGGTAACTGCGGCCGCTCGAGTGGCCAACTCCTCTGATTTTGAAAGAATGTAAATCGGGCGTGAGGGGAGTGTTTAAATTCCCCAGTCTACTCATTCAGCTAGTCGCGACAAAAAGGGGGTACTTAGGCTGGGCTTATTGTTGAATCCACGTGATGGTTTCTTGCCGACTGCACATGTAAATGAGTCCGATGCCAGCAATACACCATAAGTGCATTCATTCCACATTTATGATCTTCGACTAGTCATTCATCATTGATCTCAGTCATGCTACGCTAGCGTCCTGCAACGGTCAGAATTGACAGTCTGAGATCCAGCTGTATCTCGGATCTGCCCAAGAATCCGTTCGTTCTCAGTCTAGCTCCGGTAACCCAACCCACGCCCGCCAAGCCAAGCCACTTCACCGATTCACCGGTCGCAAGACCGGCTAAAGATAGAGCTATTGGAGGTCTTATCGGGTATGGTACCGGCGAACTTTCAACGACCGGTTCTCCGACCAAAGACCCTTTGAACTGTACATCGTTACATGGTCATCCTCCACCAGGCGATCGCTTGGAAGGAGCACTGCACGGTCCAGCTGACTAGGCATTCCTCGATGGCGGCCTCGAATCATCAACGCACAGACCACGAGTTTACTGAAGGTCGAGAATTGTGCGGAAAAGGATGTAGAGACGCCGGTGTATCCTAGGCTAAGCCCGACATTGCCACTGCGTTGGGTGTCAGACTCTTATCCGCAATGGCGAATAGGAAGGACTTACTATGCAGAGACGGCTTCGAAGAAGATGGCAAACACGGAAAACCCCTGTTGCTTGTTAGTGATTTAAGAGGTCTGGCGTCCAAGCTAAAGGGCCAAACCGTACCGGCTCTGCAGGGTTCATAATCCTTTTGGATTCCGCGACGCAAATGCAAAAAATGCCTAGGAAAATGTACCATAGGTCGAAGCTCAGCTGGTTTCGCATATGGGTCAAGATATACCCCTTGCCGTTCTCGTCCGTCTCCGGCTCTGGGGAGTAGATTCCGAGAGATTTCTCCTCGTATGTATTCGAAGCTCGAACGGTAATTGCGATAGGGTAAACCGCAATATACATCATAACAAGCAGACTGAACTGAACTGCTGGGTTCACGTCCGCTAGATTGAACGAGGCAGTCCCAGTATGCCGAGCCGATGCTGCCTGAAAGATTGCCGCTATAACTCGTGGTCCAGCAGGGACGCCGTTCACAGCGGGGTTATCCAAATCCAACAGGAGAATTAGAAGAGTGTCGATGAAGTTCAGGATGAAAATGATTCCAGCTAAGGCCCAGGTTGGCCGGCTGCGAAAAAGCAGCACGTAGCAACGACGCGGGTACTTCAGGAGGAAGTTGAGAGGTTCCCTGAGAGATGAGTCCCCAGGAACAAGCTTGAACATGAACCAGATCACAAGTCGCAGAAAGCACGGGTACAAAGTGTTCCCGGCGTATGCAAGGAAGCTCATGACAAACAGTGGAAATGTCGCTTCCTGAAATGATACCATTGAGTCTGGCGTCAAGGTAAGCCCTAAGTTATTCGACATTGTCTGTGCCGAGTAGAAGGCCCTATGGTGAGTTAGAATTGAACCGGAAACAATGTAGCAGCTGATGCATACCACCAAACTGGGTTCAATGCGCATTCGTCAAGATAGTCTCGATATTTCATATTCGCATTCTGAATCCAGGCAGCTAGGCACACAGCACCGATCAAATGAATACCCAAGAAGTATCCTGCCAGAAGTTAACATTGTCCTTATGGTCTCGCCCCAATTTGGAACTCCATACCTATCGCGATCTTCAGCAACAGACGGAGACTCCGGTACTCAACACCACCGAGATGTTCGCGATCTCTCGTAGTCAAATTCAAGAACTGTGAGTTCCTTCCCAAGGTAGCCTGTGATGAGAGACCCGGAAGGCTCAGGTCTTTGGAGAGTGAAACCGCAATCCCTGTATCTCGATGTTTCCTGGGAGTTTGGGCGAATGTGAGGACACCAACCTGATGGACAGATGCGTCGCTCAATCGTCGACGGGCTCTCACATCGCCTCCATCAATGTCTGTGTCGTCCGCCGAATCTAACAGGTGAGCAAGGCTTCTACCTCCGGGAATTTAGGGAGGGAGACGTACCATCTTTTTTAGGAGTGTGATCGATTTCGATGATGGGACAGCCCCTGTCGCGTTCCCTAGGCGGAGGAATATACAAGGCTTTCGATGTGTCGCTGAAACTTACTGCAGGTCGACTCACTTCCAAGCTACCCTTAGCTGAAGCCCCGACCTGGATGCTTGTCTCGCGCACTTCCTCTGAGGCCTTGTTCTCTTGTACGCCTTGATTACCAGCTGGCTCTGTTGGCTCCGCATTACTACCTGACTGAGCCTCTTGGTCAAATTGCGTGGTATTGATCGCGGAAACTTCCGGACGTTGACGGAGAACAGAGGGCGCTATAGACGATGGCAGAACATTAGCTTTCAGGCTCAGACGAAGGAAAAGGAATCGGGAAATACCTATTTTCTTCAACCGCTTCTCGAACCAGTGTAATCGAATAACGACAATTAGGATATTGATGAAGCCCAGATTCGACACGATTGGGATAAAGTACAAGAAGAGCTGCTGGTAGGTTTTGAGGTCCTTCAGGTCAATCCTTGCGCACCGTCAGCGTTCCCTCCTTACACTCAAAGTGTGCAAGCCAAGGTTGACGTACGGATTCAATCCAGACTCTGTGGACGAGCTGACTCCGAAAAAGTACGAGTCAATAGCGCTCACATTGCCATAAGGGTAGAAGACCGCTAGCCCTAGGAGACCGAGGGAAATAATATATACGTCTGTCGGTATTAGTCTAATGCACCTAGTGAGGGAGACCGCAGGCGCTTACAGTGCAAAAAAATGAAATTTATAGGTATCTTCAACATATTTCCCGGCGGAAGCTTTAGATATCCCTTAGCAAGCTGTTAGTATTGAGAGAATCCATGCAGCAAGGAAGAACCCGGTGAAAACAACAGCCTTTATAAATCTCATAATGGCGCAATAAGCCACATCCTCAAGAGTCATCCTCCGGCACCCAGTGTGACAGAATCGAGATAGGTCGAGTTTAGTGGATGTCTACCGTCAGCTCTTGATGATAGGTTCCACTGCCGCGTAGATGAGATGGCTCCAGTAGATCCAGTGAGGCATTTACAAATCCAATATCATCGAGCGATGCTCTCCACCCCACGGATCCTTCGAAAGCTGCTCATTTACTTTATCTGAGAGGGAATATTGTCAGCCAATTGTCAGGATCCGCTGGCGTTTATTTTATTTTTATAGTGAAGGCCTCAGCCTCCACAAACTGACAGGCTCGGCAAATGCCACCGCGAAATCGGTTCTTTGAATGTCAAAAATGTCTTGGCCTTTGAAAATTGTGGCGCGTGGTTGCGGATCGGTTGTTTAGTTTGGGCTGTGCTATATGTGCTGAGAAGGTCATCTGGTTAGTGGAAGGCTCGAGAGTTGGCGGAGTGTAGTCACAATATCCTGACGTATGAAGACAACGCGCTGGCAAACTACCGAAAGAAATTGTGATTGAAGATGGTTAAAACTTGCCTGCTTGAGCGTTTTCTATCAAGGGCTCCACCTGATTGGTCGCCGATGTCGTCTTCCCAGCAATTCTATCATTCCTATAATACCCAGAATATAATATACTACAGCTTCGCAGCAACAACACTACCCCCGTCGACTGCGATCGTCGACCCATTAACATATGCGCCAGCCCGACTACTCAAGAATAGGCAAGCCCCTGCAACGTCTTCTGGCGTACCGATACGTTTTAGTGGAATACCAGACTCGATCTGCTCCCGGAAGTTCTGCAGCGTTGCGGCCATCATCTTACTCTGGAACGGGCCGCAGGCGAGAGTGTTCGATCTATGCTAGGTCAGTAACCTCCAATACGTCCAACAATACAATCGAGCAGCGGTCTTAAAGCACATACGTGATATTCCTCTTCCCAAGATGGTTCGCGAGAACACGGCTCATATGATGCAGGCCCGCCTTGCTAGCACTGTACGCAAATGTCTCCAACGCCGGAACCCTCAGTCCATCGATACTACCGATATTGATGATTCTAGCGGGGTCATTCGGCGCCGCAGCCTTCTCCAGTAGGGGAGTAACGAGCTTCGTAAGGTCAAAGACACGGTGGAGGTTGAGCGTAAGAACCCTAGTCCATGCAGAAGACGGGTACTCGTCGTAGGGAGCACCCCAGTTTGACCCGGAGTTATTGACAAGGACGTGGAGTTCTAGAAGTCCCATTAGCTCTCCCTTTCTCCGCTAGGGTTTGACACGTACTGCTTTCCCGCTTGGCAAGCTCCTCAGCAAGCTTCTTGACATCCTCCTCCTTATAAAAATCCGCCGGAATGGCGTGCGCCTTGCCCTTGCCGAGCGCATTGAGCTCCTTCACGGCTTGTTCGCAAGCCTTCGCGTCCCGGGAGGAGATGTAAACGGTTGCGCCGTTCGTGACGTATCCCTCGGAGATCATGCGGCCGATGCCTTTGGCGCCGCCGGTGACTAGCACCACTTTGCCCTACGAGATCTTGATTAGCTTCGTAGCACAATGCACACGGCGTATGCACACGGCGTATGCGGAGACGTTGCGTACCTTGACGTCGAATAGGCTCTGGAGATCCATTGTGAGTTGAGTTTTGTTCACAGTATGAGAAAAAAATGATTTTATAAGTTACAGGAGAAATCTTGCGACTTATGTACAGAGAGATCGAGGCACTGCCTCCTCCCCAGCTCGACCTCAACCGAGAGCACCCCAGACCGAGCTGGGCCGAGGCTCATGGGCGGAACAACATTAGTCCGTTATGACCGACAGTCGCCGATTGCATCGAAGTATCCCCGCTAGTGAAGTGGATTCGCTGGAATGTTATCGTAATATATACTAATAAGGTATGGAATCGGAGAATAGAACCAAATGGTTAAAGTTGTGTGAGTGAAGGGTACTGCTAGCGTTGCTCACAATACCCCAGGCCTAGAGGGGATAGATCACCACGCTATACCCGATTAATCAAGTGGGATACTCATCGTGGGGCATGAGTTTTAATGTTTCTGAACATCAGCCCATCTTTGCTACTTCATTTGCGCAATAGGCATAGCATTTCAAATTTCTATTACTGTCACTCTTTACTGCCTCTTTATACCCGTTTGTCAGGCAACCCCATAGACCAGCTTCTAACATTACTCTATACCCCGCCACCCCTTCGATCACACCACCAAATAGAATGGAAGACCTCCTCTCGCGCCACCGCAAAGAACAAAAAGATTTACAAGCCCGCATTACCCAGAAGAAAAAGTCCGCAACCAAGAAAACCCGCCGAGGAGTTAATGATGAATGCGAGCGGCTCCAACGAGAACTCTCCGAGCGCCATCAGGCAGAGATTGCGGAATTGACCGGCGAGACACTACAAAATGAAAGCGAACCTCCCGTTGACGACTTGGAGACTTTAAGTTTAAATAGCGACAGTGCGACGAATGGGGATACTAAGGACTTGGGGAGCACACCTAATGGCACTGCGGGAGAGTCAACAACACCAGATTCGGCTTCAGCATCAGCATCAATTTCATCAGGGTCATCGACGCCGGGCGCAACGAGCACAACCACCCGCACCAGAAAACCCAACCGGCAAAAAGCGCGCCTGGCCAGACGCGCCGCAGAACAAGCTGCAGCCGCAGCCGCAGCCTCAGAGGAAGCCTCTCAGTTAACGAACCACCGCGGGAACGAACAAGAGGCGATGGAAGCGGCCTTCAAGAAACTCAACCTGAAAGAAATCGAAATAAACCCAGACGGCCACTGCCTCTTCTCCGCTGTCGCAACCCAACTAGACGAACTGGGCCTGGGACTGCGCCCCGATCCCTCGCGCATTGTCATAGGACCCACAACTCAGACGCGGATCGATACAGTCGCAAGTCCCAAGCACGATGGGTATAGGGCCGTGCGTGCGGTGACGGCGGATTTTATTGCTGAACACAAAGATGAATTCGAACCGTTTATGGAGGAGCCGCTGGAGTCTTACACGCGGAAGATTAAGCTCACAGCGGAATGGGGCGGGCAGTTGGAGCTGCAAGCTATTGCGCGGGCTTATGGGGTGGATATAAATGTCGTGCAGGGTGATGGGAGGATTGAGAAAATTGAAGCTGGGGATGCTAATGAGGAGGAGCGGGCGAAACGGGTTATTTGGTTGGCATATTATAGGCATACGTATGGACTTGGGGAGCATTATAATGCTTTGACGGCGAAGGCTTAATGTTCATGGGAAAGCGGTCATGCATTTATTGGCGAATGACTAGATGGATAGTGTCTGGACATCACCCGGAATCATTCTGGATATATAAAAGTCTCCTTAGCTAGTAGCCTTGCTTAAGGGGCTAAGAAGCTACTCTTTTCAGGCTCAAAGAAATCGAAAGCAGAGCAATATTGATAAGAGAAAAACCTTCAATATTAATACATCAGCTGCTAAGTATATACATGAAATGAAAAAGAGAGTCCGAGCCCCTCGGGCCAGAAGAGTATAGTGAAATGGCTCTAATATAGAAAGACATGACTGACGTAGCGTTCAAGAGCTCTCCTTGCGGACTAATTGGGCCGCTGAGCGGGTCCTCGGGTCTTCGTAAGAGTTGTGAGTGTCTTGCTTAAAAGACCCAGCTTCAGTCTCGACTTCCTCGAGCCGAATAAACTCCTGCTCTAGTCGGACGCCTTCGACGGTGGATACAGTGGGCGGGAGCGCTTTTGAAGAGATGTGCTGCGACTGCCGGGCACGGGAGCTGTTTCCAGACTGGGAAACAGAGGCACCACTGACCTTGTAATTATACCGATTTGAACCGTATGCATAGGTGTCAGTTGGCTTCGTGACGAGGCGAATGAATAACGTTCTCATGGCTGGCATGCAGGCACATAGGATGGCCACATCGAACTCCAAAAGGCTCCATATTCCCACCGGGACGAAATCCTCTGTACAGCCCGTTAGCACTCCGCTGGACTGTGAATATAACCAACATGGACGTACTTGTTGGGTTTTGTGTGCTGTTGAATCCCACTGTTTCCACGAGCCGCATTATACTGATAATGGTGACCCTGCATACTATTAGATCTGCAAGCATCGATGTAGGAGCCATGTGTGTTGGACTCACGCTAAGCCTACGCCAAACATGAACAGCACCGCAAGACGTTTCCCAAACGGCATGTGGAGCTTAAGCACAATCGGCATAGGTATGATAGTGATAGCAACGTCAAGAATGATGTTGATGGTAGAGTGTGCAAGAAGAATATCGTTATGACTGAGACAACTGCCTTTATGCTCCCCATCCCATGAGTTCCAATAGTGAGATATTGGGCGGCAAGAAAAGAGTAAGACGAAAAATGCTCCAACGCCCCACAAGAGGGTACAGGTAAGAGTCACGAAAACAGCAATGCGTAAGCCCCTATTCGGAAAGAGACGAAGATAGAGCATCAGCATGGACCATTTTACAAGAGCAATGCATATGCAATAGAGCTCTTCTTCAATAAAGAACAACTGCAGTAGTCATTAGTGGGGTATATCCAATCAGTTTCTGGAGCGGTCTTACCTTGAGTGTTCGCCTGATATCGTCGAACGGGACGGTCCATATATCTTTGCCGAGACCGGTATCTTTGACTGCACGGCATTAGCAGCATTTCAACCATAGATGCCACAGTACATACGTTTAAGTCCAATGCCGGAAATTGAGGCAGCAAAAAGCTGAAGTTGCGTTAGCACTTTCCATTGTTTCCGTCACGGTCAATTACCAAAGCAATGAAGATCAGCAAGTCATCCCAGCCCAATCGTTTGTCCATAGCACGACTCGTCAAGCGCAATGCGACAGAGATGATGGCGACAACAATACCGACAATGTTGGTAACGGGGAAAACGTGCGTATCATCACTGGTTGGCCATCCGCATAATGTGTATGTCATATTCTTCGCAGCTGCGAGTTCCGTCAGCGATGGCAGGATCGGGATCCTGGAGAGCGCGGAGGCGTACTCAGAGACTCCATAACCGTGCAGGACCCGAGAACACAGGCTGTTGACTGCGCATTGAGCTGGGCATCGCCGCAGACACAATCGAGGTCGTTGAAGGAACAAGTCGAGTTACCGACAGCTGAAATCAGGCACGTCAGCTGGAAGATGTCAGTAATCTGCAATCAGATGAGAAGGGATATGGGATACATACTGCACAGGATGGAACGTCTGGTGGAATCTCCATGTTGAGTATGGAGCAGACGAAGGCTGCGTCTGACGATTCACCGAGGAGGCTGTAGGATGCTCAGTCCTGCGCTCGGGGACACTGACGGTGGTTATATGAATCGTTGGTGGGGGCCATGGTACGTGCATGCTGCATGAACAGGTTCCTGAAGACCGTAGATCATGCAGATAACTCAAATGATGATGGCGATCTACGCAGCTACCAGCTTTCCGGGCATGAATTCGGCACAGCCCAGAGCAGCACGGACGCAGCAACTGCGAAGTCTTGACGTGAGGGCTGTACCAATTTCTGTTGCATCCATAGTTGCGATGACAATAATAGACGGAGTATGAGGCTTCCTGGTTGGTTCTTCAGCAAAAATTCGGCGTTTTGCGCATATCCATACCACAACAAGCACTCGGAGTTTACTAGTGCGCCTCGAGGTTTGGATTTGTGATTTTTTCAGTAGATTGGTTGGCCAGCAGTAGATCCAGCTTGCTGGTATGGCGGATCATTGCTGGGAGTAGTCGAAGTCTGGAGTCCGTATCCCGTAAACCCACGAGTCGTGTTCTGGCGCGCAGACGCCACTTGCCCTGCCTTTACACCGGAACGGTTCCGATTCACCGGCACGGCTCAATGGTCAGTTCGTCGATGCCAGCTTTTAGCCTTGTGAGTAGCTCTCGCATGAAAATAATCTCTGAATCTCCGCTTTAGAGTGTCGTCGCCAATCAAGCACTGGTGTTGACTGGAGGGCAGGATTCCCCACCCCAGTTTCCTTAGCGGCCGGCGATTTACCCAAAAACTGAGTCATGGCTTATGTAATTTGGATGGAGGATCGCTAACCGACTAGCCCAAGCTAACGGCGAACTACAGGTGACTATGTCTATATCGATGGTACGGAGAGATGTATGGAGTATCTCACAGTTATAACTTGCTTCACACTAGCCGTGGCTGCACCCACGTACACCGCCTTGCGTTGTACGTGGTCTTCAGTCAAACGTAAATTTCAGTCATACGAACAATTTTGAATTTCTACC